>NC_134950.1:169434852-169734852 GCF_965638725.1 Aptenodytes patagonicus | reverse complement strand
GAACATGATCTTTGAATTTCACTTGGCAGAACAAGGAGGACTCTATCAGTGTTCCTGGAAAAAAAGCTTTAATTAAATTGCAGTTCTAATCTAAAAAACCACCGTGCTGTGAACATGCAGTTTTATTGCTCTGAGGTCAGCATCTCGCAATGGCTCCAGAGAAAAATGCATTTGAGCTATCACGTAGCTAAACGAGACATCTGTTTCAGCAGATTTACTCTGTCATCTTACGGGTGAACACCATCATTAAAGAGCCTGTAAAGAAACTACATCTTCCTGCATTGACATTAAACTGGATTCTCACCTAACTCTATCCATCTAAGAGTTAGATGTTTATTCAAAGCTAATCATCTGCAATTCTCTAGTCAATGGAAAGACTGGGATGTCCAGAGGAAGGCTCATCCCATATATCTTAGGTTCAGATTAATACTTTTTAACTTTTTCCAATGAATACATATGTGATGCAGAGCGCTATGTTGACGAGACATCGAAATTTTAAATTAATGCAGTTAGGTGAAATAATAAATCCATTTTAGGGCAACGTAAACCTCTTTTTCTTAAACATTGAAAGTTTTTTGGGTCACGTTTTCAGGTGTTCCTGATCAAAAGTACTTCATACATAATGAAGATAAATAATCTTAATGAAGATAAATAACCTTATGTAATTGCAAGGGAACTGAGACTTTAGGTAAAACTCCACATGTCACAACACAAACAGTAAACGTACCCATGGTGATGACACTGCTGAACTAAAAGCTTCTGTTGCAGTGTGAAGAAAGGACAGACTCGGTCTTTATGCAGCTTCATGTAGTGACTGTAGAATCATGTTACTGGATGCTGGATGTAATTGAATTCATCAGCTATAAAGATCTCAGTCCACATAACCTCAAGCTGACACATTTTCAACTGCCAGGTTTTACCAAACCTTTTCCCCACAAATGACTAATTTTGAAAACATTTTCATTTTTGCCCTAAGGTACATAGTAAATCAACTTTTTCCATTTATTCATTCTATTCCATTATTCTTATTCTGGATGTAAACTCCTATGCCCATTTCATCACAGACTACTGAACAGACTTGAAAGGAAAACAGCTTTTGTTTCTCTGAGACTGCTGAGATTCAGAGTCAACAGTATACAGGAAAATGCTCTAGAACACGTCAAAACTTTGGACGTGGCATCTTCAAGGTTGACCCGTATGCTCTGTAAACAATGGGTTTATGGGTTCATTTAGTCACTAACAAACACTTCCCTTCAGCTTCATCCCAAACTTCCAAGCCATGATATAAGATGATGCTCAAGCATCCTTTGACTCCCAAACGCAGACTACCCGGGAAGGAGGTGTCACCCTGGATCTGGGGTAAACATAAGCATCACCCAAAACCACTTTCAGTCACAATGTAAGTAAATGGAGGCTGCACAGATCATGTCTTGTGAATTAAAGGGCGCATATGGTGCTGGATAGTGCTAGTAAGTGAAGGATCTATCGCCCCACTACCCTTTCCAGTCACCTCAGGTAAAATGTGAGACAAGATACTGAGTGTGGAAAAAATATTTTCTTTATACCAAATGCAATGGGGATTCTGTGCTAAATTCATTTGTACAAAGCTGGGAGTCTACTGCTGTTTGGGAAACCTTCTGGTCTCTGGATTTCACTCTAGAGGGGAGTGAAAGTCCCTTTCAAAGACATTTAAGAAGCAAATATTTTAAGGTACTTTGCAATATTTGCCAGCCCTGTATGGCTTTCCCAGGTAGCCTTGGGCTTCTCCAATGACATGCAACACCTGTGTAAGGGGCAACTGAAGTGAACCCCTAAGGCAGGATTCGTCTTGCAGACCAAGATGCCTACATTTATGTGTCTCCACGTGGAGTGAGTGTCTAAGCCACTATCAAAGGCAGTGCAGTGCTTGACTGGAGCAGGGAGATTGACTCCAAGACACCCACTTACCAGGCTCCTTCTCAAATGTTCATGTCCACAGACTAGGACTGACTCCTCTTCCTCCTTCATCTTCCCAAACCCTCAAAAAAAATACCCACATTAGGTTAAGGGCAATTTTCTCTCCATGCTGTGGAGACCATTGCAGACCTGTTAGCCTAACGATACACTGTCAGGGTGTCTAGTCTCCCCTCGTCTCCCAGGCACCCATTCTTAGCATTGTTTCCTAGTTGTGTGCAGATTTCTAACCAATAACTCCCTTCTCTTTCGCTCCTCTTCCTCAGCTCATAATTGATCAGACACTGAACAGCTGCTGGCTATTTTCTCTTCCTGAGAAACATGCAGTAATTGTATGTATGGGCTCCAAATCCCTAAACATTTGGAGAGGAGAAGGACTTGAACAGGAGCCAGTTCTTTTTACAGCACTGGTACCAGCAGCAGTGGCAGGCATTTAAATCACGCTGGGAGAGGGGGGCTGGTGAGGGTGGGGTGGGGGGGTTGTTGTCAAATTTGCTGAGATTCACTTGGAGAGGCGGAATAAAGAGAAGAAAAAAATGTTAAAGAGAGAAAAAACTGAAACCAGCAATCAACAAACCAAGGCAGCTCAAACAGCTGGAGTCCCTCCCAGCTCTAGAGCAGTCAGATTACCCCCTAAACTAAAGGGCAGTGTTTCTGCCCAGGCTCACCCACATTTCCCAAAGTGCAGATTGCTGCATGGCAAACAGACCAGCTTCCTCCCGCTTTAAACTGAGGGTTATCCATTAGGAGCATTGCCATTTTCACGTCCGGCTCTAACCGCTGAAGAGAAAGAGGCCCCTGCAGAGGCGACTCTCAACTGCGTTGGAGGTGTTTCTGCTGCTCTTTCTGCTATGCGGAAAGTCTAAGCTAACAGCCTCCTCATTAGGACATCACAGCTTTGTGCCAAAAGTTAAATGGGTGAACCCAAGCCATACCCGTGTGACAACGTGTCCCAAGCAAACACAATAACTCGTTTGTCTGAGAACGACAGCTGCTTATCATAACATGCAGTATCATGCACTTGGCTAATTGACCCTGTCTAACATAAAATCTCTTAAAAATCAATCATCAATTTGTTGGTGAAAATGTAAGAAGCAGAGTAAGTAGGCCAACAGCAAAAACTTCCCCTCAGAAATATTCCTGAGATGTTTCACAAGAGTTTTAATTCACGTACATCAAGTCACCCCTTCAGTAGGTTGCTTTTCCAAGATTAATATTAAAAACAATGCAAGAAAATGAACTACCACTGCAGTGGGATACATCTCAGTCATCTGAAAGTAGGTGTCTACCCTAACCTAAGTCATTCATAATCCCTCTCTATCAACACATACAAACACTTCTAGAAGGTGATTTATCACATTTCTAATGAGACGGCTTAGTTTAGCTTAGTTTAGCTAAACACTAGGTGTTCAGCTAGTCTAGCTAAGACTTAGTTTAGCTGAGACTCAGTGTTTAACAGCTAATGGCTAAAATTAGGTGAGATGAGTTTCACTCCACGTCTCAAGCTATCTCAACATTTCAGCTGTAGAATTCATTTGACCTGAAATTTAAGGGTGAGCCACATTAAAACCAATACCTCCAATTTCATGCTCTTTACAGAGATGGGCAAAGCACCACACTTGTTATTTTACTCACTGTAAAGCAGCACAGAGGAAGCTTGAAGATTTGATTTTCAGTGGTCATGTAGAAGCACAGAGTTAGACATGAAATGCCCCACTCTTGATGCATCTCACATGACAAGAAAGGGTTCACAGCAATGAGGGATGTCTGTTGGGGCTCTGTAGACATGCCCCCTTCCTGAAGTTGCTAGCTGAGTACTAAAAGCTAATGCCCATCTCCTGCTCTGTGCCTCCACTCTCCAGATCATAGATCATAGACCACAGAATGATCATAGAATGGTTAGAATGGTTTGGGTTGGAAGGGACCTTTAAAGATCATCTAGTTCCAACTCCCCTGCCATGGGCAGGGACACCTTCCACTAGATCAGGTCGCTCAAAGCCCCATCCAACCTGGCCTTGAACACAGATATACCTGAACCACAAGTCAGGCCAAAAAGGTGGATTTGGCATATTAGGATCACAGCAAAGAAGAGAGCAGGGTGCCCTACCACAAGGACAGGAGATCCAGGCCTGGGTGTGAGGAGATGTGGGGTGGGAGTTAATTGCATCAGTCTCACAAAAGGAGAGTTGAGGTCCTTCTAATATAGGGGGATGCCCTAATCAATCCTTTGAGCACTTGCAAAGAGGCTTGTCTGGGAGAGTCAGCATGAGCTGGGTCCCCACACGTACACTTCGTTAGGGAGGAGCGAAGGGGAAGTTATCAATGGCACTTCCACATCACTGGGATAGATCTGCTCCAGAGACCACCACCACGAAACAACTCACAGACACATAGGCACTGCCAACATTTTCAGTCTGTCTTGATCTCTTCCTCCAGCAGTGTTGTAGCAGATTCTACTTTTTTTCCCCAGAGGACCCTAATCATTATTTAGCTTTGAACTTCAGAAAAAAACTATTCTGCTCTATCACCAAGAAAAAAAATGATCCCCCAGTCTCCAAGCTTTTACTTCTAATTTTGGTGTCTTAGTAAAATTTGAACTCCTCAAGCGGCCCTAGGGAAAAAACAGACCCTGATATGAAAATTGACACCTGAGCTGCTGTCATTTCAGTTCAGAAAGACAAAACAATATGTAATTCCAGGAATAGCTGTTAAAATCTGATAAAAATTTGTGTGGGCCCAGTAACCTTACACTGGACATTTGTGGCTACTTCCTAGAGAAACAAGAGAAAGCAAAGAAAATTCTTCTTCGACAAATAGCACATGTAATACTACAATTGGCTACATTCCTAATAGGTTCTCCATGCCAGCAATACAAAGACCGTAATCTTAGAAGAGAGGTGTGTTTGCTGTCTTGGACTGAGCTTGCTCTTTGAGGAGCTTGCAGCACAGTTAGACCTGGCTCAGGTGTAGTTGCCTCCCCAGGTAAAGCAAAGGAGTCCTGGAGTCACATAGCTGGAGAAGGTGATTAAGAAATCAGGTCTGCCGGGAATATAACCGATGCCTACATGGCAGCTTAGCTTTCCTCAGCCTCCAGAAAGTGCCCTAAACCACACAACAGTGACCACACGTAAGTGTTTCTCTGTAAACTTGAGTCCAGTGTTTCAGTTTGGGTCCTTGAGGAAGCTTGGACTGACACTTAAGACGAGTGCCTAGGATTCCCCATCACGCTGCACGGACTGAAAAGCAGCCAAGCCGCAAATCCTGAGCAGAAATCTTTCCTTACAGTGCTTAGTTCATGTGAAATGAAGGCAGACAGATACCCCCTGTCATTTTATTTCATACAGAGCTGTAATACTTGCAAATACCACAATATGTCCTGGTGTATGAGTAAATGAGTAAAATGAGTAAAAATGCTTGCAAAAAGCACAATTTTACACCAGAGGAACACACCCCCCACAACACCATTGCAATCTAATTTCTGTCTGTGTATGTGTGCTTGATTTTGAAAATATTTACCACTTTTAGCATATTTGATCTCTTCATTTTACGGGACCATCCGGAAGGCTCATCAACAGTTTACTAAGGAGTTATAAGAATTAAGGAAAATGAATCTTTAAGGCAACGGGATCACTGCATCTGCATGCTCTTGTTCTGCAGGGGGATGCATGGTTTTCCCACGTATGGGTGGTGAGCGATCCCTGCACTTGACATCAGTCATATAAAGGCATGTTTGTAAATTTAGTCCAAATGGTTGCTGGGAGTTAAGAGAGAGAAATTATGGGAAGGGTAGCATGAATTTTGGGCAGTGAAATCCTTGCTAGGATGGCTTGAAAGACCTGCTACCTTGGACTGTAGCTGTAAACAAGAGGAAGCTCTGATAAAGACCTGGAAAGAGTTTTGAGCCATTATAAACTGAAAGGCCTAAATGCAGCTGGGAAAGGAGGCTGGAAAGTCTTGATTATCCTCTTCTGGGAATAAACCCCACCCAGAGGGAAGCAGGATGGAAAACACCAGCTGTGGCAGACGTGGCTGATGTGAGAGGGAGCCAGATTAGGTAAAGCTCTGCTGTGACTGGCGTGGAAGTCTTCTCTGCTACCAGGAATAAGGTTGGTAACATCAGCTCTTCCCTTTAGTTTTGAAGCTCTGTCTACATGCAGATACCCCTGATGGAGGACGTGAAAGGTGAAACGGAAGGGGCAACAGGTACAGTCTTTAGCACAAGAAGAAAAGTATCTCACCTCACATGAAAAGTTTGTTGTTTATACTTTTAGCTCCCTTTACACTCCCTTTATACCCAACAGAGAGTCACAGGTGGTTTTGGGTATGATTCCTTGGACCTATTACAGGATTCTGCTAAAAGATGAGATAAATTTTGTGCTAGATGCCTTTAGTGATTTTAAAGGGAGCCTGAAGCAACGAGCTCAGATGCAGAAGTCAGATGAATCCCACCAGTTTTTTCAGGTGTGCAATACCAGGCTGGTTTCTGTTGAGTCTAAAAGGCTGTTGGCTCTGTCTGGGACTTCAGAGGCTTTCTGCCTGTCCCTCTGCCACCACGTTTGAGCTCTCTGGTCTCTGAATTCAAAAAGTTGAATTCAAACTGCAGCCATTGCCTCAGTGGAGATATTAAGAGGAAACCTCCCTCCTCTGCCGAGCTGACTGATTTCCTCAAGCTTATAAGTACTCAATATCATTACGTTTGGTACCCCTCAGTTAAACATGGGTATTATTGACCTTTTGATCCAAAAGGAGGGGAAAGAGACAATTGCCTATTTGCATATCTGGCATCCAGCATACCTATTCAGTTCTTCCAGAAAACAGGCTCTAAACGGATCTGTTTCTCAAGCTCATCAGACCATGTGTATGAACGGGGAGTTACAGAAATGCTGTAATCAAAAAGTCTTTTTTTTTTTTTGGCAGAAGCACGGTCCCACTTATTTCCCCAGTACAGAAACTCTCGGATTGTCACGGACAATGTGTTATTTACCATGGCCCAAACCATTGTCATCTGATTTCTCCTACCTTTTTGTTTCCTCCTCATTCCATTTATTTAATATTTCATTCAACAAAATGCATTGGCATCTTCCCCCATGTTGCACCACAGGCTTCTCTTCCAACCAAAGTTGAAAGCAAGTTTCAAGGCTCAACAAGGTTAAAATTAGGACAGTCCTTAAGGGCATCAGCAAAGCACATGTTTACACGCTCAATGAAATCGGCTACAATGATTTTTCTTTCCATCAAAGACTTTTCTTTGAAAGATTTTTCTTTCCATCCAGTTATGGGTTGTCATGATTTTCTTTAAAATAATTATCACATCTCCAAAGACACTTGCAGCTGTAGGCACTCTTACCCTCCCTAATTACACAGCTAATAAGGGAAGCAGAGAGAACGTCAGAGTGAAACGAAGGCCAACGGCAAATCCAAACACCTTGGATCCACCACTTAGTAACTGAGCTGGCCAGAAACCTTCCTGATCTTGCCAAAGAGGGATGAGGCTATGGAATGAGCTTCCCACAGACAGCTAACGTGGGAGTGAAACTGCTTACGAAAGGACACTGCTTGTACCTTCCTCAAAACATGTAGTATCATCACAGCAGGTTGAGAAGTATTTGGGGAGCACTTGTCCTACAATAGCCAGGCACTCACTACTGTGGGGGTGCAGAAAGCATTTTTTGGGGACAGAAGTCCGAGCTGTGCCAATGAGGGATTTGAAATTCATTCTTCCACATCCCATGGGATTGTCCTGACCCCGCTCCCTAAATTGGAGGGGACATGACTCATTCTCTCTCTTTGGCCATTTCATCCTGCACTGCAGAAGAGTTTCCCATTGAAAATTTCATGGAGACTGGAACATTTCTGGGGGAAAAAAAAATCTTCTGTTTTTTGACATTTAAATGAAATAAACCAAGAAATTTGATCAACAGTTCCTGTCTAGCTGTTATGTACGAGCACAAAGACAAGGCCAAAATCAGCATTAAATCCCATCATGTTTTGAGAGGATTCAAGTTTGTTCACTCTATAAATGGGAAGGAAAAAAATATTTTATTCCTTTTAAGGTTTGGTGGTTGGTTTTTTTTGGTTACTTTTTCTGCCCACAGATCCTGAATATTAATAGCCACAGATCTTTAAAAGTATTGCTTGATTGCTCAGAACCACTTGCACAGGGTTTGCCTGCAGAGTGGAGCTCCAAGGGAGAGCAACAGCTCAAATAGACTAACAAGTGAGGGACAAGGCCTGAGCTTACCCTGTCTGGCAAACTGACCTTCACCCTCTGGTGTCCTTTTGAATCACAAGGCATGAGCCATTTGCAGCTTGGACTCCTGTCCCATGGTTTGGTTTCCCCACCCGCAGAGTAGTGAGGCATTGGCTGCTCTAGTACAGGTGTTGCTCCCCAGGTGCTCCCAACGCTTCTGGAATTATAATGCGTGTTTCGAATAAAGGACAAGCACCACGTCCTTTCTGTCTGCTAGCAAAGATGGCCACAGGGAGAGTGACAGGCCTCAACCCTTCCATCAGAAACCACCTCAGTCATATCCAAGCCATGAGTTGGAGAGGATGAGACCGAGGTGTTCCTTCTGCCCACTATTTGGCATGTAGATAATCTTTGGAGGAGGCACAGGCTGTCAAGCTGGGAGTGATGCTTGAATTCATAGCATCTAGAATCACCAGCTCTTGCCTGTCAGACAACACCCCATGACAGCTGAAGACCGCAAACAAAATGTAATAAAAATGAAACTAGGGTAGAGAGAAGGAAACAGGCCATGTTACGTTATCACTTCACTGCGTATGTCAGTACACCCCTAACACTGAGGAGCGAAAGGAAGAGAAAGGCCTTTAGTTCCCTTTAAGCATCATGTCCTATGCATGCAAGTAACATGAACACTGCAATTATATATCCAAGCTCGCTGAAGACAGAACCAGAGAAAAAATAGGAGGAAAGATTTACAGCTCTTCCAAAAGATGGAATTGAAATATGTAAAACAGGGCAGCGCTGATTGCCAAAATACTGGAGGTTTTCTGTTCCTTCCACCATGCTGTATTGTGAGCGGTGTTTGGAGGGGGGGGAGTGGGGAAGCGTTGGAATCTCAGGGTTTTTATTTCACCATGAAACTTTAGCACAAGAAATTTTAATTGTGGATCCTTATGGACAAGACCTTGAAATCCTACCCAGCCAAAACCAGCACACAGAGCTTTCTGGTCCCAGAGTGTTCTTGGAACTGGTTGTGGCTCCCAGTCACTTGGTTGCTTTATCCAAGTTTGTTCTCTCAGTCCGTCAGTGGGATGCAGAACGGGTTAGAGGGTTAACTATTTGTTAGCAGCCCTGGACACCAGAGTTGGGTCAGGGGCTGTTTCATAGCTAGTCGTGCAGGCAGTGTGTTTATATCTATTTTAGAGGATATCACTGTGGGAGTTTTCTTTTTTTTTTTCTTGCTTTGGAAAATGATAGGCCTTTAACGCAGTTGGCACCTAATCAAGAAACTTTGGAGAAGGAACACGAGTGCAGCCGCTCTGAGTAATTGATTGTGGCTACTGGTTGACTGCATTAGTGTTTGTGATAGCGTGAAATACTATACGTTGGAGGGCCTCAAAATTATCAGGGTATTTAATCATGGACTGGGCACGTCTCTGATGTATTTATGTGTATTACCATCGGAGGGTCACTTGGGCAACGCACTGAGATAATGGAAAGAAAGAGAACTTGGAACTTAAGGCAATATGTCTTCTTGATCAACTTTTAAATTTACAGAACTTCTTGGGAAATACCAGTAGCCAACTAATGCTCCTCTAGATGATTAATCTGCATTTTAGAGTGCGAATATTTTGATTCAGGTCCTCAGTGGGTATAAGTTGAAGGTACCCCTGTGACATTGATATAGACCAGATGAGAATTTGGCTTAGTTACACTGAAAGGTGGGTCAGGAATCCACATGAGGAATCCACATGAGCTCAGATTATTTGGAGACTTCTATTTCCCAAGTCCAAATATACTATAAAAACAGCCCCTCCTGCAGAATTGTCCTGTTTCCAGATCCCCCAGAAAACCTGAAGTGGTGAAAGTTTTGAGAAGTCTGAAATAAAAAGGTGATTTAGTTAAACTTTTAGCGAAATCGTGTTTGTGTTCTAAGGAGGTTTGAAAAACTATTCTGGAAGCAATACCGACATTTCCCCATTGTTTTCATTTCCCAGGCTTCAATACAGATTATTTTTTCTTCTTTTCAAAATTTTCAGACAATTATCCTCTTCATTTTTTTTAAATAAACGTAGTGATTAATTTCACCTCTTAAAATTATTTTTGTTACGAAACCTCAATAAATCCAAATTTCAGGAAGCTAAACACCTTGATAACTACTTGCAGAACATTTTTAATAATAATACTAATAAGGTTATAACATTTTTAGTAAAATAAGTTTTTCCTGCGATCCCTCCTACACCTTCCTTCTGCCAATGGCTACGCCCATTTGCTGTGAAATCATCTTGAAGACTGGGGTAAAAGTCCTCCATTAAAGCTGCCACCAGGGAGGAAGACAAAAAGCAGATGGCACATTTCATTACCTTGCTAATCCCCACGCACGTATCAGGCATACAGGCTGGCATTCATCTGCCCTATTTTTATACGCCTAAAATTTAGACATCTGAATCTGAGCTAGTCAACGTCCGCCGATGTAATAGTCAGAACAGAGAAATTGCAGCCTAAAACAGGTTTCTAAGTTTGTGTGACCCACCGCCCGAGGCTGCACATTTCTCTCCACTGATTGCACAGGTCTAGGGTGAATGGATCAGACTTGGACATGAGAAAAAGAGGTAAACCCAAACACAGGTTGTTTTATCATCCTTTGTTCCTCCATCCCCAACAACCCAGAGAAAACCAAAAAATTCAGCTTTACCTCTTGCCTCGTAACTGAGAGCAGGAGGGAACCGCATAACAAAATTTAATTACACCCCATAGACAGGACCAGTACATGACCATGCATAATAACTAAATGATCATCCCTCTGAGGAAGAACTTTCCCTTGAGTGGATCAAATCTTTCAGATACCCACATGAAAAATTATAGTACTAAAATTTATTTCTCAGTACTTCCTACTTCCACAAGCATCTCCCTTGCTGACCCAGAAGTCACATCTTGGCCCATCCAAAGTCCGGAGGACAGATGTTCCTCTAAACAAATCCCTTGGAGGACTTGGTCCAAGGCATGTACTCATACCTTGCTGGCTACACCTGTGAAATTCAGTGGCAGGGACTACTTCGTTCAAGAGACTGACCGGAGGAGGTGATCCTGCTATGTTGAAACATAGCCTTTGGATCTGTCACAGAAAAAAAGCAGGAGAGCTGGCTTCAGTTCCCACACCAGTCCTGAAGATTCAGAACTGCAGTCCTAGCACCAGGCTTGGACAAAAGGAAGATGAACAAACTATTTCTCTGTCCTTTCTGCTGGGCAGGGAAAAGAAGGAAAGGTTACCTGGGGCAGGAAAAAGGAGGTTGAATCTGTAGCCTAATAGCTTAGAGAATTCACCTGGAAATCTAGAGTGAGGAAGGAGCTGGATTCTCCTTGGATTCAACAATAAACAGCTCATCAGTGTCAGCTCATTGTGTTTGTGTCATATTGACCAAAATTGACTGATTTAAGAGAGAGAAATGTTCCAATATATGTCAATCAAAGCTGACATACCTCCTTTCAACCATATTATCTGTCTTTCTATCTGTCTGTCTGCCTCTATATGCTGAATCATTAGTTTTTCATGGAAAGTAGCATTTTCTTTTTGAAACTTGCACTCTCCATTGAAAAAAAAAAAAAATCATGGAAAATGTAGCTGTAGTACTAGGTACTGTTGTGCCAGATTCTCACTTGGCCTGGATCAGTATACCTCTGCTGACCTCAATAATAATTTAACTTGAGGGCAAGCGAAGAACTTGGTGTTCAGTCATAAAGTGACTGTGGCTAATCTGCTGAATAGATCAGATGAGACCAACCAGTTGCTCCATAAATTCACAGTAGTCCATGGCCAATGCATTACTTTCAATCAGTGGCACAGCAATTTAATTGGAATCTTGCATGATTATTGTTGCTGTTGTTGTTATTTTTAAAGGCGTTGGCTTTTATCCATAAGTCTTTGCCAAGTTGCTCAATACTGTCACTGGCATCAAACTGAAGCTATTAAGTTTTTCCCGATGTGAGCATGAGCTAGAAATTTGGCTCATTTCAGAAAAAAATGAAAGCCCACTCCTTTGAAGGCACCTGGTTTTCATCGGGACAGCTTAGCATTTGTCCTATCAATGAGAAGTGCACAAGTCTTACCAATACCCCACGTTTATGTCCCCAGACGTATGTCCCTGACCGTGAGCACACTGCTACTGCACAACAAGAATCAAGTTTGAGCAGTTTTGCCCTCTCTCAGTCTTCAGTGACTGTACAGGAAGGTACCTGTGAACCCTCCAGATCTTCACTAATTGAAGCTGACAGAAAGTTTATCCGTATTTTCCACAGCCAGATGCCATTTCCGATAGAGAGGGGAAATGGTAGCCATGCCTACCAAGCAAAGCACCTTCAAGACTCTTCTGCCTTGAAGGGACAGGAAAAAAAGTAGCATCGGTCCCTAACCCTGCCCAGCCTTGCCATGGTTTCTGTGCCTCCCGTGGGGGAACACTGGCTCTGTAGGATAGTGGTGTGATACAGACTGCACTTGAAAGTACTAGCAAGCATTACACTTCAAACCTGCAATGTTCTGCTCTTTGCTGCAGAATGAAATATTTCATCTTCAGTTGTTTGGTAGGTGTGGATTTGGGAGGGAGGGAGGCAGGGGGGCAGTGGAATTGTATTGATTTCCCTAGTCTGGCTTGGTTTTTTGTTTTGCTTTTGTTTTGCAGTTCTGAAAGACAGAGGAAGGAGAGATGAGGAGTGAGACAAAATTAAGGAAAGAAAGGGAAAGAAGAGAAATATTTCTGTACTGATGTTGATTATCTGGTATGCAGAGGAAAGAGAGAGAAAGAGAGAGGAGCACGTTAACAAATCTCTATTTAAATCCTAACTTACAAGTGAAAATGTGTTGGCTCCTTCTAAATCCCTACGGAGATTTTGAGACATTGAAGCCAGCAGACACCCTATGATCATCTAACCTGACCTTTCTTAACTCAGTCTAGAAACTTTACCCAGTGATTCTTGGAATGGAAGGAATTATCCCCACTATGTGAATACATTTCTAAGATGCAGCTTAATAAACTGATTACGGGTATCATGTTGCCTGTGACAGCAAAGCAGTGGATGTCATGGACTGGTTCCTGTGTTCCTCTGGAGGAATGTTACCAATGACTTGTGGTTGAGCTAAAGCACATTTATCCCTTCTTCCTGCAACTGCTACTAATTCTGACATTGCTGACAGAGCTGCCTCGTCCTAGCCTGCACAGGGAGATTCATAGCCATATGAATCATAGCACAGAGGGAGAGCTCTGTTGCAAAGATTTCCCAGTTCTTTCCTGAACTGATCGGGTCAAGGTAGACCGATCTTTCTGCTGTCAAAGCTGAAACTGCAGCCACAGGAGTTTAGTGCTATGTGATGCAGACCCCTTAGACACCATGCTGCCATGCCTTGGCTAGATGAGGATTTGCATTGCTGGCCATTCTGGTGCCTTTTAAAGGAGGTAATCTTGCTGTCTTATGATCCAAAGACATGGGTAGTCAGACGCATATCCTGAAAGGATACTAACCTGCGGGCCACCGGGGTTGAAGGCGTGTCAGAAGCCATGACCTTCATCCCACGTAGCAGTTGTACAGTTGGAGAAGAGGTACTCCTCTATCTCATCTATTCCACTCCTTGCTTCCTGATAAACAAGCCAAGTAAGGCTATGACACCTCCACCTTCCACGAAGCTCTCTTTTTCTGCTACCCCGAAATTTCATCCAGAGGGGAAAAGAAGAATTTGGTCATTTAGCCAGGACTTCCCACCAGACTAGCAGCTGCAGAATGTCCAGCTGGGACAAGCCCCAGCTCTGCTGCACTAGAAAGGGAAGGTTAACACAGCCTGGACATGATGGTTTCACAGCGTATATGTTGTACCAATGATTTGTATATGCACAGAATCTGACACATCATGAAAGTCTCACTGCATAGGTACAGCCTGGCAGGCATGCTTATATCCCTGTCTGGGATTTTCCAGATGAAATATGGGATCATTCCACTTTTATCTCTCCTTATCTCAGCATGTCAAGTTGTGGAACATGGGATTCAGCTCTCCTGAATATGTAAAACAATAAAACTGATATTAAAAGGACAGGCTGTGGTTCTTTTGCCTTGAGGTAAAATTTTCACCTCTTGGATTCCTCATGGTGTTTGTATTCTCTTGTTGAAAGCTGAAAGATATCACAGAGTGAGATGACCCTACAGACACAGAAAAATGTAGCTGGTCATACCTGGGCGAGGAAAGTAAGGGACACCTTTAGCTTGGGACTGCCTGAAATAGCTACTCCAGCTGTTGGAATTAGGGCATTTCCAGGTTGGGAAACGTCACAAGACTCATACTGTTAACAACAATGGGCCACCATGGGAAAGCCAGAACTGCTATTCATGTTTCAGGCTCTGGAGGGTTCAGAGGTCCAAACAAAACTCAGAGCTGCAAAAGCTTGGAATATCATGACAATACACTCATCTGGAAATGGTCTAAGAATCTTCCATGGTGGCTACTGGCAACAACTGGAGAACCTAGGTAGGCAAGTGTCTCCTTCCCAGGATGCAGGACGTTGTTGGGATGGCCTTTCCCAAGTAATTTTGCTTCTGTGTTTCCCTTCACAGTCGGTAACAAAGCCACATCCTGCAAACAATGGATGTGGTGCAGGAGACTGGAATCCGACACTGGAACTTCTGAACACTTGACACTAAAAATGTTAGCATCCTGCCCCTGTGCTAAAAGAAACTCATTGCAACTGCTACCAGTGAGAGGACTCAGACATTTGAGAAGGACAGGAAAAGCTTGGAGGTTGGGTCTGGAACAGATGCTGCCTAGGAGTGAGGAACCTGTAATCAAGTCCTTTGTGGGGGTACAGGCACTCAGCAAGACAAGACTAGTATCAACACAGGATAAAGTTGCGGTATCGAGTTCTGCAAAGCACAGTGTCTGTCCCTGAAGGTGAGAGAAATGGGCTTTGGTGGATTCAGTGGGGTTTCTCTGGATTTCAGGGCTGAAGACTTGGGCTCAGGGTTTCTGAACATCTATCAGCATGCAAAAACAGCTCATAGCAGCTCTATAGGAGGAAGAAGACCCTCCCATGGCCTAAAGAAAGTTCCCTGACAGCACAAATCAGGTGTACCCTGGGTTGGTTGCCATATACAAGTCTTTCTTACCTTAGCAGTGCAGTGGACACATCTGGAGGGCTTGTAATTACAGTTGGTTCTTAAGGGAGCACTGTAAGTCCTCTCTGAGGGCGCACTTTAATCTTTGCAGAATGGGACTGTTGCAATTGGGTGGTCTCTGACCACAGGTGCACTTCTAATTAAAACGCAATGTGAAAAATCAGGGGACAGACCTGTTACAGGGAGCAAGAGGCTTGCTAAAGAGTCATTTTTATGGCAGCCTTACAGAATTAAGGCAGGTAAGAGTTTGGAGCAGGTGGTGTTCATAGAAAGGGAGTAATTTTGGATCCTTGCTAAAGTAGAAGATGCTCATTCATAAAAGACTTCCCTCCCTTTTGTTGTTTTGATGATTACTCCTCACCCTGCCTTACTGCTTCATTTTGTCCTATTTGAAAGCGAACACGACACAAGAAAATTGAGAGTAGAATAGGTGGTCCCCCTAATACAAGACTTTGTCAGGGACCTCACTTTTAATTCACCAGCTTAATTAAATGCTTTTCCTGCCTCCTTTGATTGGTATGCTCAAGTAGCTTCTCCAGCGTGAGGCCTCTCCATATCTCATTACATGACACAGGATGTCCCTGGCAATATGACAAAAAAAAAAAAAAGGGCTGGGAATATCCATGCACATCTCACTGCAGGGATAGGATTCAGTTGCCAGCATGCGGGCATTTAACATTGTTTTGGATGTTGCACATTACCCAAACCAACCTCTAATTGTCACTCCAGAAGCTGCAGGTCTCCCGGTAATCCTGTGTCTAAGGCGCTTCAGGGCATCTTAACTGACATGAAGTGTCTATGTGTGAGCAGCTGAACTGAGACATGACTATACACACATTCTTTTGCTACCTCAGCTAAGTAACGCATATTAACACAAACCACCAATTCTTCTTCATCAGCAGGGCCTAGAAACGTGAATAATGTTGGTACAAACAATAACTTGCTTTGCTACAATATCTTGATTACTTTTAATTCCATCCCAGACCCTGGGTTTCTACTCACCAGTTTCTCTCCAATTTTTGTATAAAGACAGACTATTGCCCCATGATTTCTAGTGAAAGTCACTTTGGATATTAACCATGCAATCTAGATGGGACATTTAAATCTTAGCTAGTCACTTTTGGCTTTCTTCTTAAACTGTGGAAAGAAACAGGCACCTCCAGAAAGGAGGAAACACCCTTTAGAGATTCACCTCCCATCCCATAGACTATCAAGTGAACCTTGGTTGACTAGCTAAGTTGAATAGTTAAGTCAGATGAGATGAATCCCACATTTAGGATCCAACTCCCAACAGAAATTGAGGATGTGTTTAATTTTAAATGTCATGCATGTATTGCAAAAATACTGGCTTTTGACCGTTTTCTAGCTTAAGCAAAAATGATTTTCATCATTCTACAATAACTTGTTAACTCTCCCAAAATAGGAAAGTTTTTTGGACTCATATTTCTGCCCAAGTTACCAGTTTTAACTGGTTAGTGAAGAATAATTGTTTCTCATTCATTGATTTGCTTTCTTATCACTTACCAGTTTCTCGTTAGGATTGGCAGTGGCCAATCTCACTTTTATTTAATGCCAGGCCTTCTCTGAAAGCCTCCTCTCTCTAATTTTGGTTAGAGAGAGATAGAGAGTGAGAAAATTTATCTGTGAGAATTTCTGATGAGCATATTACTCGGAGAACCATTAAACTGAGAATTTTCCATGTGCACCAATATTTTTTTTCAATTGCACTGCTCTTTTAAGTGTTCTTCATATGCCATGGTTACAAGAAAGTTTTCTGGAAGAAGGACATAATCCATAATTTGGGATTTTTTTGGGGGGTATTGTTATTATTTCACTGGAAAAATAAAGTCCCTCCAGTCTGGCATTCTAGCTCTGTAAGTCTCATAAAGGAAGAAGGGGGGGGACATGTAGAAGTTAATAATATTTTTAGAGTAAGAAGAAAAAAAAATTTCAAACACAGATCAAAGCTAGTGACATTTTTGCATTGTTTTTGTGAAATGCTGGTATGTGTGTGCAAACAGACTGCAGTATGATGCCATTTAGTATTTGGAAGTGTTCTAGGTCCATCTAGGAGTATATGTGGGGACTCACAGTGGTATCCACAGGGCCTGGGATCTTCTGAGGTAGGTTCCTTCACAGTTAGTATTCAGTAGAAACTTCCAGGGATCAACGTTAATTTAAACAACTTAAATGTAAGCACTATGTCTGTATTCCTTAAAACAAGAGTAATTTTTCTCAGTGCTACCTGTGTGGTGCAGCCATTACTCACACATGGATATCATTTGCGCAAAGACTGTGGATCCCATCCTGAGCTTCAGGTCACTCTGGGGAGGAAAAGGTGGAGAGGGCTTTATCTGGGAAAGCTGAGAGGAAAGAGTAGTAACTTAAATATTTCCCCAGCCAACGTGCGGCTCAAAGGCTGAGATGTAAGAGGGCTTGTCATTCTAGAGAAGATGGATTAGTGAGCTCATGTAAGTGAAGTTGCATAATAAATGCAATTTATCCCTGGATCCGCAATCTGCACGGGGCTGACCCTCCAGGGCTGTCTGTCTCTCTGCACGGTGCATCAATGCACACACATACCACTGTAGAGAATGCGTTTAGGTGTCAAAGGGTTGCGGTCAATCAATCACTCCGTTGGCCACCACCTCTCTTCCCCTCCCCTCAGGGAGGCAACGTTCTGTGTTTTATTCTTTCCAGTCACCATTTATTTCTTTTGAAAGAACAAGCCTTCTTTGTTTGGGGCTCCTACAAATTGCACTAGATGGGAGGGGTGGGGGGATTCTCTCACAGGGTCTCTGAGGCGAACCCCACAGCTGATTTCTGAGTACACCACGTACCATGGTGTCACAAAGATACCACAAACAGAGACAAGTCATGCAACCACGTGTTATGGGAGCTGGCCCCATATTCATGCCAAGATTCTGGATTTCCTGGCGCTCTAAAGCTCTTTGGACCATAGGGATTATACTCTGCACAAGGTATCAGATGCCAAACACTGACTTTTAAAAAAACACATGGGAAACAAATCAAAATGACCTCTTAAAAAAAAGATCCTATAGATATGTTTTTAACAATAACAGAGCAGGAAACTTTGCCTTATTAGACATTTACCCATCTTATCTGCCTGCTGGCATTCCTCAAGTGCACTTGAACACATGCTGGGCCACCTAGGTCTGGGATCCTCTCTGACTTCACAAACCAAGCAAGGTCAGACCAGGGCAGAGGTTGGATAAGATTCCTCTTAGTGAAACCCCACTGTCCATCAAAAATGGTGCTAT
Organism: Aptenodytes patagonicus; assembly: GCF_965638725.1. Classification (NCBI taxonomy): domain Eukaryota; kingdom Metazoa; phylum Chordata; class Aves; order Sphenisciformes; family Spheniscidae; genus Aptenodytes; species Aptenodytes patagonicus. Next base: position 169,716,279 of record NC_134950.1, on the reverse strand, counting down.
TCCATCAACTGGCAACAAACTTCTTTTTCAGTCAAAGATTATTCCAGAGCTAGGAACAGCTGGAGTTGTTCTTCTGAAAAATGGGCCAAATCCATGTCTTTCTGACTGCCTGGCCATCGAAGACTTGGTACACTTTGCACAATACTGAGAATTTTCACCCCAAATGGCCTGGTCAAAGTTGTTTTAACTTACTTTCCACCACTCAGCAATGCCTTTGATAAATAAAATACTACACGCAGTATCCATCTTACTGACTTCACTTTGCCAGGGAGGAGATACAGCATCAAGGGAGTTCCCTGGCCAGCAAAACCCTTGTGCACTTGCTCTGCTTTCAGCGCATGAGTAATGCTATCAAACTCGATTGCTGAATTCGAACCATGCATTTGTTGCAACATCCACACAGGTATTTCAGGACTTGGACTGTATTCAATGGGATTCAAGTCAAATAAATATAGATGTCTACAGTGTAGAAAGCTGCCTGAGCTTGTAAGCCTCAGCTCTTCTTAGATTCAACAGGAAGAAAGGTCTTCTTAGGACCTGATCCATATAAGCTAGTAAATACATCCCCTTTAGGATGAATAAAATGTGGAAAAGTGTTTGAATGAATTCAGTAAGTTTATTTTTGGGAGTCAGTAAGCTGCAGCATTTTTTTTCTGCACTAGGAGCCCTGAAGTCAGTTTTAACATATTCTCAAGCAGTGGCATCAGGCTGTGGGTTGATTAACACTTTAAACCAGCACTGTCCATAAAGGATTCAGTCCCATTCACCCCTGTCCTGTGCCATCCATTCTCTCTAAAGTCACCAAAAGTGACAATTAAAGTCTCCATCCCAATAGCTCAGACCATGAAAAAGAATTAACTACTCATTTTGGGTTTAAGCGGGGAAAACTCAGACTGGGTGAGATTAGAAACAAAAAGGGTTGTAAACAAACCTCGCCACCTGCCCTCTCTGGTCCCACTTGCCTGATGAATTCCTATGCACAGTCTTGCTTTCAGTCCAGCAACTGTCAGCAGCATCCTGGATTGCAAACCGGTCCATACAGTCCCCTTTGGCACCCTGGGGAATTTGTCTTTGTTACAATGGAATCCTGCACTCTTGTGCTCACCGGTCTTCTCAGCCAGGTCTCTGCTCTTTCTGCGGGCTCCAGTCTGTCCATGTCTGTATCTCATCCTTTCCCTGCCCTCCGTAAATGTCTTTTTCCTAGGGAGGCCTTGCTGCTGTCAGAAGGGTTATGTTTTCCATTTCCTCTATTTGGCCCAAAGGGTAGCATCTGATACAAGACAAACAAAGTTTTTGTAAAGGGCCATCAGTTATAGCACCTTTACAGTTCAATTTCCACCCTTCTTAAAAATGGTTAATTTTTCAGCTGGCCTGTTTCTTTGAATGGGCTTATCCTTAGCTTGCTGCCTGACATTAACAGTGCAAGAAAGAGAAGGGAACTCATAGTCTGTAAAAGACGTGATTACAGTCACCTTGACTTGAGTCAGCCCATGCTGCTGTTGGTCGGCATTCCAGGCCACAAATTTGTGATTTTTGTTCAAGGTCAGAATCTACGCTAATTTCAATCTGAACCCTACTAAATGAAAAATGTTTACAAAAAAAGATCCAGAGTCCTATTGGAGGAGGGTGATTTATTTTGCTAGGCACTCTTTAACATCTGTTGCCTGAAATCTTATTTTCATGCCTTCCTTGGAATAATACAGACTGTGAAGTTCAAGGTTTCATTGGAGCATCACCACCAGGAACAGTCAAGATCATGAAGACAGCTTGAGCCATCTCAGCATAAGGACCATTCGTACTGAACTACTCCATAGTGCTGTAGACCAAACAAACATAAAAATCTAGACCCAGATTCTCCTTTACCCTCGGACACAACCAGGAACCCCACAGAATGGGGGGAAACTCAGGGAGACAGACTGCAAATGGCAGCTTTGCCTGCAATTGGATTAAAGAGAGTGAAATTATTATTATTATTATATCTGCAAATACCTGAATACCTGCAGCAGCAGCAAGTGAGAAGAAGGTTGCTGCAGCAGTGATGTGTGCTATGCAAGACCCTGTGTCCTTGATAGAGAGTGCAGGGAAGGGCAGGGATACGGGAAAGGGAGGGGATGTGGGGAGCCAGATGAAAAGTTTTATTAGGTGATTATTAAACTATTCTGCAGTGCCAAGCACAGCGCAAGGCTGCCAGCTTGTCTCACTGCAAAACCAAAATTAAAATAATGAGAGGGGCCTTAATCACAGGGTGTCTAATGGCTGATTTTCTATCTGTGCTGGCTGACAAGCTTCACCACCCTCACTGGTCTGAGAGAGAAACTCAGAGGTGGCAGAGAAGCTTCCCCCAAGGGCAATACTCTTCCAGCTCACTGTGGTGCCCTTCATAGATGCAGGCTTCTGATCTGGTAATGAAAAGTGTGATGAGAACCCAAACTACCCAGCAGCCAGGGCTACCAGAGGCTGGCTCCTTTCCCAGTGCATGGAGAGAAGATGGGACTGTCTTTCGACCACCTACTCATGGAGCCTAATTCTTTTGCTGTAACTGCTTCGTTCCATAGACCCAGGGGCAGCATCTACGAGCCTCGCGAATGGGTGGTCTGAATTATTCATCACTACCACATAATGAAATACCATCTGGGGCATCTTCATCCATTTAGGCACCTTAATAGGTGGTCTGAATATAATCCATTCTTCACTTATGGGATACAGACATCTACCATGGAAAGGAAAACTTTCTCCTGAGGGGTGGAAGTGGACACCTTTTGCATTGTCCCCTGGCTTCAATCCTCAGGGGACGTAGTCAGGGTGATGTCAAGAGTATCAGAGTTATAAACATGGGTTCACAATGTCTGCATCTAGACCTAATGGCAACTGCGAATAGCATGTGGATGTTGAGTAAAAAAGATCCAGGACTTGATTCAGCAAAGCATTTTATCACACATTTTGAATCTGACCGTGTTTGCTGGGTCACATGCATGCGTTTGGCAGGGGCTTGTCAAAGACAGGTCTGAGACAGAAAAATATGCTGTGACTCAGCAGCAATGTAGCCCAGGAAAGTGATCTTGAGACACGCATGGGCCGGGTGGACCCACACCATCCACCCGGGAACATCGCACGGATCAAAGTAAGGCCTTCTTCAATATGAATGGACCTCATCTCTCCAAAGGGCTGGTACAAGCCTCCCTTTCTCTGACACCATCAACCTTATGATTCTGCATGCTGTGGCCAGTCTATTTTTAAATAATGCAGGCAATACAGCCCTGCCCACATCACATCTGTAGGGACATTTCTGCCATTTTAATTGAACTTCTCTTTTGCAAGAAGCTTTCTCCACACCTAGCTTTCATTTGCCTTGGCCTCCTTTTCATCTCATTACTGTGGTGATGGTGACCTTCTCAGGTCCAGGGACATGAGAAGGTCACCATCGCCACGCCAGGTTGGCACAGAGGCGGCAATACAAGACAGACTTCCTTGACCTATGATGTTGTCCACCCATCTGAGCACAAGTGTTCTGTGAGATGTGTTAGCTGGCTTTAGGATCTGGCGGCAGATTTCCATGCCTAGAACTAGCGGTTCTGGTAATTCTCCAAGAGACAGAAGGGAGGAATATATAGCGCTGAGCAGAAAGGCAGTGCTGTTCTTAGAGAACTGTGTGGGGCTGATGTAAAGTTCTGTGCCATGATATTCCCGGTAGGAACATATGACTTTGGGTCACAGGTTTGCGGGTAGCCATCTTGTTAACGTAATGGCAGCTCAGAGCAATCCAGCCTCCGTTTTTCCACTGCGTGTGCATATGCACATCCATGTGGTTTCGCCTACAAACACGGAATTAATAAGATTGGTGTTGCCTTTTATAAAATCCATGCTTTGTCTTGGTCCCTTCCCAGTAAACTATTGGCTTACCATTAGTGGATCTGGTAAGCTTCTCCTGTACAATTAATAGCTGGACGAGTTTGTGGGATGGATGGAGAAAGAGACCTCAGGGCTTCAGCACTTGCAAATCCCACGGCAAGTTCCTATCTACTCCCACTCCTGCAGGAACACCATGGCAACGAGCTCAAACTGTGCAAATTGGCTGCAAAGTGCTTTTCTTCAGGCAGTAACACAATACTTTTTCTTTCTCCAGACATCCAATACACACTTGCACCCCCCAAACACCCCTTACCAGCTCCCAAAGTGATAAGCGATTAATTTGGCTAAGGCTTCTTTCTTTAGGAGCTAAAGCTGTTAGAGTTGCTGGTCTTGGAGGAGATGTTAAATCTGCTCTCTCCCCTACCAGACCGTTCATGCAGAACACCACCACGTCTCCTCTTGGACACTAAGAATCCAAGTGATGTGAGAGCAGCTGTTGAGTTTGCAAAGCCTATTGAACCTGCCTACCATGCCTGAGAAGCCTTTTCTGCATCAAAAGTATTTCTTCTACTGATCTTTAGAGCAGGAAAAGATTTGGGTAGGCAGGTGATTTGGACCCTACCCTACAAGGCTCTTTTCTGAGGAGCCATAACGCTGCAGATCCATTTCCACTGTAATTCAAATCCTCTGTCTCATCACAAGTTAAAAAGAAAACGTCAAAATGTGCTACGGCTCAGTAAAACACAGCAAGGGTTGTTAATCTACCTGGTGCTCCTATTCCACGTTCTCAGTGCAAATTCTGAGCTCCTCTTTAATTCAGAGTCTAAGATGTTCGGTCTCAAAATGATATTCAAACTCCACTGTAGATTCAGGACATGCTAAAGCTCAGCCTGTCTGCTTTCTCCGCCAGAAAGCCATCGTGGGCTTGGTAGCTGGCATGCCGTCATTCAGACATACTTTTCCTATCTTTTGCAATCCCTCAGGTGTATTGCAATTTGTATCACAGAAGTACTGAGAGGTCCTCTGTAAAATGAGGCCCCATTTGGAAAAAAAAAAACCAAAAACACCCTAATAAAACAAAGTCTCCAAGATGAGGAGCTTCCAAAGACAATACAAGTAGATAAACTAGGAGAAGGGAGGTGAATGAAACGAGACATGGTGGGGTGAAGCAATTTGTTTAAGGACACATAGTCTCTGTTGCATCTTCTTGCTCAGATCCTCAGGGTGGCTGAGATGATTCAATACTCCCAGTGTTGTGTTTCTTTTTTTTTTTTAATTAAAAGGAAAAAAGGCCAACATCACAGCAAATACCAAGGGGATGATGCACAGAAGTTCAGGGTTTGTATTGGGAAAGAAAGATTATCATAAACACATGATGCTGAAAGGCTTTGATTTAGGGTGATGGGAAGGGAAGAGAGAGGGACAATTCAAGTTATAGCACAGAATAAGGTATAAAGCCAAACAGAACAGAAAAGAAAAGGGGCAAACAGGAGTAGTAGGACAGGTCAGCAGCACCGATGGAGATGTTATTGTCTTTGAACAGCAACAAGGTCCCTCTAGACAAAAAAAAAAAATCATAAATGATGAAAAGTCATGTCAGCAGCAAAAAGTTGGCAGGAACCAGTGTCTGCACTGAGTGGTGCTGGGCTGCACAAGAAAAGCTGATTATCATGCAGAATCACTTACTCAGCCCTCAAATTTGACTCCCTCGCTCCTACTACAACAGCCTTTCTCTCAGCTGAAAGGGTGACATTCCCATGATGCATTTTAGGATTTTTTCCCTCCAAGCTCAATGATTCTCCAGTTTGAATGCAGATTAGATGCACCTAATCCAAATCAGGAAGGTTCTGTCATGAGTAGACTCACTTATTTCTTCATTGGCAAAGTCCGAAAAACATCAAAGTAAATGGGACAAAGAAAACCAAGGGGTTTGGAGGCAAAGTCCCTGAACTGGGACTTCTTGGGTCCCAGATATTGGGCAGGTCTTTAACATGTAATGAGTTACACTAACTGCGCCTCGCTCCTTGACTTAGAAATAAGAGATAAAGGCATCTCTATTTGTTTGGACAGCAAGCTTTGATTGCAGCTGAGTTCCTAGGTGCTCCCTTGGACATAACATTTACCTTTCCAGGAGGCAGTGTTTGCTTGGTTGCGCTCAGAGAGAGCATCCATTTTCTTCGTAGGACCATCTTTCACCCTGGAGAGGAGTCTCACACATTGCTCTCCTGCTCCTTGTGCCTGCGCTCATTCTTATTCATTCCTCTCAGATAAAGTAACGTTTACTTAAGACTGGAAAATCTTACTTTATGAACCTTTTACTTCATGGCTTGGGCTCAGCTCAGCTGAAAAATTAGAGGCCACATATCCTCACGTAGTATAAAACGGGAATCAGGCCAGTTTCCACCAGGGGAGAATCCAGCCTCCCCTGGCAAGAGCAACACTGCTCGGAACAACCAGCGAGGGTTAACGGGCCGTCACGCTTCACTTTTAACATCATCTCTAACAAAAGGAGAACACAGGAAACATAGAAAGGGAGCGAGAGATTTTCTGAGGGAGCATAAATATAATTGCAGTCAGAGGCCGATATTTTCCATGGTTTGCAGCAGAGTCATTCACAAGCCTCAGACATCAATAAATGAACCTTTAACTTGCCTCCTAGCTCTGTTATCCGTTCCACACAGTGCTTTAATTACTTGGTGCCTAAGAAGCATTTTGGACATTGAAGTCTGTCACCCCTTAAGCTGTCTGCCCGACTCTTCATTTCACGAACAAGATACACACAACCTCATTTAGCCAATGGCAGGCTGGTCACACAAGTATTATGTTTTTCCTCTCGCTGTCTACTGTTTCACCACTGTAGGAATTACACAGCCAAGAGCACAGTAGGAATAATGGCTCTATTCATTTCCCCCTGGGACTAATTCTTACAGATGGCAAGCACTGCGATGGGGCAAATTAGCTTCTTATTTCATTTGGAGGCTTAAAGTTATAAGCTCATTTTGTTGTTGTTTACGGGATAGCTCACCGCAGGACGGTGCAACCCTGTACATTGCTGTTAGAAGGAAAGGAGGCAAATCCTCTACCAATGGTGGTCAGGTGGTAGGAAAGGGGATGCTAGGAGGACCCTGTCACTGCTGAGCCTGTGCCCGTCGTACGCTCAGATCTGCAGCCAGAGGAAAGCTTTCTGGCTGCCTGGGCTCCCAGTCAGGTGCTGATACAAACAGGAGGCTTAGCAATGCTGCAATCCAGGATCACGGCCGCAGGCAGTTTGGGAAATCAGGATTTGTGAGTGCTTCTGGGGAGAAGTGGTGGAAAAACAAGCACGGTTTCCACAAACAGGCTTGGCTGCTGCTAAATTACTTGGAAATGTGCTACAGATGAAAAACCGGGAGATCCTTGTTTACCCGAAAAGACTGACAAAAAGACATACACATGAATGTTTTCTTTCACAGTCATTTTCCTCTCAAGACACACGAGAGAGCAGGAGTTTCAAAACTCAACAGAAGATCCTTGCAAAGGGAAGGCCATCTTTTTCCCTTCGGTAATCACTGTGTGGTTTGTGATTACCCACTGAAGTATGGCCATGTGCACCACTGTACCTTTACCAGATGGCATTTCCAGACAGGGCTGGATCTTCATGTACATCGTCGTTTGTCTAATTTTCCAAGCAGAAAATAGAAGGATATATCCTCAGTTTTGAGTGAATCAGCATCTCTCCGGAGATTTCAGTTTATACCAGTCACTAATCTGGCTCATAATGTCACTTTTTGTGGGAGTTCTCATGGTCAAAATCTCTTCTCATGAGTAGTAATGTACCACGAGTAGTAATAGAAGATGTTGGATGGGATTTTATTTGCTTGCAAAAACCCTGTATTTGTGTCTCAGACAGAAATTGTCAGTCAAACGGGCAACTGTCATTTATCAGAGATGTTATTAAGAGCTGTTTTCCTGCAACTGCCAGCCAAGATAAAGGGCTTATTTTCTTCAGTGTCCCAGAAGATCATAAGGGATGTCTAACCTCTCCTTGGAGAATCTTAAGGAGAGCAAGTTCAGCCTCCCATCAGAGACGTTATAGGTACTGACTTGAATCATACCAGTGAGATGGTTTCAAATGCAGGACAGACTCAAGCCCCAAATTCCCTGTCCTCTTTGGTCTTCATCAGCACTGTAAAGAGCTCTCTGAATTTTCAGCATTTCAGCTAAAATTGCATTTTGGCTAAAATTATATATCAGCAATTGCTGAAGCTGGAATACACATGCCTATTTCAATTCTGTTCTCTCTCTAGGCCTATCAACATCCCTGTTCTGGTGTCTTGATTTCTTATCTTCCTTACCTTTCCATCTCTCCCAAAAGTCACCTCTGCTCTGCTTTATTCTGCATTACTTGTTCCTACGTCTGTCTGCTACTTAATTATCTTTCTGTTTTATCCAGGAGGAATATGAGAAGAAGAACTTACCTCCCTTCACTTTCAGTGTTTACATGTCCATCTGAATTGGTCTCTCCCTCAACTGTTTTTATAGTCTTGGAGAGAAAAAGGTACTTTCAGAGCATGATTCATCTGATCTATTTTTAGGGATGAATTGCACTGTGGATGCTACCTGTTGTGTTGACCAGTTCTCTGTTCATTATAAAAGACCTCAGTGTGTCTTGCTCAGACATGCACGTCTACGTTATAAATGATCTTCACCTCCCTTCAAGCATCCTCGTCATTTGCTCCCTGCCCACCATATTCTTTATGCCCTTTCTACCATCCAGCTATGTCCACCAGACGTCTCCTATTGCAGTGCCACACTCCTGACACCCATGGTAATTTCTCTTCCTTAAGATACACGATAGTGTTCCAGAGCCATCAGACACTGAGCCTTTTTTCCACAGCATGGCATGTCCCAGAAGGCACCAAAACAGTATTCGGACATGATCAAGTGGAAGTTAGTTTTTTAGGTCCTTCACTCTCACAATCTCTCATTGACCCCGAGTCCTTATTCTCCTGTTCTTCAGGGTGGAAACTGGGACATGTCTTCATGACACAATGCAGAAGAAGTTCACTCAGGCAGAAAGCCATGTTTAGATGATCACCTTGCTTCTGGTCCCTTAACTAGACTGGGATTTCCATATGCCACAGCCTTGTGTGACTCTACTCCTTCTCCATACCCTGTGACCTTACTCTGTAGATCCTACAGCTCTGGGTAATATTGTAGCATTAAGTAAAAGCTTACTTCCTATCGCATATTTTTTCCATAGAATGGAGCGATTGCTGGCCATTGACTGTACGACTCCGTGCTGCTGAGAGTTAGAAAGACCTCATAGTTCATAGGTTTGATATCAGCGGTATTTACATAAGGCTTTTATTGTGCACATGTGGCAAAATTGCACGTTCTTAGATTATGTGGTGTAATTTCCACTCAGCTGTTAATGAGGTTTTGATGGTCACCATAAGCAGAAAAGTGGCATATATCTTGTCTACATCTGAGATGTTTCTAGGTCTGCAGAAGAAAATGAACTTTTCTTTTCTGAAATAGTCCAAAATATTCAAAGTGAAAATCACTGTTAACAATATCAAAATAATCTGAAAATGACTTTTTGGAGGAAGAGGACACAACAATTTGGATTAAAATAAAAAACTTTCACATGTATGAAATAGATATAGCCTATTATAATTACTTAAAAATTTATGATGACTGTTACAGCATATAAAGCAGTCTTCAAAATGGAGAGTCACGACGATGTGAAAATTCATAATTCTCTTTTCTGACAAGATTAAGACAGAATGTTTCCATCCTACAAAATGTTACATTTGCATATGTACAGACACACACATATGTTTGCAAAATGCAGCCTGTTAACAGACACATTTTTTTTCTGAAAGATTTATTTGTGGAAAAAGAAAAATAAATCCTATTTTCAACACAGAAAAAAAATCTCTTCAGAAAGCTTCCAGCCACAAGTGAATATAGTGGTAGAAAAGTAAACCTGATTGTTCTGTAAAGCCACCATACCAAGAGGTAATGCTCTAGATGGTCTAAACTACCCCAAAGCTGTAGGTACTCTGGAGTAAGTATGGACAATTAAAGTAACGTGTGAGGCAACATCTCCTCCATAGCTTTTCTATATGTATCTACTACCAGAACCTTGGCTTTAGAGAAAAGTTAGCCCACCTGTTCCTTAGGCCCATGGTTTTGTTGGCTCTACTGTACAAGTGGGATGCATTTGAGCAACCCTGAGTTTAGCTGCAGTCATGCTGTAAGTCTCTGATCTGCTGCTTTCCCTGCTGTGGCAGGCTGGAGCTTCGTCGTAGTTTGCCCTCGGCTCTGCAGAACGATCTCACTCTCCGTTGTAGGGTGACCACCTCCGTTTTCTTCCAAGACAGAAAAAAAAGAAGAAAAAACCCACACTTTGATTGTATTGAATCACAAAACCAACATCATGCTGTGGTGGAAATTCCTTCCTCGCCCCGATGCCTCCCCCCCGGGTTTCTCTCTTCGCTCGGAGGCAGTGGTTACTGGAACCACCAAGTCCTACGTTTCTTTGGGCCAAGTCCTCGCCTGCGTCCACCACCACTCAGTCCCAAGCCCTTGAGGGGGAAGCCCAGGCTAGCAAAGCCGTGCAAGCACACTGATGAAAGCCCATATCAGCAAAGTACACATACAAACCTCGCTGGATTAATGATTGCTATGGTAGACTCATTGCTGGTTTTACAAGCATAGACTCAAGGCAGGAAAGGGGAGGAGGGGAGGGCTGAGAGAGGAAGCATCGAAGTTTAATGACAAAATCATGGCTGGCTTTGCCAGGGCATTTCATTATATAAGTTGAGCGGTAAGATTGTTTCCTACGCCCCTGTGACCAAAGGAATGCAAGGAGCACGCGGCTCGAACCAGCCGGTGAAATGGATAGCTCGCTGAGTCCAGGAACACGCGTAGGCTGTCCCAGCCACCGCAGTGTAGAAGTACAGCCTCGCCAGTGAATGAACGAGCTGCTCCAGAGTTTCTCTAACTCCGGTCCAGGGGATTAAACGATTCACTCCAGGGTTTGCAAGGGAAAGCCTGGGTAAGCCAGCCAAAGGCAGAGTGCAGTAAGCAAGCAAGGAGTTCAACTCAGGATTCCTTATTAAAGGAATAGAAACGAACAACGGTAAAGTGAAATTCCAGCAGCTAAAAAGCAAAAGGTTCCATGTTTCTGGAGACTCCAGGCTGAAGAGCTTGTAATGCAATGCTGCTGCTTTCTGTGTTGTTTCATTTTTCCAAATCCATCCCCCCATCTCACACACACACACACACACTCTTCCTTCTCCTAACCTTGCACACTGAGCTCTCTGAAGCTAAACTGGCATTATTACCTACGCATGTACTGGCCAGTGTCCTTTGTTCACTGAATTATAAGTAGCAAGTGATAACAGCAAATATTAACAGACTGATCAGCACCTATTTTCCTCCTGAAGGCAAGAAAAGAGACATATCAGCACTTATCTCCCCAGAGGTACCTCCCCAGGTAGGGGCCAACTCACTTGGATCAAGCTGTTTTCAAAGACCACTGCAGTGGTCAACAAGCTCCCTGAGTAGTGTCAAACCTGTGGACTAATGTCTGCACAAGCTAGGAAAGCGCCCTAAAAGTTAAGCGGTAATTTGGAAGTGAATGTAACTCTTCCCCCCTGCTAATGTTGCATTGAGCTTGCAAGATTCATGGGGCTTAAAGAACAGGCAGCAAAGGGGAGTCTGGCTGTATAACCTAGTGGTTAGTGGTCTCTGGACAAGGTTTCTGGTGTCTAAAATAAAATATAAATACCCTTTGCAAGAAATCTCCCAGAAAGCTATTCAGAGCAGGAAAATGTTTCATGATCTTTTTCACCACTTATTGCCCTGAAACAGCACCAACAACCTCCCAGCATCGCTCCCTTTATTGTTTCCATCCGATTAGGGTAGTTTTCTCATCACCTTCAATTCTGGCTTTGTGAAGTTCATTCTAGGAGCTAAATTCTACACCCCACCTTTTAGAGAGGGAAGCAAGGTGCTGAAATCAGCCGTGTGCTTGCAATGGTTGCTGACCAACTTCCAGATGTTTCATCGTGGAGCGTTGCAACTTTTGCGGAATGACAGCCTTGCTGCAACAGTGCAGTCAGCAAAGATTGCAGGGAGGGGCAGTGGTTTTTATTAGATTGGAGACACATTGCTAAGCAAAAACCTAAGCCAGAAAAGCAAATAACAAACAAGTTCCTTGGTGGGCAAGCCCTTCTTTGAGGGTGAAACAGGACCAGCAAGTTTGTGCTTGGGTTCTAAAGTATACTTCACTTGAGCAGTTGGTTCGCATCCAAACTGCTGAAAAGAAGTGTTTGGCATCGTATCACGAACCATTAGCTGTCCACGGGTGATGGGGCAGGAGCAAAAAAACACTGTTCCTGCTCTTGACATAAAGTTAGAGGAGTTACTAAAAAGAGGCATCTTGTTTTAGGTAACCATACATCTACTGTCAGTCCCTTTTATTTGTATATGCATGATTTTAAAAAAAGGATTTCACATAATTATCAATGGGGGTATACATTATACAAAGCCATATCTGAACTTTGGAGAAGACTAGATCTCAACACAAATTCTACCCCCATCTCCCACATCTAGAGTCACAACAGTCCCCATACTCTTTAAGTCAAGTCTGGGTATGCTAGCTGAATAGATGGTAACCCAGTATCATTTCCTAGACGCCTCCAAAAGTGCTTAAAATCAGCAGAGGCTATATAATTTTATTTTTCCTAGATATTATTTTTATCCAGAGAGTTGCTCGCCTCTGTTGGGTTATTAGGGTTTCCTCATTGCTTTGGCTGCCTTGTTTGCAAATGCTCCTGAGGATTTTCATCCAGAACATGCCTGCCACTGTGAACAGAGAAAGCTGTGCAGAAAGGACATCACCTGAAATCCAGGGCTGTTGGGTATTCACCTTGTTCAGGCGTAGAGGACAGAATCTGGTTTAGACTCCACAGACTTGGACGTTTGAACCTGCCTTTGTTGAGTGAGGAATTATTGACCAGGACATGTGAGACGAGCTGCTCTTTTCAAAACGTGCTCTGAGCTTCACTTTCTTCCTAAATCAACCCCAGAAATGGGAGACCTATTTCTGACAGAATCACCCCTCTGAGGTCGAGCAGCGTTCATGACTCGCTTTGCCCTGCTGAACCCTACTTTTCATCCTGCCTCAGCCCAACAATTATTATTATGACTATTAATTCATAGTGAAACCATTAACATCACCCGTGCTGGTATTATGACTACTGATTTGCAGAATTTCCTTTAATCTCAGAATACTTGAGTTCGAGAGGATTGCTGCATTAAGAAAAATGCCTCAAAGGTTTTGAGGGACCCAAAAAGGAATGGAAGTGCCCAAATCATGGAAATGACCCTTCATGGCTGGTGCAGAGTCCCCAGAAACCCAATGACAAACAGTTTTCTGTTACTCCATTCTCTGTGTTAGTAAGAAGAGCTGCATTATGCAACATCAGCTATGAAGAGCTATGCAGGAGAAAATATAAAGACAGTTTTGGTGAACTTCTATCCAAATATGGATAATCTTTCCCTGTGAGCTTCTATTCTAAAAACTGCATCTAGTCCCAGCATATCGCATCCCTCCTAGGGAAGCAAGCTCAGCCCAGAGTACTTCAGAAGCCTTTATTTTATATTACTGCTACACTTTCATGGGAAGTCTCAACCAATAATGAAGTCTTGCTATGACAGCTGGTAAATAAATGTTAGAAGTGAGTCAACTGCAGGATTTCTGCAATATTGCATTTCAGTCTATCAAACCTGGCTGAAATGGCTATTTTCAGATGAAGTGAAAATCAAACTGCTCCTTTGTTGGTGCTATACTCTGAAAATCCTAGTCTCTCTTTTTCTCACCTGAGCCAAGTTCATGTCCCAGTGATTCACCCACTCACCTATTTTACCCGGTTTTCAGATGGAGAAAAGCATGCTGCTTTCTAGAGAAAGGGAATGGCCCAATGGCCAGGCCGATTTCAAGCTGAGATAGAAATGCAGCTTAATATGCTGTCAAAAATGATTTGAAACAGACCTCTTTGTGCCAGCTGATAAAACTGAAATGTTCTGCTTTGGGCTGAGCCACCCCAGGTTGGAAGCTGACATTTTAGCCTTTTCCCATGAAAAGAAAAAAAAACACTTCTTTGGGGCAAATTAAAAAAAAAACCTCTCAATATTCAAGTCCTTCCTTGAAGCATTTATAAAACTACTGATATGAGACAAAGCAGTGGAGTATGTAATGCCCGTGTCAGAACCTCGAGGACAAGGCAAGGCTCCTGGGTGTGACCCTGCTGATGCCCCATGCCTTGGTTTCAACGCCGTAGCTACTGCAGCAGGCTGCCAGGCATCCCGGTCACGGCTTGCAGGAATTCACCCAACCGCAGCCTGACGTGCACAAGTACGCGAGAGCAACCTATGGCCACAACAACGTAGTTGTGCGTTCAGCTCCTCGATCTGCCCTTTGTGCCGACTGACAAAAAGGATGAGCTGCGCGGTAAGCAGATATCCTCGTTTGATTTATCTTAAGCCGATAACTTATTCCACTTATGCTACAGCATCAAGGTTCAAAAAGAGATGACCCAGCTGACCTCCAGCAACATCCACCCAGCCCCTCTCCCTGTTGGCTCTCGTCAAAGTCCTGTCTGTCAAGCACTTGCAGACTTTCAGCCTCTGCAATCTCGGTATCGCAGGCAGCAAGAGTTTGTATACAAAGCTGTCACCACTCTCATGAGTGGGTGGATTTTCCAGCTCATCTGTAACCTGAGTGGCACTTCAGCCCTGGGATCTTTCTTCCTAGTGTCAACAGCATGCAGCGCTGTGCTATCCCGTTACACATTATCTTCGATCAAGTTGATGGGCAGGAGGGAATAGAGCCAGAAGTAATTGTGACAGGCTGGGTGTTTTTACAGGCACAATAGTTAATGGGCTGGTTAATGTAAAGGATTAGCCCCTTCATCCCCGGGACATATGAGAGGGGAGGAAGGGGTGGCGCTACTCAGAGAGACCCAGTAGGAAACGCCACGATCAGCTTGTAATCAGATAGAAGCAAATCAGAAAAATCCTTTATAATACCTTGTTGTTGGCACAAGGGCTGGCATTTCGGGGCCCTGATGCTCATGGAGTATACACAGCGTCCAACACAAAAACCAGAGCTTTAATATGAGTCATGCTTCAGGGGAGCAGGGAAGGAACGAGAAGGCTAAACAGATGCTCTCCGTCCTCAGCCAGGGGATAAGAGGAGGAGGCAAGGGGGAAGGTCTCAGCTGTGCTGCGAGGACGTCAGGCCTCCTCTCCCAGAAACTCCTCCCAGCAGACGATGCAGAGTGTTATGTCTCTGTGTCGGGGGTTTCAATAAGCAGTTGCCCAGAGGTATTGCTGCATGCTGGAGCTGGCTGTGTGTACGGTGGACATCTGCCACATTGCCCAAGACGGCAAAGCCCGAAGATCCGACCCTGAGGCTCCAGTCTCTCCCTGCTGCATCCACCTTACATTACAGCAGCATTATCCAGAGGAGACCATCAAATGCTATTGTATCACCACTAAGTGCCCAAGCTTATAGGATTTATGGCCATATGCTCGCAAGGCTTATGCATCGAGAAGTTTAGAAACCCTTCCTCCAAATTCTTCAGGCAGGCTAAAACCTCCTGCCTGACGGCTGGATCAGCTTACAGCACAGAGACAGTCCTATTGAGACACTCCCCAGAAAAGCTGCTAAGCACCAGAAGAAAAGGGACCGCAGTCAGCAGAAATCTGGGAGGAGTTAGAGCTGGCTTGATAACATCCCAGTGAGGAAGGTAAATCACAAGGAGGTAGAAATCTGGGGCAGTAGACAAGACTGTTTTCAAACCATCTTGTCTGAAATGCATGGAAGATGCCTGGCAGCCTGCTGCAGTAGCTACGGCATTGAAACTAAGATATGAATTTTTCTGTGGCCAAATAGTTTTCAGGTATGTTTTAGCATATAATTATTCAGGTTTTGCATTAGGCTACTGGGATTTAACCATGTCCACGGGCTACATCTCTATCATCTGCACAGCAAAGTGATGTTTAGCATCTTCCTTACCACAGTAGCTTTCAGCTGTGTCACATCATCCCGATTACTTCAAAAAATTTAGTTTAAGTTGTGAAAACTCAGAAAAAATTATCTCCTTTCTTCCCTTCTCTCCCCAAATGGCATCCTAATTTCAGCAGCAAGAAATATAGAAAACAAAAAAAATAATTTCTACTTAGCTGCTTTTCTTTTCCTGGTTTTGATGTAATTTAATCACTATTTCATATTCTGAAATTTAGGTGGAGGGGAAAAAATACCGGAAAAGGTTTAAAAGTAAGCTAGTGATTTTTCCGTCTTTGGTTGGCCAATTCACATTCATTTCAGCAGCATCCTGTTACTGTCATTATTACCATTAGCACCCAGCTAATTCCAAGGATCCAGTCACTGTGCTACCTTTTGTACAATCGCTATCTTCCCTTGTATAAGTATCTGTAATTAGGATTAGGGTATACCCTAAAATTGGGGTATGTCATTATATTACATCTGCACAGATCTTCAGAGCCCAAGGCCACAGAGGAGGACTGCAAGATGGCTGGCGGACCAACTGCTCGCACATTTCTCAGTTAAATGGGGACTGGGTTAAGGGGAGGTGGACTAGCAGAAAGTTCACATGACAGCTGTTCAAGTAACCTGGTTTAGAAACCATCTGAGGTCCTTTGGGGCTGATAGTCTCAAACTGCCCTGAGGAGGGAAGGTTCTTGGTCACTACAAAAAAAGCATCTCAGGAACCGTACATCAGAGCAGAAATTAATTCACCAAATTCTATGAGTGTCCAAAACTCATATGGAGGGGCTGTTACCAACCGCTCCATCATTGCACTGAGTCGTTTCCACCAGCCTCACTGAACATGGAAGGCACCAAGAACCTCACAAGAGATCAGGTCCTCTATGAGCTACCCACCCACTTCACTGCTGCCTTCAAGAAGCAATCAGCACAGTCATACTGTTGAACAGATCTGGCCGCCCTTGAGTCAGATATTTGCTCTCCATCATATCTCCTTCTCCAATGACATTTCTCTTATACTTTAGCAGGGTTTTTCCCAGCAACCTGGCTCCTGTGGGAATTGCTTATGGAGTCTCACAACCTGCTCTGGTAAGTGAAAGAAAGATGGACTTGCACCAGAGCACTTCATCTGAACACCCTCGGGATCTGATGGCAGCAGGGATTTGAGCGCAGGCAGGGGAGCTGATGAAGCCTGGAGTATGATTTTGGAACTGAGGGAGACCTCAGTCAGCTCAGTTGAAGCAGTCTACTCTATAGATATATAAAGTGAGAAGAGATTAATCCAACCCTGTTAGTCTAATTTACAAGAGAGATGAGTGCAGAATTTCTATTATTATATTTTTATTATTATTTTGTAATGATGGTCTGTAGTGACACCTGTTAAGAACCAGCCCTTCGTTTCTCCATTGGAGACCCTTCTTCCTCTTTCCCAAACATGCATGTACATTCTGTAGAAAGTCAAATGTGGTTTCTGCTTCTGGTTCACGTGCACAAAAAAGATCCAAGTTAACAGAGCTAAATTTTCTGCTCAGGGCATGTTCCAGCTTTGGAAATTTTCCATATATCCACATATAGCAAAAAGGTTGAAAAGAACCATGTTGCTACTGTGAGATGAGTGTCACAGAGAAGTCAAAAAGGAAAGTGATTGTTCTGTTCTCAGATCAGGGCTTGAGCAGCTTTCAGAAAATTAGCCAGGGGCAAAACCCTAAACTGTGTCAATAATATATATCATTGAATAGCCAGTTTCTAAGAGGGACCCATTCATTTTTGAACACTGAATGGTCCAGGAGTTGTTCTAGCCCTACCTTACAGGCAAGTACATGGTTTCACAACACCAGTTAGGGTTTAGACATATGCTGTGTTTTAGGAAACAGTGAATTTTGTAGTAGGGTCCAACAAAGAACAAGGTCCTCACTCAGCAAGGCACTCCCAAAAGCAATGGAGCTGGAAACCACCCTGCATCAAAGAGCTTAGAGACAAAGCAAGTACTATCATGGTCATTACAGATCAAGGCATCAGGAGATTAAAGGCTTGATTCTTTTAGATAGAGATAGATAGATGTATATATGAAAATGTGTACACTATTCTGGCATTGTAAAGGGACCCTTAAGTGACGCCTAACTACAGATAGCTATTATAAAGTAGGTACTAAATCTGCTATACAGAACGGCCAGCACTGAGAGATAAGACAAGGGGACCGTTTTTCATGTTTTCCACCAATTTATAAGGTAAAGAGGTAACATAACATGCCCAAGTTACAGAGGAAATTTGTGGCAAAGCTGTTAGTGAAGCCTAAATAACCAAGTTCTGATCAAGGACTTGTACTTTTCAGGGGTTATTTTTGTTATTTTTTTCTGTAGAAGTCATTTAAACAAATATATATTTTAGCAAAGACTAGAGCTGTTTCAGCTGGAAGTGGACTTTTTAAATGGCCTTTCTATAGCAAAATAATGTCCCAACTCTCAGCATAAGTGGGGAAAAGAAAACAAATACCTTCAGGAAATAGTTACAGCAAATTTGTCACCGATAAAGTAGTCAGTAGTTTAAATTAGACACACCTCATTTATAGATCTGTGTTGATTTCACCTGCGAGGGCAAGAAACAAAAGAGAAGAAAAAAATCACGTAGAGATCACACTGTTTTCAGCAACCTTTGCAATACCTTGCTTTGCCAAGCAAAACCCACGTCAGTTCTGTGTCAGACCAAAAGCAAATCTATACTGCATGGATCAAGATAATGTTTTCACTTAACAAAGGAGCAGGGGGTGGGGGGACAAAAAAAGAAGGAGAACAGTTAAGAAGTACAGTTAATTAATGTAAGAATTTGACCGGATCAATCCACATGTTCTTTTCAAGCCACTAAGCTTCTGGCTTCTGCACCTGGACCATTCAGGTTGCCTTCCACGCTAACAAAACATCAAACCTGATTCAACATAAACAGTGTTCCATACCACAGACAAATGACGTCAATTTAGGATTTATTTATACAAGGCAAGCTTAGATTAGAAGTAGCAGAAGAGAGAAGGGATGAGAAAGGATGAGGGGGAAGCAAAAAAATAATTGAGATCAAAGCCTTCGTTCAGCAAAGAATCTAAATGTGCTGCATGTTAAGCATATGCTTAAGTCCTTCTGGAAGAAAACTCATGCAAGTCAAGTGTGATCCTTAATTACAGAAGAAAACTTCACATTTATTCCAAAAGAATGGAAATAATTGTTGTTCTTGATTAAGAAAACAATTTTTTTTTTTTTTTTAGCAGCTTCCATGTGGTTGAGAGGTGTCTAAACATGCAGGGAAAATGATATGCATTTACATGGTGTTAACATATGGTGCAGTAGAAAAAAGAAATAGGAAAATGACTAATGGACAGCCATACCTGCCCAGCTCAGATATATCTTTTCCCCGGCGTCGTGTCTCCTACAGCTGCCATAGTTGTAAAGCCTGAGCCCAGGGCAAGCTCTGAGTGATGTAGCTCAAAGATGCTCTCCCGCTACACAGAGATTTGTACTTCAAAGGTTTCAAGAATTCTGAGACTGTCTGCCAGGATGCCCAAAATAATGACCATTTCCACGGAGAAAGCACCTGAGTCAGAAGCCTCAACCCTTTCCGTGGAGAGCCCAAGGCGGTTCTAGTGAAGAATCAAGGGATATTGGTGCTCTCTCCTGCTCTCACAGTCACATTATTATTATAGCTTTTGGTCTTTGCTAGTAGGTCTTATGCGTATTGCTGTACACCGTGTCTTCTAGCGAGGCAGTATAAAGGCAGCCTGCTGTGATCAGGCTAAAGTGAGACATCTGTCTTTCAAACATCTAAGATTAGAAGACACAAATCCAAAACAGGGTCATTAAACAGTCAATTTCAGACTCAGCCAGTGCTTCCCAAACATGGTGTAAGATTTGTTTTCTACCCAGAAGAGTTATTAACCTCTTATAAATTCAACGAGTATCAAATGGGTTTTCTGATGCCCTCCATGACACACATCCAATGAGCTCAGATTCATGACAACAAGCCAACAACCTCTTGCTGGCTGAGCAGGACAAACTTCATGGTCTGAATTTCCCCCTTCCTCCATGTATGGAAATTGGTGATATCACTTGATGGGACAGGAGCTCTGCATGAATCAAGACGTGGGGGGTTGACATTAGTGGGCATGGTGGTGTTGGGTTGACGGTTGGACTCGATGATCTTAGAAGTCTTTTCCAACCTTAATGATTCTATGATTCTATGATTCTAAGACAGCAGAAAACCAGAACCAAGGACTGTAGTTATAAACCACCTTTCATGACAAAGGATTTGTATGTCCCTTATGAAGCCATTTAAGGATATGAAGACGGTATGCAAATACCACTAAGGAGAAATTGTATTTAAGATGAGATTAATCCAGAGCACTATCATTAATGTCCCTTATTGGAAAGTGCATCTTACAGATTCCAAATAAATTTGTCTTCAAGTATCACGTGAGCAAACAGATCCAACAAAGTAAAATCCAGGAACATAGAAATTAGCATGTAACGGCCAAAACAACAGGCCATGTAGCTACTATACAAGAGGAAGAGACTAACTTAGAATAATACAGGGCAAAATATGGGTATACACGTACGTATGTGCATGCACCTATCCAGATAGAACCATTCTTTCACACATATGCAAAGAAACACATCACAGCTGAGACCGTGTGAGGACTTACAAGGTGCTACAGCTCCAAGAGAATAAAGATTTAGCAGGTAGAGGAACCAATATCCAAGCAGCACGGGATTAAGCGATGCTCATCTCTTAACCGCCTGTGGCTGCTAACGATACCTTTGTGCAACTCCGCGTGGGAAAGTGAGCAAGGGTTCACTGGCCTCATTCTAAACCCATCGATGCCAGCTGTTTCCTTCCCAGCAAAGCTCATAACTAGGCAGATGAGATCAGTCTAACATGTAATGTTTCCATTTGAAAGCTCAAATGGAGTGAAATCCTACCAGGTACTGGTCTGATCTGCATTTCGTGATGGAGAATCAGGGTGAATCCTGGAGATAACGCTCTCGATTTATGAAATTATTCATTGACTCACTGGAAAGAAGGTGATATTCCATGGTTAAACATTGTAAACTAAAACAAAATAAAATGAAGGTTATAAAGTGGTTAATTCCCAACCTTTTGTCAATAAGCACCTCAAAATCCACTTCTTTCTGGCTGTCCCACGTAGTTGTCTAGACGACCAACACCTTAATTAATGACTAATATCCCAAACCGGAAACAGTGCTCCCTTGTACCACAGACGTGACCTCCGATCATCTCCCTCTACCAGCAAATGTTCGAAACAGCTGAAGACGGCCAAGCCCAGTTAACATTGCCCACCTGCTGCTGCAGCTACTGAAGCCTGGGCTGCTCCGCTGCACTGAGTTCCTTAGGGTTTTTGTTTTGGTTTTTTTTTTCCTGCTCTGCTGTGTGCAGTGACCTGAATTGGCACAAATCCGGCACTCACACCCTCACAAAATTAGAAAGAAAGAGAAAAAAAATATCCAGGGTGTTTGCTGCATGTTTTCTTTCCAGAGAAAGACATGCCTCCTGCATTCCACTAGCACAGCTGACAGTAGCTTGCCTCTTAATCCCCTTGGATGGGTGGGAGCCCTTGATTTGCAGTGGTCTACAAGAAGAGATATCAAGGTCTCCCTCCAGGGACCATCTCCAGAGAGCCAGTGCAATATTTATTTTAAAGTTGACCAGACTCCACCACCAACCCAACAACCCAGGAGAATCCTGATAGCCAAGATCTGGGTGAGTCTGGCTGCCAGACTGGGAGGGAAAGCTCCTCCAGCAGGAAAAATGAGCAACAACTCTAGTCACCTCTGGTGAAACTTGGCTTTTTAGCTCCAGTCACAGGGATAGGTCAAAAGAAGTCCAGCTTTGCCTAGCCACTGTACAGAGAAGCACAGACCACTGAGATCCTGCCTCCAATGATGCTGACATTGATGCTGATGACTGAGTGATGTTGCTTTCCTAAAGAAAAAGACAAAATCTTATTTTGTGGAGGTCAAATGCACAGAGGGTAGCTAATGGTCACCTTGCTTCCTGAAAAAAATGGGCCAAATGTAAGACCACAATGTGAGAAGGCCCCAGCTGACATTTTTTATCTACTAAACTGTCCATTTATTTTCAGTCTAAAGCCTGTATCTCCAAGTCTGTTTAATTAGCACTGAATTTTAAGAAGTCACAACTTTAACTGAGGGAGCTACTATTTACACAAAGCTTTACCTTTGCTTACTGGTATCTCAGACTTCCACTAGCAGCAAAATAAAGTTGAAGGACTGTCTCTGGAGGCTGGGAGTTGGTTGTCCACACAACTCATTTATTAACACTGATCACGGGATAATATTAGCCCAGATGAACCAGCAAACTTGCAAGTAACTCTTGGGTGTTGTTTAGGAGTTAGCATGGAAAGGAAGTATTTCCAGGAGGTAGTTTCCATGCAGCCGAGCAGTTTTGAAGGGTAAGACTGTTTACCAGTATATGCATATATAGTTATATATATGTGTTATATATATACATATAAAAGTTATTCATAGAATCATAAAATCATAGAATAGTTTGGGTTGGAAGGGACCTCTAAAGGTCATCTAGTCCAACCCCCCTGCAACGAGCAGGGACATCTTCAACTAGATCAGGTTGCTCAGAGCCCCGTCCAACCTGACTGGGAATGTCTCCAGGGATGGGGCATCCACCACCTCTTTGGGCAACCTCTGCCAGTGTTTCACCACCCGCAGCATCAAAAATTTCTTCCCTATATCTAGTCTAAATCTACCCCCTTTAGTTTAAAGCCATTCCCCCTTGTCCTCTCGCAACAGGCCCTGCCAAAAAGTTTGCCACCATCTTTTTTCTAAGCCCCCTTTAAGTACTGACAGGCTGCAAGAAGGTCTCCCCAAAGCCTTCTCTTCTCTAGGCTGAACAACCCCAACTCTCTCAGCCTTTCTTCATAGGAGAGGTGTTCCATCCCCCTGATCGTTTTTGTGGCCCTCCTCTGGACCCGCTCCATCACTACTTGTCCCTATGTTAGAGTATAAGCATAAACGTAACCTGAGGGTCATAAGAAAGAATCCACTGGATCCATCTAAGACAGACTTTGCTGCTTACTGCAATATCTCAGTTCAAGAAAGCTTTGACCCAGACATACTGCCCAGCACTGCCGGACGCTGGCTTCCCATGCTGTCCCCACACTGTTGTCACAAGCCCTCCACAGGGCAACTAGCATGTGGCAATTATGATCCCAGCTTCTCTCCTCCAAATTATTCATCCATTTTTTGACATCCGTCACCTAGGTCTATTCAAACAACACCGTGCTAGGCATCCCCTGGTAATAAGAGAAGGGAACAGACATATTATCACCCAAATAAGTGAAAGTTAGCTTGTTAGCTTATGTGGACCCACGTAACTGTTGATTTCACACCGAGCAGGGATGTGACCTGTAATTCAAGCTCGTGCCTGTGAGCAGCAGAACTCTGCTCCCTAAGGGAAAAATACATAACTGAGTGCAGAGAGCTGGGGTGGAGGCTGAAATAAAAAATTAAATGAACTGAAAACTTGCAGTTTGTTCCCATTCCCAGACGGATTTCCTCCAAAGCCCTCCACCCCTTCTGCAACAAGATGCAAGCCTTGATGCGAAGGCGGTGTTTTCACACACGTGCACGTGCATTTGCACGTGTGTGCTCGCACGTACACTTTCTCATTTCTAGTTGCGTGCTGTGAACAAGGCTTAAGCTTATACGACTGGTTAACAGCCTGGGGAAAGGACGTTGGTTTTACTCTTGCTTTTTGACTTGGGCTGGGAGGGGGGGGAAAGGGGTGGGTTGGGATGTGAATGGTGCAGAGCAGCAGAAGAGAGATGAGATGGGAAGGCAAAAAGAGGAAAGCAGAGGAATTTGCAGGATTTGTTCAAGTTCATCCACCTATTAATAAAGGGCAAATGAGGAGTGACAGGGAGATAACACTGAGCAGGCCTCCACCATTTTGCAAATGATCGTCTATAATTTCAGGGAGTAGGAACTCCGGCTGACAGATTTTTGGAGCCGGCCACGGTGCTGTCATGGGGCTGGGGAGAGGAAGAAGGGGGGGGGGTGACTGGGAGGGGGCAGAGCTTGCGGAGAGGAGAGAGAGGCAAGCAAGGCTGAGGTCAACGGTGAGGTGTTGGTGGCAGCTCATGTTCTGCGGTCTCCGGTCGCAGGCACAGCAAAAGCTGCGGCTCAGTTTGGATGCACTCGGAGAAGGAGCACTTCATAAACTCTGCGCTCAACCGCAGCAGAGCCGGGAAAAGCCGACCAGCTCGTCTCCTCCGGGGTGGCTGCTTACGCTGCATTACCTGACATTTTCCCCGACCCAGCTTTACATGACTCAAGTGCTGGAGGTTGCATTAAGGAGGTGTGAACATCATGAGTCTGGATACCAGCCAAAGCTCATGAAGGTCAAGAGAGGATTATTTCCACCAACTTCAACTGGACTTTCAATCAGTTCCAGGTTCAGCCTGAGACTTTCCCTGCATGTACCCAAGAAAATTAGGTGACGTGTCACGTAACGTGTGGGACCACACAGGGGTGACTCACTTGGGGTTCCTCTCTCATGGCAAGTTTGCCAAGGACATCTGGGAACATTCCTGTTTGGGGTGCATGGAAAACGTGTGTCCTAGCAGGTTTTTTTGCTACGGTCTCAGAAGAAGTGTCCAAGACAACCTAACTGCCAGGAAGATGTTCAAAATATGGAGACAACATGCAAAATTAGGGCTGGAAAGGTAATAAGGTGATTAGTAAATCCTGGGATGATTTCCTTGCTTTGGGGACATTTTCAACCACCAAGGACAGACTGCTCAGACAGCCAGGAAGCCAAACCTCAGCTGCTGCTCTTTCACTTACAAATACAGGACCAGAGCAAGTTTCTAACCCAACAAGGGGCGCAGGGAGGGTAAAGGCAGTGAAGTCATTGAGGCAATTCAATGTTGTGATTGAGAAGGAGTTGCTCCATTAGCTTGGTAGGTCCTCATCTGGTTTAACTGCCTTTGCAGATCTCGCCCAGCGTGCTGAAATGCATCTTCAGCTTTGCCATCAGCCCTCAAATAAATTACCATGGAGAGGTGTTTAGAGACCCCATAGTTAGCAATGTGTTTTGAGAAAAGCACTAAAGAATGATGAAGAGTTGGTGAAATTTTATGTTACAAATATTTTTACAGCTTTAGCCCTATTTTTAGTTAACAAATCATCTATGGACCAATTATAATTTCCTTCACACATATTAAGTACACACAAGAATTTGCCAAATACACTGGTGCTAACCCCAAACATTGAAAAAACATGAGTCAGCCCTCTCTCTGCCTCCCCCCCTCCTTAAACTTCATCAGACTTTTACAAAAATAAATGTAGTCTCTTTTTATTTGCCTTCTCGTACTGGAAATTTTTCTATTTTGACTTTTTAAGGTTTCTTCTGCACTTCTGAGGATTATTACTTTATTTTCTTTTTAAAACAAGCCTGAGATTTTCTCATAATTACTTGTCTTTCAGAGTGGGGGATGCATAAAAAACTCTCCAGGTAAAGACTGGAACAAAAGCACATACAATCTTTGGATTTCCTCATTTTAGTTGTACCCATGTGGTCTCAGCTGTTTTTTCTTCATTATGTGGAATATGCAAGTAAGCAAATACTGCGATTACTGCTTCGTCTTCCCAGCTGGGACGGCAGTCAGATTGAGGGCATGGTCAGATCCTCCTAAGTGTATGTTGGAGCAATTTGAAAGCTTTCAGCCTCTTTAAATGGAGAGTCATTCCCCCTTCCTCCAAGCTGGCCTTGGTGATTAAGGGCCGTTACTAATTTGCCTAAACATAGGCGTCCAATGCCATCTGAGATGCTGTAGGGTATTCCAGCTGGTCTCCAGCATGTGGAGGACCGTGAGTCTTCTGCAAGACCTGCCTGGTATTCACCAGCCCCATGTGGATGTCTTAGGCTCCCAAGAGCCTCGAATGGCACTAGACATCTATTTTTAGGGAACTGTGTGCCCTTTCTCCAGTGTAGTGAGATCCAGGTAAATGGGCTCTGAAGATGGCTTAAGCAAATTAGTACTTTGCATTACAAGTGGACTTATGGTCAAGTTACCACAATTCATCCGACAACATGACAACTTACTAAACCATTCATAATCCTCTGCCCCCAGTCCCCAGGAAAACGTGGTTGCTGGAGTGGTGTTTTGGCCAAATAATCATCTCTGTTTCAACCTGTGAAACTTCTGTGACGCAGTCATCTCCCCCTCTCCCATGTGTCAAAACAAAGGAGATGTCTCTCTCTTATTCGTGGAAACCCTGCAAAGCCCCTTTGGACAGATCTGGGAGCTTTCCTCTGCTGTCGCCAGTGTAGCTTGTGTTAGACGAGTACTTTAACCATAAGTTTCTCAGCAGAGGGACTACAGTTGTGTACAGTCATGTTCTTTTGGTTGCAGAACTGTGCTGCTTTTCTTCTTCCCCAAACCCTGCCCAATACAGCCTTTTTTTTTCCCCCCGTGTAGATTAGAGGATCTCCTGGACTGTTCAGACTGATGGCTGCTCAGAGCTACAGTTTGCCACAGATTTCCCACCCATTAACCATTCTGAAAGCAAGACCCATCAGAGGGCTCCATCCCATGGTGAGCTGGACCATCCTTTTTGAATGACAAGAATATATCCTGAATTTTGTTCTTAGAGGTCTTCAGAGTAGATTATACATTTAGCTTGCTGCCAAACTTGTCTGAGAAGGCTGCAGATATATCAGTTAATCCTAACTAAATTAGCAGGCTTTTGTGTATTAAATAGTGTAAAATATAATTTAAAATAATGCAAGAAAGCAATCAGAACATGAATAAAAAAATAGATGTGCATGCTTAGATATTCTTTAGATATGGTAGTAGGAAATGTTAGATGAAACTGTTAAATAAAATAAAAGATAACATTTAAATTAAATTAAATAAATAATTGGCCAGCGTCTTTAAAGAAAATATTATGTGAGTATTTCCCTGGCAGAGATCAGAAAACCAGCTTGTTCAAAGCAGCAAAGAAGTATATATTTTCTCTTATATCAAATAAGAGAATATTATTTTAGCAGTAGATGTACATGCTTATCTAATACAAATTATGTAAGTTAGTAGTAATACTATCCTGGCACTTTATATCAGTGATGAGAGAGCGAGAGAAAGTCTCTATTCCACCGCAGTGCTCCTAAAGCCCTGAACCTGTGCTCATGATGAAGTTTCATCTACAGTCGGCCCAAAGCTTTCTTTGTACCTTGTTACTGAACTAAAGTTACAGAGGATTTTGCATATCCCTAAAACACCAATCACGTCTTACTTTTCTGTAAAGTAATCTTTGAGTTTGAACATCAGCATTTACTTTTTTATTTGTGTTGTACTTATTTCTAAACATCAAATATCCATAAATGAATTCTCCATGGGTTTCCATTTTGCTGATGGGGTCATGAAGGAAAAAAAGGTCAAGAAATCCTCGTCCCCTTTGCCGTTACCTGTTCCAGAGGACGACAGTTTGTAGATGCCTGTACCAGAGGAAAAGTCACAGCCGCCTCAGCCAGCACTGAGGGAAGTGGAGCAAAACCCCGCCAGGATCCCAGCCCTCTTTACTAGCGTGCACGCAAACACTTTGACAAGCAGGGGCAGAGAACTGGATGAGTGCTTCTGGATCACCAGGTCCAGGACCATGCGCACCTGGAGAAGGTCCGGACACATTGCAGGAAGAGAAGAGCCCGAGAGGCAAAAGGGAACAGGATGGGTCTCACACCTCCTAACCAAGCAGAGCTGTTCCTGTCCAACTGACTAACTTTACAAGGACACGTAGAGGCTTGACTCTC
This sequence comes from Aptenodytes patagonicus, assembly GCF_965638725.1. NCBI lineage: Eukaryota > Metazoa > Chordata > Aves > Sphenisciformes > Spheniscidae > Aptenodytes > Aptenodytes patagonicus. The sequence continues at coordinate 169,688,516 of NC_134950.1, read as the reverse complement.
ATTTTAAGGTCATAACTTAAATATACATTTAACTGTATAGCCAGAGATATGGATGAACTGCAGTCTGGCTTTCTACATGGCTGAAGCTTTAGAAAAGCATGTTTGGTGCTCTTTGCACTTCGGGACTTTCTTTCTCATCTAATTGAACAGAGAAATTGCCACAGAAATACTCAGCACATATAACATCATCAGTAAAAAGCTTCTTTTTGGACCAGTGTTCATTACCGTGCACTGTGGCAGACACTGAAGTAAATCCCTCCTGGCCTGTGTGGTTTTGTGAGAATCCAGGAAAAAAAAAGTTAAAAAAGCAAAATTCACCAGATCAGCTTTCTAAGCAGTGACTTTCCTTGCGCTTTCCTAGAAACCCTGCTCTGCTTTTCCCATCTCCTGCCAAGCTGTATAGAATTGGATGAGCATAATTTTTCTTTTTCTCCTTCTACACGAGCTAGTGCCAGTGCAAGTAAGTTTATTATTGTAACTTAACCCTCTCTTGCAAAGTGCGTTTAAAGCACCTGGCTTTACATTTTGAATGAAACTGGAACTGACCCTACTTTGCTGAAAATTTAGCTGCTTTTTATTTGACTCGCAGGGGTTTAAGTCAGCTGCAATGGTTGGGGTTAAGAGAGTCTCTGGTGAGAAAAACCTATGAGAGGAGAGAGCAGCTGGAGGTAAAATAGACTTACAAAATCCCTGAGAGACTCACAGATAGTACTGTCTGGCAGTCTTCAAATTCTACCTGTCCTGCTGCAAAGGAAGACCCATTTGGGGGTTTGGGTTTTTTTGTTTGTTTGTTTGTTTTGCTTTTTCTTTTAAACAGGATTATAGAGGCCTTTAATGAAACTGAACCTGGAGGCCAGGGAGTGAATGGCTGTCTGGAGGCTGCCTTCACTATAAAGAGAGAATTGAGTGACTAGCACAGACTTAAATAATTTGCAGACATCTGATATTAAAATGAGAGAAATCCCACCCCCACGTCTACTGGCTGGGAACTGTGCCCTGCAGACACTTTTAATGGCTAATGTGGCTCCATACACCCTAACCTTCCAGGAATGCTTTTTGCTGGGATATTCATTGATTTTTCTGGGTCTAAACAAAAGCAGAGAGGGAAGAAAAAAAAAAAAAGAAGAAGAAGAAGAAGAAGAAAAAAGCTAGATCAGATGGACAACAGCTGATAATCCAGCTTTAGAGAAATCCCTAGAGGAGCTGTCTGCAAAGTCATCCTGAAGACGTGGCAGCTTTGTAGATCTGGTACAACCAGGTCAGAACATCAAGCTGAGTTAAGGAAGTTAGTTAGAAGAATCACTGAGCAGGAGTCGTTAAGGGCACCCATCACACTAAGCCTGTTAAACAGTTCTGCAGCCTCATCTGCCCCCAGCGAGAAGCCTGTGATCAAAAGCAGTGAACACAAATTGCAGGCTTCAAAGTTTTTCATTGGAAAATGAGGTTGTATCAGAATCTAGACTGTCCAAGGACTAATAAAATAATAAGCTAATTTGGAGGCTTATGTCGTTGTTATTATTACTGAATGCATTAATTCTTTAATGTTGAAATAGGAATTCCAAGCAAAACAAGTCTTTCAAATCAGAGGCAGTGTTTGGAAACAATGTATTTAGCCCACTTTGCACCATCCCTCTTCCATTTCATTTCTAATCATCAGAATGATCCTCTGACAAAGTCTGACAAGGATTCATCTAAGACAGGTTCCTGTGAAATCAGTTAATTTGTCTTCAAAATACACATATCTAGCTTCAGCTACTCCAGAAAAAGTAGAAATGACCAACTTAGACAAGATATCAAATTTTAGATTGCTAATATTGACTGAAATGAACCCTATTCTTTCCTTTATACCACCCGCAGTTTCCACTCGCAGAATGAGGATATTAGCATTGCCACACTTCAGATGGCGTACCTAAAGGTTACAAGCCATAAAAAATAATGCAGTGGCAGTGGAGACCTTGAAACTACTTTCTATAGCAGCCAGGCTTAAGCAGTGCTGTCTTTAGTGCTAACTCTCTGTTCTAGATCTTCCATTCTGCTTGCAGAGGTCCATCTATTTATTTCATTCTCTGTAAATGGGGAATGATACCCAATTCAGATCAATCCCTGAAAACCAGAGAAACAAGGCTGTTCTTCACAACTTTGGGTCCTTTGGAAATCAGTGGCTTTTTCAGTGGTTGAAAGGGTCTGCTGGCCCAAACAGGAATGCTGCCAGATTGACGTCATCGTTTGTCATAGGGTTGGGGATGAAAAGCAAAATGCCATCCTACTTGATTCATGAAAGGCTGTCCTTCACGTCAGCTGCTAAGGAAGGTTCATTGCCCTTTCCCAAGCACTGAGCTTAAGGTGAGAGCTCATCTCACCCAACCCCTCACTAGCAGTGGGTTGTCCCCGTCGCTGCCTCTGCTTTGAGCAAGAGGTTGGGCAAGGTGATCTGCAGTCCCCTCTGACCTGAATTTGCCTACGATCCAGTATGGCTTTCAGAGGAAAGATTGTCTTGGAAGTGGGGAGGAAAGGGAGACCATCACCACAGGAGACTGAGGCTTACACATGCAGTGATTTGGCAGGGAGCCTGACAAACCAAGCAAGCTTCCATCAGGAATCCAGCAAAGCTCATCTTGGCAAGACTGAACCCCGAGGGACAAACCCCATCCCGGTTCCTGCAAGGAACAACTGTCCGTGGATGAGTCACTTCAGTTGCTGCACTTGAGTCTTGCTGCTGCAGTCGTCTGATCCCATCTCTAACTTCATAACCTTTGTCCTGCCTCAAAACTTTCCACTTGTGTCTGCACCATGATTCCTGACCTTTGGCTGCTGTGTCAAATTTTTCTCCTACCCTATCACTCCATATTTGAGATGCAAACCTCAACCACAACATGGTCCCCTGCTTAGAATTTATCAAGAGAACATATGGCAGACCTGCTTTTTAAATTTGGCCACCATCAATAACCTCAAAAGTTTACCACATGATAAGACGAGACAGCATTCATTTTCTGAAGTCATCTTTCCTGTCCTTATTTAGAGAGAGATTTCACCACTGGCTTGTTGCTTTCTTGGTCAGTACTTGAGTGGTCAGGTCTCTTAGTGCCACCAGGCTCATAGGGCAAGCAGGCAAGACTGTGAAAATTATTTGCACATTGTTGATCAGAGGTGCTTGATCTCTTTACAACACCAAAGGCGCTGTGAACAGTGCTGGCAAGTATTAATTATGCAATTACCGTTAAAGTCACTAGGGAAGGCTAGAACTGTCCTCTTTTTATATCTGTTCACTCATCAGGGTTTAGGAAAAAAAAGGAAGGGGAGGGGAAGGAGAGAAAAGCATTTGTGACACTTTTGCTGGGAATAGCACAGCAGAGGAAAAGGCCAAGTTCAATTTTTTTAATGTATTTTCCTACTTAAAAGATGAAAAATGCAAGGCAGCCTCTCTCCAGAAGCAAAATAAGCTGCTATGGCAGCAGGTTGAAGGGGACTCACAGCGGAGATGGTCCCATGGTCTAATTTACTAAAATAAAAGCAAAATCTGGAAAAAACAGGGCAGCTGCTTCTGAGAGAGGGGATGGGTCTTTGCACGCTGATCCCTGCGAAGGACAGGCAGATTTCCCACCCCAGGCATAACTGAGCTTACTTAGAGTCGAGATAGAATAGACTGACGGATAGATAGATAGATAGATAGACAGACAGACAGACAGACAGACCAACCGACCTACAGACAGACACTTTGTTCATAAAAAAGGATCACAGCACTACAATCTTCTGCCAGAAATCCATGAGGCCAACATGTTCCAAGTACTGCTGAGCAAAGCCCTACAAAATAAGACGTAGAAATGACCACAAATATGCCTGCGTTTTAAATTCTAGAGGAGTTGGCACTGCCTGGTGCCTGGTTGGAAAGGGAACAGCCAAATCTATACAATTGCAGCGAGGCACCCTTGCGTTCTCTGCAAGGGGTGAATTTGCCAAGCAATGCCCGGCATCCGAGCCAACGCTGCAGAAAGCCGTATGCAAAAGTGATCTTCCTTCCACAAAGCAACTTTCACAAGCTCTGCATGTCGCTTCAAAGAACAGAAACCGCTGCTGTGTGACTCGGGCACCCAAGCAAAGCAGCTCACCCGCAGGGACAGCTGAACCCCGGATAACCAACCTCTCACTAACAAGTGCTCACTCTCAGTGTATTGAGAGTCAAAGTTGGGGCATCAGTTCAAGAAAATCATAACCCGTGGAGACAGAAAGTGATGAAAGGCAGCCAATAGGTTATTCGCCACAGAGTGTTTTCCTAGATCTAATCTCTTCCCTTGTCTTTAAATACAAAGAGTTTGGGAAAAAATGGGCCACTTTTCTTGTGCGTTTAATTCTGAGGCTGACAACAAGGACACCAAGGAGGGCAATTCCACACAGCACTGAGGATTGCTAGATTTTTTTAGTAAGGATGCTTGCACATAGAGAACAAATGGCCATATTGCAGCCCCCAGCTGCAGCAGATAAGATAGACACAGGCACCGTGAACTCAGGAGAGTGATTTCCTGCTCCTTTAGTTGTCCATCCTTCCTCAGAATCTGGATTTAGAGTTGACTCCCAAAAGGAGCATCAAAGCCCTTGAATAGGTGTCTATTCATAGACACCGTGCCTAATTGAACATAAGGTCTTTCTCCAACCATCTTAACTCTGTAAGAAGCACCTACCACACCATTTTCTGGCTAGGGAGTGAGAGGACCGACCGATGATTCCTGCTTCCACACTACAAAGTCTACAGTTGATATCTTCAGCGGGTATTTCAGAGAAATTCTCTTTCTACACGAGGCCACTACAGAGAGATGACACGGTAGCAGTGGTCAGGCTGAACTTAGGTTTCTATTTCCACCAGCACTGAAAGACATGAAGAAACAGCAGGTCTTTGATGAACTCCTTGAACATTTAACATCAGTCCGTGCTCATGGACTTCCATGAGGGCTGGGAGTGAAACTGCAGTCTTCACCATCGGGGAAGGGGTGCATGTGCCTGTTACTCAATTTGGGAAGTGGGCATTTTAGTCGTGACTAATATTTTTTCTTCTCTCTCCTTCCTGTCTCCTAACCTCAAGAGCATCAACCTTTTTACTCACCACTTGCCTGTGGAAAGAGCTGAAAACCCATTTGTACTAGATAACATACTTTGGATTGTTTGATACTGCATTGCTGTGTTTCCAATTAGGTTTCCTTGCTTTTATCTTCTTTGTGTAATCTATTCAGTCCCTCCCACTAATTAGAACCTTACTTGCCTTTTTTCCCCTTTCAACACTGTTTATCCTTCACGTTGTTCCTTGCATCTCTGCTTAGCAAGATTGACTTCTGTTATCTTTGTTTTTTAAATATATGTTTAGATTTTATTGGCACAGACGCTTGTTAAAGCGATCCAACTATTCATTACAGACCTCATGATTTTCCATAGTAAATTTGCTAGACAATCAACTCAGATCAACATTATTTTTTGTCTCATTCTACGTTCTTTCAGAGAGTTATGTTTTATGAAAAGCCCAATACTTGAGATTATTACCTTTCATACATAACATTCCCTCAGAATCAGTGGATATCTGATGATATTCTGATGGCTAGACCTCCAGATGTTTCATTTTATTTATCATACTTGGCTTGTTTTCTAGGACCAAGTCTAAAACAGCCTCTAATCTCAGGGGTTGCTCAACAAATTCTGTGAGGGGCTGTGAAAAGTTATTAAGGGGGAAAAAAGTCTTTACACAACAAATAATTCTGCAAATCTTAGTGTTGCCCTTATGTACTTAAAAAATATGTTGATCAATAATGACCTTGTAAACAAGATTAATAAGGAATTTTAACATGTACTTTTGGAGGGCATGAAAACTCTCAGAATAAACAGATTTCTTGCTAATGCAAGTCAGGAAGAAACTTTCCAAGGGCAGCTTTCCATAATTGTTGATTAGGAGGTTTTCATGCTTTTTTCTGTAGCAGATGGCACTTGCCACTGCTCGAGATTCAGAGCAGGTTCTGGATCTGTAGTCTGAGCCAGGATAGCAGTCTCCATGTCCAGAAAACAAATAGAACAAAGATGAGAGGAACTGAATGTGTAACATGCTGCGATGCTCTCCTGCCTGCGTGGAGCTTCGCAAGGCTCAGAACCGAAGAGCACCTTTCTGGAAGGACAGACCACTGCCACCCGAGCTAAGGGGCATGCCTAGAGGTAAATAAAAGGTAAGTGAAGACCAAGGGTCCCAAAATTAGAAGAAATGAGCCAGGAAGTTTGCAATGAACAATTTCAGTTCAGTGAGTAAAGACATTAACAGATTTAACTTACTGATAGGCAGGAGGTGTATTTCCATAATAAAATGGTCTCTGGGAAGCACAGCCATTTTCAGTCCACCCTATTTTCCCTATAGTTCCAGCCTGGTTTTGGTATCAGAGAGAGATGGGAGAACGCAGAGGTTAAGATTTAAACATTTGCAGTCAGCTGGAGGGCTCTCATGTCCAGTAACATCAAGCCTTCTTCCACTAGACAAATCAGCCGCCCTTACTAATGACTGACACCGTCAAAAGAACTTAGTGGTGTGGTTATCCTGAGCGAACCTACATTGCTTGGCAGTGCTACCGAGACACCATCCCATTCCCTGGAGCTAATGCTACCTGCACCATGCGCCGTGAACCTCCCCAGATAGTGCTTCTCCTCTCCTGCCCATGACAGTGCCAGAAGAGGATGTCTGCAGCCAGTTCAGGGCTAGGAGGAAAGTCTGTGGTGGTGCTGCCTTACCAGTTGTCCAGAGCCAGGTAGAAGGGAAAGAAAAATGATAGGACAAGGGGTAATAGATTTAAACTAAAAGAGGGGAGATTCAGACTAGATATAAGGAAGAAATTGTTTACGCTGAGGGTGGTGAAGCACTGGCCCAGGTTGCCCAGAGAGGTGGTGGATGCCCCATTCCTGGAAACATTCCAGGTCAGGTTGGACGGGGCTCTGAGCAACCTGCTCTAGTTGAAGATGTCCCTACCCACGGCAGGGGGGTTGGACTAGATGACCTTTAGAGGTCCCTTCCAACCCAAACCATTCTATGATTCTACGAAAAAGGGGTCACAGCGCCATCTCGCATCAATGCCGTCACTGTGAGATGAAAGCTCCTCTGAACAAGTCCCACACTCCAGACGAGGTCAGAGCAAAGAGAGAGCAAAAGAGAGTTTTCCCACCCTAATTTCACCCAAGCATTGTGTCAAACTTCAGCTTTCATAAGATCTCCAGGCTAGCAAAGTGAATAAGAAGTTTTGCAGCAACATGCATCGAATAGCAGAACAGCCATTTGCTATTCTGTTCAATCCATTTCACACAAAGGTTTATCAGAAGAAACAGATAAGGTTTCACTTTTCCAGTTCTTAACACAATCTTTGGTAGACTCGGTTAGGCCACTATTTTTCTTACCTGTCTTCCCTTCTACTCTGTTTCCTTCAGTAATTGATGCTTCAGTGGAAATCACAAGTTCAGCGTCCCAGGCAAATCTCCGTTCCCCTGCAGGTATATACCTGCATGCCCCCCTCTTGATTCCTATAGGTCTTCAGCTGAGTCCCGAAGCATGAAGATAAGCTGAGGTAACCGCATAACTAAGCACACAGTCTAATCTTGTCAAGTTGCTCTGAAATTCCTCTCGTCAGGTTTTGTATCCTTGAGCTCTTGCAGCCGGGCTCTCTAATATCAGCAGTGCTCTTAGGAAAGGCAGTAACAGGACAAACGAGACAAAACCAACCAGAATTTTTTTGAGATTTCAAGGAAGTTTTGAAACCTTTTATCTTAAGGTTACCTCCCGCAATTTCACATAAATTTCTTTCTTTTCTTTCAAATCAAGTTCAAAACTGACATGCTGAAATTCAGAATATGAAAAAAAAAAAAAAAGGAGGAAATTTGAGGATTTTCCCACCCCACCCCACTTTCAACAGTTTCCAAACCTTTTTACTACGATGGCCTGAGAGGGCTCTTTATTTTTACAGCTGCTGCATACCTAGTTCTCCTCGCTGGAAGAAGCACACGCAGCTCCAGCGATTCTAATCTTTTCATTCCAGGAAAGGAACCAGCTGTAAATCCACTGAAGCAAGATCAGGATACAGCACCAGGACTGTTGTTCTGGCCTCCCGCTGGTTAAGACTTCCCTTGAACTGCTCTCACACTCAGTCCTGTCGTGGGTCCAGGAGCCTCTGTTTTAAGAATCCCTTCCCACCTCCCAGTTCTGACCTCAGTAAGCCTCTAAAGGCAGCGGTATTATGATTTTCATGATCTGGTGAGACACCCCTGCAAAGCAACAGTTGAGTCAGATTTGGAGGAGCAGGGGGGTGCTTGGTTTCTCCCATCCTGAAAGCACCCGAGAGAGGTGCTATGTTTGTATCCACTCCCAATTTCCAAACAAATGGGAAGGATAAAGTTACTCCATGCACACTCCCTGTCCCTGGGTGATGCTGTAAATGAATTTGTGTGATGATGTTGCAGCACTTGATAGCACAGCTCCTTCCCTCTTTTACTCCAAGCAGGGCTGCCACTATCCCTGTTGACATCATATCCCTCCTGACATCATATCAGCTTTCCACTATACAGTAGGTGTTAAGAACAGCAAAACTTTTGGCGCTGTTTAAAAATATCAGATCAATGTTTGCAAAGAGTGACCATTTCCCTGCACCCATGGAAAACTGCTCAGGGAGTCACCTCGTGGTGGCGAGAACGTCACCTCCGGGACGGGTCTTTCTCAAATCTTTACGGTAACCTGGTGCTGAGTGTATACAAACACTCACAATGACTGCTTAGCAACGTCTCCTGCCAACCCAGGCAGTGGCAGAGTGAACAAATATGTGTGCCGCATTCTCCAGCTATTCCTGCAATGAAAATATATCATCAAGGAACAGTAAAACCTACGTTGGGCTGATGGGGATGAGGTGGAGCAGGACCTCCCGCCCCTCTTTCCACACCACTAACATAAGTCTGACTTTGTCTTCTTGGACTTGGCAAGTCTCGTTTGGGCTCCAGCAAGCCTCGTGTCCCCAGTAAAAGCTGGCACACGTGAAAGCTATAAGTACTTATATCTGTTGTGTGAGGGGTTGGGGGAGGAGGAGGCAGTTCTGCAGCAGAAGCCAGCAGCCGTTCTTACAGCCCAAAGGTCAAGAGATCTCCAGGATTTTTCCAGATGTGTGCTGTCCCCTCTTATCCTGTCTAGATCAAGGGTGACCCAGCAAGGGGGAATGTGGCCACTTGACATGGAAAGAGACTATTGTTCTTAGGGCCAGGGAATGAATAGATCCTGAGACCAAAGGCCACTATACACCCCCCATAGCAGCCTTGTGACCTCCTGCAGTTTGTCCTTCAGTACTGTTCAACGTATGGCCAGGAGAGGTCCCCACTGAAGGCTGGCCATGACTTAGCTCAGGCTTTCCACCTTTGGCGCATCCATCATGATTGATTTTGGTGGCAGTTTTGGAGGTGGGGGTGCCTATACCAGCCACGAAAGAACAATCCAGAGGGGAGTGAGCTAGTGCATCCATGTAATACAACCCATTGCTATGCAAAGCTATGCGAAGACTCCAGCCTAAAATCTTACTGGCCACTTTGTGGGTAGGAGGGACGCTACTAATCAACCACATAAAAAGGAAATAAAGTGTCTTGTTCCAAACGCTGTTGACATTGTCACATCATTGCTAGCTTGGCAGCAACCCTGTACATTGCCGCGTCTTTCATCCTCACACTATACCTCACCATAAAAAGATGTTTCTTTGGTTTTCTGAGAGGCCAGGCAGAAGACTTTCCTCACTAGAGGACAGCTATGGGAGATAGGTGTGTGTGTCAATAAGACAGTCTCCATTTTCAACCAGCTTAGCTGACAGCAGGCTGCAGGTCTGTTCTTTCCTAAATTCCCCTGAATATATTAAACTGGCTTAAAATCCAGGGCTTGGTATGCGAAACCCTGCTGAGTGGGTATTAATGATTCCTAGTCAAAATTCAAAGACAAGGCACCATGCATTTTCTTAACAAGCATTTAATAAGCATAGAAAACCTTGTAAATCATGTTTGGAAAAAAAACTTATATATTTGGGACTCACAATAAATTTTAAATTACTGCTATTGAGTAACTCCTCCAGACATCCTTCTTTCTATTGCTGTTAAATATATAACACTGATGATCCTTCAGAGGTAACTTCTCCAAGTCAAGAGTGTGACTGTAGGACACCCTCAGAGCTGGAGAAGAATGGCAGGATCTCAGTTGTTCACCTGTTGAAAGGTGGACACCTCTGGCAGAGCCTATAATAGTATCCTTTTTGTGGAACTGTTTAGTTGAAGACATTTATATTTACTCCCATCCCTAGCAGCATTTCAGTCTTGGGATTAATACCTGCCTTAGCTTCATGTAGATAATAGGACATAAATCTATGAAAAGGCAACCTGGACCACACAACACGTATTTCCTGGTCCTGCATCCACCAGCTCTTTGTCCATAATTTGTATTTCCTGCTCCTGCCTGTTCTGTATCTGTTTCAGTTGTACGAATGTCAGCTGAAAGTGACACCAGCTGCTCTACAAGCTCCAGAGGCAATTTCCAAGCACAGCTCATAAATACCATTTCTTATGTTTGGCTACGTCTGAGCCTTTCTAGCCATGATACGCTGCCCTGCTCTCCACGTCTGCAAGAATTAAAGCTCCCCAAAACCCCTGCCCCTCCCTACGTCTTTGATCCTTTTGTCTGGACTAAAGAAATCCAAGCTGATATATAAAGCATGTGTGATACATCAGCCTGGTAGAAAGCTCCTTCGTGTATTAGCCCTCTTCTGGAGGAGTGAGATTTTTGTGGTATGATGCACAGAGCCAAACCTGCCAGCATTCCCTGGAAAGCAGGAATAAGGGGGAAAAAATCTGAGCTCATTATTTGAGATCTGATCATATTATTATACATATATATCTTAATTATTAAACAAAACATCCACCCAGCTAATTTCCCTATTGCCACCCTGTCAAAGGGGCCCTGGGAACTGAGTATTGGAGTCAGGGAATATTGATCTATTTGGAGAGTAAGGGCTCGGTTTGTCCATGCCGGTGAGCAGGAACATCTGGAGGGAAAGGAGGGTGCATTCCCGAGCAGAGCAACAGCTGGCTGCCCCGTGCATCCACCCCAGCCACAGCTGGCACAGGCACAGCGGCACCGCCGCAGAGCTTCAGCCTCCCTCCATCGGCACCGCTTCCATATGCTATTGCCCTCGCATCATATCCTCAGCCGCTCCGTGTGCTGCTTGTCACTTAGACCGTCCCCACGTGGCAGTGGCACAGCACGGCCCTGGTCTCTGGCCCTACGAAGCGTAAGGATACGGGGTGATGGGGGAGCCAGGAGTTGTATCATTTGCATCCCAGAGGCATGAGTAAGACCGTTTCCAAATACAGCAGCAGCTTGCTGTCAAGGGTTGCAGGACCATTCATACCAGAAGCAGATGATTTGTGTATACTGTCATATAACATTACTAATGCTGTTGGGTTCCCTCCCAAGTGGAATACCTCCCCCTTTGAGGCAAAGCCCAGCTAGTATTCAACCGCACAAAGGATCCCTGTCAACTATCCCTCCTACTAAAGCTCTGACAAATCACTTTCCTCTCCCCATGCAAGTCACAACAGGCTTGTCAACCTCCCCTTCCCAACACCATCCCAGAAAACCTTCTCCCCCCGTCAACCACTGGTGGTCAGAGCCAGCCCATAAAACCAGCTCCCCCGGGATGTGCAGATGACTTCTCTCTGAAAGAATCCCCATCCCACCACCATGCCACAGAGGAGGGGGTCAGGTCTCCGACCTGTGAATCAAGAGCCTGCTGTACTTGCTACCAAGCCACAGGGCTGTTTGACGATCCAAAGATTTCCTTAATTAAAACTAGAAATCAGATTCTCAAAATAGATATGATTCTATTTTAAGCTGAGTCCTGGGTTTGATTTTGTTCTTCCTAGTCAAACTGTCTCCTTCCCTTCCACTGGAAATCACTGGCTGGAAGCCTTTGGCACCCAGTGGGGCAGGCTTATTAGAAAAGTGCTAAACAGCAGACCAATAATTCCTGAAATCTGAAATGATGGGACAGGAGTCAGTTAAATTGCTGATTTTAGTGTTCTTGCTCAACTTGCTAGATGTGTTTGTCACCATGAAGTGTGGAAAGCTGGTGTACCACTGAGGTGCTAAAGCACTTTGTGCCCTCCGACACACCGTGCAAGCCGCTAAAGACAATAAAGCAAAGGCCTTTAAAGCCATGGACAATATTACAAAACAAGGATGACAGCGCATGCCTTTTTTTTTTTCTTTCTTCATGTTGGGGAAACTAAGGCAAGACAACTGACTTCTCAGAAGGGTGTGGTGCCAGTTTGAGAAGCTAAAAATCTCTCCAGTACGCTAAATCGTTCAGGTTCATTATAAACGAAATGTTAAATGGATGAGCGGTAATATTACTAACACTTACTTCTTCTAATTTCACCATTGGAACAGCCCCTGGGAAAATCGGAGCCGAAGAAAAGATGTTCCCAACCTCTGCCTTTACAAGGCAGTAGGTTGAGGAGTACAAAGCCCTCCAAGATGTATGCAATACAGACAGATCACATAAGTCTTGTGGTTGTCCTAATAACCGACCACAATCAGGGAGTGGCCTGAGCATATCAGCTGTTAACTACATCACCTGTCCAAAGAACCAGGGGCTAAAATCTAATCTCAGCTGCCTTGGGAGTAAATCTAGGGCAAATCTTGCTGATGACAAAAGACTGACTCCTGGCTGGGCTAAGAACCAAAATTGTGCTTGAACAGCTACGTTCCACCTCTACAGCCACCCCATCCTTAGGGTGGAAGGTCAGTGGAAGAGTCAAGGAAGGAATCAGGAGCTGCTGGCCATCTCTTAGCATGACTTCCAGGTGGGTAGCTCCCCACTCCGTCCTCCCAGTACCAGTGTTTAATTCAGCCCATGACTCTTACACTTGCATCAGATCAGCCTTCAGCTCCTAGGTGACATGAACCTTTTGGAGCATTTTTTTCAAAAGCAGATGTTGGCCCCTCTTGCTCCAGTTAATGATCAAAGTTGTGACAAAACTGTCACATGTCTGGGCTCATCTGTAAGTGGAGATGGGAGAAGGGGAAAGGAAAGGTACTTAGACATTGATGTAGGTATAAAAAGGACACCACAAGACCATAAACATCTTTTCCATTCTTTGTGTTAGCTCTCAAGTCCCCTTAGAGCCTTATGGAGCACACATCAAAGGACCTCTTCTTGCCTGGGAAGCCTAGGCCATAGATGATTTTCTGCCTCCATGGTCTCTGACATATCTGGAGAACTGCTCATCGACTTCACTGAGCTTCACCTAAGACTTGAAGTACTGAGTGGCCATGGGCATCCATGGATATAGCACACGGGTTGAGCTGAGGACTGACAGACAAGCAGAAATTCAGTTTCTGCTGGTTCTGGGTTAGTGACTGTCTTATCTTGGGAAGTATTTTCAGACTGATGGTAAATTCTACATTCTACAAATTTCTCTTACAGAGATTATTTTAATTTTTAAAGCAGTGACTCCCCATGGCTTCTCTTTGCTTTGTTTTATTTGCTTTGGTTTTCCTAGAGGTTCAGAAATGGAGATGGCTTTATCCACAAACCCACACTTAATCAGGGTCAGAGCATCGTAACTCTTCCCACTTCCCAACCACTGCATCTTCCTTTGCAAAGACCGTTAATTAACGCTGTATGCAGAGCAGGGTTTGGCTTCTCTGCTGCATACCCTGACAATTAGTGCCAGCTGTTAAGGATGACACAGCCCCTGAGTGCACTGAGAAATGGGCTGAGACCACAAATTCATTTCATGTCAGTCACCACTAGCACGCTAGAGCCTTTGACCACCACAGCCAAAATAGACTACTCTCAAACCAGCCATCTAGAAGAAATAGAAGAGGGGTATTTTACATTACATTTCCCATAAGACAAGTGCGTCCAACTTCTTAGGTGCTAGGGGTTGGATGTCAATATTGGGACCCTTTCTCAGAAGCTCTACAGATGGGATAACAGCAAATGCTGACCTTTACTTTCTGGCCAGTTATAATCCAGACAAATGACAGGACGTATTTAGCTGCTGGACTCCATGCGTTGCCTTCACAGCCGTCTCTCCAAGGCAAATGCAACAGGTCAGAGGGAATTGTCCTGGTGACCAGATTCAACCCTCGAATCCCCAGCTGGGTCCCCGGCTCACTGACACTGTGTGTGTGATCAAGCCAGTTTATCCCAGGTAGTAACCAGGCCTCTGGAGCTGTGCAAAAAAACCCAAAGGCAATCCTTTCTGTTTGTCTAGTGGGCTGGAACAAAAATTTAACAAAGGAACAAAACACCAAATCCAAAAGCAAGGCTAAGACTAGACTTGGAGCTGATTCTTGAGAGTTGGTTCTTAAATTCCACGTTTTACGGGAAGCGTGGGACCAATCGGGATGAAAGCAAAGGTTTCACCTCATTCTTTCCATTATCCACAATGACATTGCTAGGCCTGTGGTAAGTTCCACACAAAGTGATCAGAGAACGACATAAATTACTTCATTCAATTGCTTTGTGCTCTGTGTGCTGATGTACTCAGCTGCAATTTGGAACTGCAGTAATAATAAAGTTATATGGCGTTTGGAGCTGATCTGGAGAATGTGGAAGCAGAAGATACCCTTGATGGAAGCTGTGTCTGATGAGCTATTCCTGCTCACGTTCTTGGACATTTCATTTTGACCCTTCTTTCCATCTCCATTTGGGATCTTTCCATACTCCTTCTCTTCAAATGCAGACATTCCATGCCTAAAATCATCCCAGACAAAGCGTATCCATCATCACCAGGATGTGCTGCACAAAGTCATCCTTTCCCGAGACCTCCCAGTGCTGGTAACTCCCTAATACATTCACTATACCCTCTCATGTTCTTTACACTCCTGCACAATTCCTACACGCTGCAGTTTTATGGGAACCAATTCCAGATTCACAAACGTCCCCTAAAAATGCATGAACCATGTTCAGAAAAAAACACTGCAAAATTTGCTGCGAAGACAAGACATGGTGTCTTCTGTCTTCTTCCTGTTACAGGACTCACCTCGGTCCATCACAGCTGAAACTATTTGCACGTGTCTTCAGTAGCCCCTGTCAAATGAGCTGGTAAATTCCCAAGGAGAAAACCAGTCAATAACTCACATCAGGTCTTACGTCAAATCCAGGACCTAGATAGATGAAGTATATGGGGGGAAGCTTCTGCTCTCTGTAGGTAAGTAGTAACCTTTTAGTTACTAGTAGCCCAATTAGTAACCCTGACAGGATTTGGCTAGTGCCCTTGCCAGGGAATCCAAGTAGACAGGCGGTGGTAGAACAAACTGAGAAAAACAACATGTTTTTTTGCCTGCAGTTCAGGTCCCCCTGCAGCAGGACTGAATCAGCCACAGTGGAGGAGGATGGAGGAGAGCTCCTTTGCTGTTGCTCTGGTCTGCTAGTCCTGTGGCTAATCAGAGGGTTTAAGGTCTCCAAGCCATCAATACAGGTCTATAATCTCACATTACGAATAGCATCAAACTCACAAATGTACACTGTACACAACATTCATGGAAACAAGTAATTCTCCCAGACTAATAACCATGCCGTCATTCCTTTGGGTCTTGACATGCCATGGCCTCAGGCTCAGGTTATTTCATGTTCATTTGGCTTCTTTGTGGCCCTGTGTGAGGTCTTTCTGGAGTTTAAGCTGGAGGACAGCCAAGGTGTCAAAGGGACACCTTTTCTCTGAGCTGTTGAGTGGAATGTCCTAAGTTTATGAACACTGGAGTAATTCTAGGTATATGGCCCTCGCGAGCACCATCAATCGCGGATTTTCATTTCAAACTCTCCCTACTTTTTATGGCACTTCCCATGGCTGGGTAGGAGAAATGCTGTCACTCCCACCAGATCACTGCAGCTTACTGCAGTTGCTGAGCTGGGTGCTAAGTTATTTTTAATACCCAAAGTGGAGCCTCCAGCAGATTCCTGATGAGGACTGTGGAAAACTGAGAATGAAAAAAAAACCTCTCAAATATTCCAACTCAATCCAACTTTAGCATAAAACTAACTGTCCTGGTGCCTGCTGGGACAGGACTCGTGTAGCTAAGTGTGACTGTGGACCGTTTCTCATGGAGAAATGTGACCAAAAACCCAGGGCAGTGATAGATGGGAGTCTGTGGGACACGGTGCTAACAGCTCAGGCACTTTTAAGCATACCGATTTATCTATTTACTGATTTATCTATCACTTACACAGTTCTAGGAATCAGTGCTGAGGTTACTGGTTATCTCAGGGAATATTCTCCATGTTAAAATACTGTAACCAAGAAAAGAAACAAGCAAAAAGCCTGAAATATCAGTTTAAGGTTTTTCCAAACACCTACAGTTACTCATTCTCACACTTCACTGAACATATTCAGATAGATGTGGATCACTTAGACATGTCTTTCTGAGAATATCATAGGAATTCAAATAACCAAACAGGCATGAGGGCTATCTAGTCCAGAGCACCTCGAGTCAGAGCAGGAGTAAGGACTGGTCTTATTTTATGAAACTACTCATGAAATAACCAGAGCAGACTGAACTATTATTATGCTTTGGAGATATTATCATTTATTGGAGATTTTCCCCTTAAAAAAATTCTGACCTGGCAGAATCAAAACTTCCCAGTAAACCCTGTCAATCCTGCTCAAACTCAGTGGTAATTAACAAGACGGGTAGACAACATGTAAATGTTTTCTCCTGTTTGCCACTCAGATAGGGCTGTTTGGGAATTCACTGGTGGGGCACCTCTTGGTTTCAAAGGGCTGCTTGATTATTTGGTTTTAATGGGAAAATGTCATTTCATTGCAAAAAACCTCTTTGGTTTCCAGGCAGATACTGCCTAAGAGTCTGTCAGGTTCAGGGTAAAATTTCCCATCAGAGCCTGAAAAATCTTCCCAAGAAGTTAGCTGTAGGTTGGTGCTTGGGAAAACAGATTGGATGAGAAAACCAGACTCAGTGACCAATTTCTGAGATTTATCATGAAGCAGAATTTTTATTCCCTAGCCAGCTCTCCTTCCTACCTTCTGGCCTGTGCAGCTCTTTGGCTGCCTGTGAGGTTCAACTGACCAGCTCCTTAGACAAAGAACTATACAATGGCTCGATTTTACAGGTAGGACACAGAAACACACTGAAAGCATCTGACAGCTATGGACTTTAAGGAAAAAGCTGAACTCTGACCTGTATTTCCTATGATTCAGACCAGAATGCTAACTCCAAATTCACCCTGCTTCATTTTAACAGGTAGCTCAGAGAGGGGTATGAAGCATGCTTCTTTCCAATGGGCACATGCAGCTGTAGTCCTCAGTCCTAAGAGAGGGCTCCTTTTCAGAGGTGAGGATGAATGAGCAGAGCAGGGCTAAGGAATCATCCATCCCACCCTTGAGTGCAATAAGCTGCATCAGCAGCAGGGAAGCATGAGACCACACATCCCTCCCAGGTGCTCTGGAGAGCCTTAGCCTTCTCAGGACCCCCAGGGAACAAGAAAATGAACCTCACCAGCTTAGACTCACCTCCCCATGCCAAGACCTATCATCGCCAGTCCAGAGCTCTCCAGAATCAAGTCCCTGAGTTACCGTGCAAGGTGGCTTCAACAGCGTGGCATCTCAGGCTTGCCCACCCTCCTCTTTTACAACACGATCTCCTTCCTCCCCCCCTGCCTTCTGCTTAAGCCTGCCTTGAACTGTGGCCAATGACAGATGAAATGGCAGAGGATTAGTTTCCCCCAACAGGGAGGGGGCCAATGCAGGGCCGAGGTGCAGACAGGAATTTTCCCCAAAAGCGCCGCTACTCCTCCAGCCTTCCCAGACATCTAGAGGCTCAGCAGCCTCCATCTCCCAAGGCTACAGCCCAAGGAGCCAGCGGCTTTGTCCAGCTACTCTGCTGCCCTGAGGGAAACAAGGAGGGTATTTTCTTTGCTTGTCCCTTAATTCAGTCAGCAAACATTCCCCACACAAAAAAACTGGGCTGGGAAGAATTGATCTATGCACCATCTTGCATTTGCCAAATGGATTAGCTAGTAATTGCTGGGTGTCTCAAATGCAAAAAGGCTCCTGACTCCTCTGTATGGCAGGACAGGGCTTGGTCTCTATTTAATTTATTTATCATTATTATTTCCCTCCCCCTTTCTCACCCTTGACAAGACAAGACCCTGACCTGTTTCCTAAATCCTTTTTTTGAGGGGAGGAGGGGGGAGCAGGGGAGGGGTATGGGGTTCTTTCATTAGTAAAGCCTGTGAGCCTAAAAGTGACTTTGGAAGGCAGGATATTGACCTTTATGGCTCCTAATGCCGCATTACAACGTCTAATCCTGCATTCCAGGGCAGGCTGAAAAATGAGGAAAGGATGGGGAGAAGAGCAAATATCACTCATTGTGCAAAACGCATTCACTCCAAAGGAAACAGAGGTCATAGCGAGGGACGTAAAGAGACAGAACAAAAATGGAAGCAAAATAGATTTGGGTGGATTTTTCTGAGGATGTACAGAAATTTCCGAAGAGCAGAGGGACTCTGGAGTGATTTATTGAAATGGTAATTTCATGTCCTCTCCTTGGCTTCACACCACTCCCCAGGCCCTCCCAAAAGTTGTCTGCTCATGACTGTTATCAAGCATTTATCACCCAGGCGGTGGGGTCAGGGCAATAGCTGCCCCCACCAGAGCCAGGGAGGACCTGGAAACCTGGTGGACAGCAATAGAGTTGTGTGGTGGGATGGGAAAGTCCCACAGCACAGAGGGGAAAATGGGACTTCACAATGGCTCTCAGCAGCCCTCCCCTCTGGACAAAGTGTGGGATGACCAAAAGTATTTCTCCCTGTGGGATGACTGATAATGCTGTAAGACAGATAAAGCTCTCCCTCTGTCCATGTTACCTTGCCAGCAGGCTCAACCCACCAGTCCATCTCAAAGGGTGACAAGCCAGCTCTGTCCCCATAATCTCCCTGCTGAAACATTTCACTCTTTGTACATTGTGTGGATGTTGGAGTCTGATTTCATGAGACCATACGTGTCTGAGCCATAACATCATTAGACAATACAAGTCTTACTTCAGGGTATTGCTATGCATGCACACAATGAAGTGGGAAGAAGAGGGATTTTGGCAGAGAAAGGAGAAACAGGCAACCCTGAGCAAACAATAAAACATCAGCCACAAAAGGAAAAAGAGAGAAGAAAGGAGGGTCAGCACTCGAAAATAACTGCGTTTGAAAGTTAACATTGATAGCTGTGACCTGACGAACACCTCAAGGTTTTGGTGTGTACCAAAATAGAACCTGAGCTTGGGTCAGTGATGTCTTCAGCGCAGCCTTTCCCGGTGGTGCAGAGTGGGGCACTACAACCCTGTCTGACAATGGTTTGGTTGGTTTTATCAGTGCTTTTTAACCAGCAGCAGTGACAAAGCAAGGAACAGTGCCAAGAATTTGTTAGGACCTGGATAGCTGTTAAGCCTCTGGGAGGTTTTGTTCTGGAATATTCTTTTTCAGGAAAAGAGATGGAAGTATCAGAATAGAAATGGAATATTTATGGGAATAAATTGATTTTGATAACATTTTGTTCCAGGAAAAAAAAAAAAAGGAAAATTCATGCTTTAAGATGAAAATTTCCTTCTCTGACATGTACAGGGTGGAATGATTCATGTTATTTGAGCAATCTGGGGGAGAAAGGATAAGGAAGGGGATTAGCTTCTTGGTAAAGTTTACAGTGCTTTTTAAATTACAGAATTCTCTTCAAAGCCAAAGTCAGATCCCACACATTTTGCGTGCCTTCCAGTCTGCCTCTCTGCAGATGAATGCACTGATACATACCCATCTATAAACCCAGACATCTAACTACTAATTAGATTTCATTACTGTAGTCTCAAGAAAGCTCCTCGCATCTTGCTTAGAGTCCTGACTCCCCATCAGGTCTGACGGCAAGTGAGAAAACAGAGGTCCTGGCCTGAGATCTGAGAGCTGGGTACAAGCACATCCTGAACAATCACCACCAGCTGCTGTAAAATTGCTCTCTATTCTCGTTCCTTGATCACATTCTTGCTTCTCTGCTCAGAAACCCTACTTCTAAACCATTTTTCTCTTGGTTTACGTTCATGCAAATTAAACAAAACAAACCAAGGCACATCAGCCTTGACTGGCTTTGCGTTTGCTCCCTTTCTGCAAGACACACACCAGGGCTTTGCTTACAGCATAGCCAAAACCAAAGGACAATTAGACTCCAGGTTCCCTTTTAAACTAAACGTTCCCATCCAGGTCGTGGGTTCTGCTCCAAACCAGACAGTGAATCCACCAAAGGGTAGGTAAAAGAGTTCAGCTTTGTGACACTCAAGTTGCACAGCTCCTTGCAAATCACCGTCATGCTATGGACTTCAGAGATGCTGACCTGATGAACTTCTGGTTCAGGATCTGAACATCCTACTTTTCCACCTAGGCCTGCAGACAGGGGAAGCATGTTTGTTATTCCTGAGGACAGATTTTATTTTTTTTTTCCTGGATTCACAACAGCTAGCAAGGAGCAAAGAGGGTTGGAGAAGCTCATTGCCTTGCTAATGTGTGGTTTGCAACAAGAGCCACGGAAAGGCTTCTTGAAGGAAAACCAAACTGGCTTCAGGAACGAGCCAAACCCAAGTGTTTGGGAGGGATCCGGGGGAGAGGATGGAGACTGGGGAGGGGGAGAGGTAAAGGAGGGTAATAAGAGCTGTGTGTGGTACTTCCACGTAGAAAAAAAAAAGTCTTGAGGAATGGATTTGGGATTCCTCCCCTTGGAAATAGTTGAAAAAAGGGAGCAGAAGCCTGCATTTAAGAAGAGGTTAGAAATGTTTAAAAAACAAATAGACCAAAAAAACCCAAAACCATGTCCTTGAGGGTTTCTCTCCCATCAGCACTCCCGTTCCAGGAGAGCACACTGGGTAAGGCTACGTGACCAATGAATGCATCCTGACCCCAAATGCACCACAAGAATAATAGATCTTATATTGCGCTTTCCTTCGGTAGAGTTCAGAACACTTTATGGGAAAAGTCGTGTTTTCCACAAAAAATGTTTTCCAACAGGAACTGGGGAAAAAAAAAATAACAACAAAACCCCCAACTTTTAGAAATTTTCCATCTCAAATATAAAATCTAGAGGGAAAAACCATTTGGGGGGGGGAAGTTTTGTTTAAAACCAAAACATTTCACTTCTGAGAAGAAAGCCAAGGCATGGGGAGGTTAAAGTGGCTTGTCCAGAAACCCACTCAGGACTTGCACCTAGATCTCCTAAGCCACAAGCCAGTCTGTCTTCACTTAAACTGTAATGTCAACAGAGATTTCAGGCAAACATCGAAAAAGAGAGTGCAGTATTACTGGTAAAGTCGCCAGGCTATAAACCAGCCTCTTTAAGAGCTCTCCATGCCCACACACGTACTATTCATCACTGGCGTATAACAGAAAAGCAAGGCAGGCTGGTCCCAGAGAGACCATTTGCCCCTCTTATCCCCCTGTAATAACCAACCCACTAAAAATGCCTACAGCATTCCTTGTGCAATCTGCTCATCTGCTGTGTAGAATATCACACGTACTATGTACATAAGGTCAAGCTGAACGCGCACAAGCCATTCCCAAGGCTCTGAAATTCCTGCATGCTCCACTCGGGCAACTTCTGTGAGTGAATTCCCCTGAATGACACTGAGTTTCAGCCTCTCCAAGACCTCAAGATTTTCTCCTAAGCAAACAGCACGTTAATCCTGCATGGAGTTTTTACAGAGCACACGGATCATGTCACGTATGGAGACTCTCAAGATGTCATCTGCCACTTAAGAGGTACTAAGAGAGCCAAGAATAGCAGAAACCCAGAGCAGTGCATACCCTTGGGTGCTCTACAGCTGTGCTTGAGTCTGGAAGACATGTAATTTTCACACCATTTCTCACCAACATACATTCAGTCAACTCCATTTTCCCAGCTCTGTGGTCTAAACACACAGATCTCCAATTTTCACTTTGTCTTCTCATTCAAAAGAGTTGGCAGTGCCTGTAGGCAAAATGCTTTCAGTCCACTGCGTTTCTGTGCTCTGATTTACATTGGCTTCTGGAATTGGCTCCTCTATTTAATAACTATTTCATTAAGCAGACAGTGGTGAAAAAATAAACATACCAACCAACCTACCTGGATTGATTGATCAACATTGGTTGATGGCTTTACTGCCCAACATCTGGGAGTGAGAATGAGGTGGGACTGGAGATGAAAGAAACCACAGCACAGTGAAGCAGAACATGTTCCACTCTGCCTCCTTCCCACCTCCTCCTTTTGTGGGTGAAGAAGTCTTTGCAACTTTCAGCCCCAGCCTTACCCATCTCTTCAAGCTAACCATACACACTCCTCTAGCTAATAGGTAGAGAGGGTCTACCAAGGAGGTCAGTCATGTCATCAAAAAAAAGGAGGAATTCATTATTTGGGAGGTAAGTTGGTAAATTGGCTATTGTCAGTCATTAGGCACCATACGCATGGTGACTAGCATAACAGGCTCTTCTGTCAGCTGGAACTAGTCACATACCATCAATACCCTCTCCATAAATGAACCAAATCTGTTCCAGATGAATGGAGAGATTTTCATGAATTTTACACCTAAAACCAGCATTAGTGGTAACCAATCTAAACTATCATCAAATTTGACAGTAGAGGATACAGAAGAACACCTTGTAAGGTAGATTTCTTTTCCTGACTTTGTGGGAATTGGAACAGAAATGTTGGATCTGCAATAAGACCAAGACACAAACCCAAGACTGGGTCTCCGCAGGAGCGTATAGTTGCATTGGGTTGAGGGTGTATTGTACAGCCATCCCACCATTGTCTGATCCTGCCAGTAGGTCCAATCTCCAAGGCTTTCAAACCAAACTGGGCTTAGATATTTAGGCTTGACTTTTTTTCTTGGGACCTAAGCAAGTTAGGCGCTGAGCTCTCACTGAATGCCCTTTCTACACCTCTTGTGGACCTCTGGAAACCTTAGCTTTCTACTGCTGCTGTGCTCTCCAACTAGCTAGCATCCAGCTCCACAGACAGTGCTGAAATACAGCCTGACAACAAAAGGGTTAACACAATACCTAAGGCATGCTTTCAACATACAAAGAGATTAAAAGTTAGACTTCTGTGTGATTTACTGGCAGATGCAGTACTCGGAGAAATATCACCCTTTACCAGTCCCAATGGCCAATAACTCATTCTACTCAAATCCTCTCAGGTTCAAGAATTTCATAGATCAGATTCTTAGTACGTTTATCTGCTTTTTTTAAAGGATGGACCTACCATATAAGCCTTAAAACAAACTCCACATGAGGAAGAAACCTGTCAGCAACTGACAGCAAAGAGGTAAACTGCAGATTAGTCCCCGACAGTCACCACGTCTGTCAGACATGCCTTCTCCAAACACCAGGTGATCAGGGTCAAGAGAATCTCTGTCTCCCATGATAAACCTGGCTCACAACAGAGGGGCCCATCCAAACCCATCCTCTGGTTAACAACCCCTGTGAGGCATGAGGGATGACAGTCAAGTCCAAGGACCCCTGTATCAGAGGAGGAACATGTTGTTGATGCCACTCTGGCAGCCAAAATTCTTACTGCTGCTGGAGCCCTCAGTGCAGACATGGGGCGAGGATTTGCGGTGGATCTGTTGTCTCCTGCCTTTCTTCTCCTACCTTTGGAGTAGAAGAGGTGGCTGGGAGGGACTGCACGTCCAGCATTGTGTCTATCTCAGCAAGGCACTTCACAAAAGGGCTCTTGCCTGCCACCCTAAAGATGCCCACTGAAGTCAGTGGAAGAGCATCTGTTGAGGCAATAGATATTAGGTCAAAATCTAAGACAAATGGACTTCACTTTTAAAGATCCTGTACCTATCCATAAAGCACTGTGTCATGTGTCAGCTACCAGCAGAATACATAGGGTAGATGTGAAGAATAACATCTTATGAGAGAGGGTCCCAGAGATTGGAATAAAAAAAAATTGCACTAATTTAAATTGGGACCAGACTTGCCCAGGAAAATTAAAGAAACAACAAAATCAATCTATCCACATATGTACTTTTCTCTAAACTGTAAAAAAAGGAAAAAAAAAAAAAAAATCCCAGTTTGGCTTGAATTGAACTGAGTTGAGTATGAAGACCAAAACCAGTCACTAATTAATGGTGTCTGGTTTTCTGGTATTTATGCACCATAAAATTTAATAAGGGACTTCTCTGAGAAAATAAATGGTTAGCTGGAAAGCCAGTTTTGGCCTTTGTTTTTTTCTGTTAGTCATAGCCTCTCAGTGAGATTCCTTGAAACTTCAAGCTGGTTACTTCCCAGGAACTTTTAGTGATTTCCCAAAGCCAACATTTCTAATGAGGAATTGATGTAGTCTCCCTGCTATCTGCATACAGAGACTGGGTGTAAAATTAACTGTTCACGCTGATTCCCAGACCTCATGTTCTCAAGGTACACATATGCAGTAAGAGCAGGCACAAAATTTTAAAAAGCTGCATGTATTTTTAGATGCATCTATATGTATCATTTCCTGGATATCAAGATTTAGGCACCAAAGCCTCCATTCTTAGCAGTGGTAGCCACCTGTAGCGGTCACATGGAGGTCAGCAGGGGTTTTTTTTCCTACATAGGAAGCTCCAAAGCTAGGGAACATTTAGACCGAGCAGTGGAGTATGGTGAGAGTCTTGCATTAAGTACCAGCTAGTCTCCTCATATAATCCAGTCTGGCACCATGTAGAGATACCACCTTAGTCCTTTAAACAACATAATGCATGAGTATGGTATTAAATATTGTACCTGAGCTGAAAATTTCTGTTTTCCAGTAGATTTAGCTGGTGCAGAGCTGTGGAAGCGATAGGAGAAAGCTACTCAGACAGCAAACAGAAGATTTAGAGCACAAGCTAATTGTGCTTTGGCCTCACCAAAGCCTCGGATATCTGATATTACCCGCCTTCCTGGTGGAGTTCCCATATCAGCCTCCCAGTCTCTCAAGAGACAAATCCATTGCACCATCCCCATCCCCATCCCCACCCATGGAAGCAACATATAGCAGCCTGGGTGGGCTGGCAGAGGGAGAGCGAGCGTATTGCTTTCTGCTGAACAGACCTTGGTGCAGACCAGCAGAGCTCAGTGGACATGGAGAAAATGAACGCAAGAGCCCATTTTTAGGTCTTCATGAGAAAAAGCAGTACTGACACCACGTCCTTGCGTAGCCACCAGGAGCCTCAGATTGAAGATCCCGGGCCAAATCTTCAGCTGGAGTAAATTAGGATAGCTTTTGACATTGACAGAGCTCTCCTAATTGACATCAGCTGAGGATCTGGCCCTCCTCTTTGGTTTTTGTTGTGGGTTTTATTTTTCCCTCTTCGCATTTCTCCTGGAATCTGTGACTTGAGTTTTTCCCCTTAATGAATCCACATCTTGCAGCAGCACAGCGTTGGAGAAGGAGTCCTGTTTGGGCATTTCTAGGCAGCGAGGTCTTCTTTGAGGCCTGTGGAAAGCTGCAGGTGTTTGGCTTTGGATGAAAGGAGGAACTAACAATGCTGGTTTATTCCCGACATTCGTCCTGATATTTTGCTGAAGTATTTCAGTGGTGTCAGAGCCAAACCTTAGGAAAAAAATATATATGTAGTACACAGGGTTGGGACCAGTGGATGGATTAAAAGAACATGATTATTTTGATTACCTTGATTTAGAGCGCCAGCAGTGCTGAATCATGTTCAGCCAAAGAAATATCACGGAGACAAAATTTACTTCTCTATATGCAGAAAAGCAGAAGAGGAGGAAGGCAGGGAGGAGGGGGGAAAGAAAAATTACTCTGAATCAATAGATGAAAATATACACCAGTTCAACTTTTTCTTCTTCTAATGATTCTCTTTCTTAAGAAGGCAACCACAGAACACAGAGATGTTTAATCCATTAAAAGTGTAGTTTTCCGGACAGAATAATCTGACTTTAGTCAACCCACCAGCCTGCTTCTCACTGGGTGGGCTCTGGCTGGGGAGGGGATAGGCTTTCACTTGATTCCTTCAGAACAGGTCAATGTGCTACAGGTTTTACGGATGGTATCTAATAACCTTTGCTGGCAGACTGTCAGCATGAGCACTATGTGAAAATGGATTTTCATCAGAGAGTAGCACAGATCTGAATGTCATCTGGTACCACGGTGGCAAGGGGGAGGATGACTTTTGGTGAGACCATGTATCTTGGGGAAGAATGAAATTCTGGTTCTCGTTTGATGGTTTCCTTCACCAGTCATTCAGCTCTTCCTATTTTCCTCAAAGGTTGGAAAGGCAGAAAGATCTCCCGCTTTTTGCAAGGCACAGATGGATGGAAAGAGGTTTTGAAAGCCTGGCTTGAGCCAGAGCAATGTAAAGCATCTCTGGAGAAAGAGTAACTTTCCATAAGCGTTAGCATAGGCAAGGGCAATGAAAGGACGCAGATCTCTCCTGTCCCTTGATCCTCTCCTCTGAAAAAGGGAGGACAACACCAGGACCATTAAGTTACAGCAATCACATACAATCACTGAGGACCTTTGGAAGATAACCTGGGAAGATGAGGCAAAAAGCAAAGGCTTAGCTGTCACGGCATGAGCACCATCAGACTGTCACCCTCCCTCCAGCAGCTGTCATGTGTGGCACCTCATCTTGGACACGGGAGGTCTAAATTCAAATTTCAATATATCTTTGGTCACTCCTTAAATGCACCAGGTCTTTGGATGTTCTGCCACGGGCCTGCATGTGTCTCTTACTTTGTGACAAGTACTCAGGGAGCTCAGCCTTGTCTTGACGCAGAGCAAAAAAACCACATGAAAGCTCACAAAAAAAAGTAGCACATCTATGGTACTTGAAAGAAAAATGGTTTCCTGCTCATATTCTTTATATTCACTCTGCTTTCATTTATACACAGGCTCACACACACACACAGGTCAGGTCTTCATGGCACAGAGCTGGAAGAAAGGTTGTGTCTGTGGTCCTGCTTCCGCTGAGTTTTCTGTGCACTGAGCAGAGCTCCAGCCATAGAGGGTATTTTTACATCAGAAAGCTGAGCTACTGTAGCATCACTGACAAAGCACAAGCAAATCTAGCTGTGACAAAATGACGAGTCGAAGTACCGTCTTTCTTAAACTTTTGTTTGCTTGCTTGTTTTAACAAAAAGTGGGCTATAGAGTCATAGGAAAAATACACACACTCTCTTTTTAATTTGTTCAGTGAAAGAAATGTTGGGACTAGGTCTTTACAACAGCAAAAGAGGTTTTGCCCCTCTCTGCTCTGGCAAAAAAAGGGAGATATACTTTTTACCCCTTCAGTTAAAGATGATTTCCGCATTAAAAATTACTTTGTTCTCATCAAAAAGATCATTTATATTCAAACAGCAAAGGCAACCCTTATATCCAACAAGCCCTGAACCAACAGATAGGTGGGGAAATGTGGGCCAATATAGAAGTGCTACATCTATAGGTCCCAAGAGGTTTCCACACTGAATTCAGTCCTGACACCCTCACATCTCTGGAGTGAGCAGACATCCAGCAAAGCCCCTACACTGCCGCATCCCACTCTGGCAAGGGTGATGTGTTAAGGGGGAAAGTAGAAAGGATCGACTGACAGAGGCTGAAGGCTGGGATTCCCTGGAAGGAAACGTAAAGAAAATCCCTTGCCTGAAGCTCACCCTGGTCCCAGGCATCTGGCTGTGGGTTCTTCCTCATCCTAACCCTCTGCCCTGCATTTCTACCCGTCTTTGGGCATGGGAGGGACCAGGCTCGTCCCACCCTGGAATGAACACAGAAAAACAGCCAGTTCCTTCTGTTTTCAAGGGTTTGAGGTTCAACGTTGCCCCTCATCTTAGCTGCAATAACGCTCTGAATGAATGGATACCTTACTGGATTTAGTAAGCCGCTACTGATGGGTAAAATACATGCAGGCCTAGGACCACCATGTACAGGCATAAACCTTGTGAGGTGGTCCCAAAACCACACCTGAACACGGGGCTTTTCGGAGATGGAGCATATCCTGCACTGCCCATTAGATACGATGGGAAAGGGGTCTTCTTCGCTGAGGATTTTCCCAGAAAGGCTACAACTGCCCCAAAAGCCCCGTGCATTACCCAGGCACTAAACCCCCCACAAACTGAGCACCAGAGGACATGGAGTTAACTGCTCATTTCCCAGAACCCTCAAGTAGTTTGTCACAGGCTAATAAAAAGAATAATGGATCATGGGGGAAAATCATAATTAGGCTTACAAAACATACTCTAGGCTTCTGGTTTTGTTTCAAATATCAGTCCCACCAAAGGAGGAGTATTTTGTGTTTCTACGATTTCCTGAGTAAAACTGGGAGGAAATCATAAAATGCAAAAAACACCCACAAATTAAAAGTCCTTATCTTGACATGAAAATATTATTCAGAATCTCTGTGGATTGTTTTGCTAATTTCCAAAATGGATGATCAAATACTGAGTGATCCTTCTTTGACTGCCAATATTTTTAATAGGCATCTTAGTCAATGTTAGTACAGCTGTCCTTTCAAATCAACTCTTCTGATGACTCACACTTGGATTCAGAGATTTCCCGAGGTTTTATCTGCTCTCCTAATGCTCTTGGTGGACCCGTCCTTGAATCCCGTCACATGAGAGAGCAGGAGTTGCCTCCTCGTCCAAAACACACAACCCACTGGGCAGTGAAAAGGACACACACAATTAAAAGAGGCAGGAAAGGAAGGAGAAAAAAAAAAAAAAGAAGGGGGGGGGGGAGAAAAAAGAAAAACCCAGACCAGCAGGGTCATTTCACGCTCCAGCAGATCGGCATTTATATATAAAGCTCTTGGAACGCCATACTTCTGCAGCCACCTTCCAGCCTTACTCATGTCGAGTTCACATCACCTGTTTCCCCTTTGAGTCGACATTTCCAAGGACTTTGGCTTCCTGACATGCAGTTGGAAAACTGAAAGGCAAGAAAGCCTTCACATTCTGAAGAAAACACGGCTGCTTGCAAAGCCCGAGGGAAACGTCAACAGACAACAGAAACGAAGAAGAGGAAGCCATGAGACACTATCCTCACTGTAGAAAACAACCTTTTAATTAATATTCATTTGAGGAATTTAATTTCTCCCTGATTAAACCTTTCCCATGTCAATTTGACTGAAGGTTGAAGGAGATTCAATAGTGTGGTTGTGGCAGGGAGAAAACATTCCCCTATAAAAGCTCGTTCTTCAGGTGGAAAACTGCTTTGTGGCCCAAAGTGTAACATGAGAAAGCTTTTGTGCAGATAACTGTAGTTTTGTTACTGCCCAGATTGCTCTTGGTCCTCCTGAAAAAAAAAAACCAAACCACCCAACATGGAGAAGTCTCTGGGCTGAATACTTTAATTTTGAAGCCTCCAGTAGCTTGAAATATCTCCAAACCTATTAAACCCTGAAACCAAAATAAACATTTTGTCCTCCCTTCATGGAAGCATAAAGAATGTCTTAAGTCAACCCGTCCACTTGCCTGCCAATACCAAATTGCCCTCAAGAACATATTCTCCAGGGCTTTGTCAAATCAGCTTTAGCATTCCTCAAGCAACGGGGGGTTCTACCACGTTCCTGGAAAGCCTATTCCGCAATCTGTTCCCGTACCCTTTTTAAAAAGCACCGTAAAGCGCCTGTTACCTGCAAGCACCGTAGCTGGAGACGAATCAAATGTTCCGTTCTGCGGTAAATCCCGTGCTTTCAAATATCTTTCCAGTCTGGATCCAAAGGAAAGCAAAATATTTTCAAAATTTTCTACTAAACACAATTCTGAGACAAAAGGACAATTGCAGTTGATAAAAACATTCATCTGAACAAAGACAAATTTTTGGACTGAGTTCGAGGTTTATTGCTTCTATACAACCAACACGCTACAGCACCTAAAATAAAAAATGGAAATGAAAACACATTCTGAAACTGAAAACCAAAACTTTTTTTTAAGGAAAGTTCATCAGAAGTAACATTTGCAAACCATTTCAGTTTTATCAAATTGGCTTTTTCCAACAGGAAAACATTCCTTCAGAAAATTTCCCATTGGCTTTCAGACAGGTCTTTGCAATATCAAGGTCAGAAAGAGTGCTTTTTGTTTCTGCTCTCCAAGAATTTAAACTGCCTAACTATTCCTTTCCCAGAAGATGCATTTCACAGAAAATGATTATAGTGCAATTGAAGAATTCCTTTTAAATTGAAGGAATTTAAATATTTTAATCAGTGCTTCAGAAGCAGTTCAGGATCTAAGGCTAAAAATTCAAACAGTCCTTAAATAGAGACAATTGTTTTTATTTTCTCAGAATTTTAATTCTTGTACCATTTATTTTCTAACCATGTTTATCCAGTTAAGAACCTGAAATTAAAGAAAGTGTCAATACACAACTTGAGCTACTCCAGAACTTAAAATTAACTCTAGGCTTGATGTAAATTGTCAAATATTGGAGAAGGAAAAAAAAAAACCAACCAACAAAACAAAACAAAACAAAACAACCAACTAACCAAAAAACACACCAACTCCCCCCCCCAAAAAAAAAACCCAAAACAGAAGGAATCTTTCCCATTCAACACTGGCACAAGTGACATCAGGTCCTGGGTGCCAACACGGGGCAGCGTTCACCCCTCTGCTCTCGAGATCGCATGAGCATATACCTGCCATAAACACATATCCCCTCTGCCAAAACCCAATTCATGCAACTGCCCGTTCACTCCCATCTTAAAGGCTTATTGCACACCCTTCGCCACCAAAGCCCCCCAGCATTGATTAATAATTGTTTGCAGAGGGAAGCTGCTTGCACTGTCAGCTGTTTAGTATTGATTAAGCAGCACTCTGCAAGGAAAGACTGGGTGGCTCCGGCTCTGGGAAGTGCCAACGAAAATAAAGCTGGTATTAGTGGTCCTCAGCTTCTTTGCTGGGGCTGAGAAAAAGGCAGTATTGTGGGCTGGGAGACGGCTCTCCAAGATGTCGATCTTTGCCAGTTGCCTAACAACAATAATAAGCATTGGATAAATAGGTGGGAGACTCACAAGGGCAACCAACAGAGGGAATTAAAAATGAATAAAGAAGAAGGAGAGGAAAAAAAGGAAGGCGTTAGACTTTCCAGCATTCTGAGAGAACAAGGTTTTATCCTCAGTCGGGGGAAAAACAGATTTACTAAACACAGTGACCTCACTTGTTTGCATAGCATTTGGTAACATGTATTTTATTACCTATGCTACCTCCATGCTAGCTTGCAAAGCCTTTCCAGCAGCCCTGTGAAGGATGCCGAACATACGGAAAAGAAATAAACCAGCCTGAGGAAGAAATGGCACAGCTGGGTGAAACAAAAAAAATACAGGCTATAAACACACTGGTTGGGTGTAAATAAAACTGAGCGGGTGAACACCCTGGGAGAAAACATTTCTCTCCTCTGCCCAGTGTCAGCTCACCAGTGAGGGTCTGGTGGTGGGGAGGTACATCTGGTGATGTACTGGTGATGGGGAGGTGCAGATGGTGGTGAGAAGAGACCTCTCACTTCTCCTCCTTACAATGCACGCACCATGGACTTGTTGGGCATTGGCAGATGGAGGAGACATGTTAACGGGAAGGGGCCTGGGACCAGGCTGCAGGATGAGAAGGTCCCATCTAGAGAGGTTCCTCTGAGGGATCAGCCTCTCCCTGCAACACAACTTCTGCTCAAGGAGCAATCACGCCAGGTACCGCCAGCACTGGGTCTGGGTGAAGGTGATCAGCCCTGCTTGACGTGAGCGTGCCAAAAAATGTGGGGTCAGGCCATTGCACTGCACTACAAATGTGAAGCAGAGCCTGTCTGCCAGCTCACGTGAAATATGCTGGTTGTTTCTGGTGAAGGAAGTACCACCCTTATACGCAATCAGAGGAGAGAGTCCCCCAAATGTGATTTAGTTGAAATCAAAGTTGAGCATTTCTATTACTGCAAAATTTGGACCCTTGGCTGTGGCCACAAGATATGACCATAATGTGTGAAACAGGAAAACTGGTGGTCTGCAGCCCAGAGACAAAGCCCAGGGAAGCCCCAACAGCCACTTCCTAGAGCCCAGCTCCATCTTAGAGGTCTCCTTTTCCATCTCTTTGCACTAAGAGCATCTGTGAGCTAGAAGGATGCAAATAAGGGCCTGTGAACTGAGTACTAAAGTTCAACAGCACGAAAAAATATAACAAAAGGGAAGCAAATCCTGCTGGAATAAAAATAATAATAATAAAAAAAAAAAAGGAGGGGAACTGTCTAGTATGAGGTGAAGTCAAGAGATCTCAGGGTCAGTCCAGTTTAAAAAAATAAAAACAAGCCATCAAATGACTTGTCTCATTCCATGTGCTACAAGAGCAGAGGCTCTGCCTGCTCCTGGAACAAAGATCACACAGGAACCAGTCCAGGCAAGAAATCACCTGTGCTGTTATTTTATAAGGAGCCCAGAGTAAAAACAAGAGCAGCAGATGAGTAGCAGGTGGGCTGTCGGACCCTGGGGGCAGACAGACGGCATTTGGTCAGGGTGGGGTCTCCCCTGCCTGAGAACAGGACACCAAATTATCCAGGACCTGTGGAGACCAGACCCATGCAACTGTCTGTGCATCACTTCTCTATCAGCTGGTGAACCTGCCACTGCTTTACCCAGACAGGAATGGAGGTTTGCGTGGGCAGAACATGGACAAGAGAAGAGTGGCTCTTTGAATGATCTCCAATACCTGACCTTGCTTTAGCCACGCTTGCTCCATTTCCTGGTCCTGACTTTGTGTAATGTATTTTCTGACCTTTGCTCTGTCCCAGGACCACACTTTTTCTTTGCTTTCCCCTTAATATCTCCTTCCCTTATTTCCTGGGGTTTAGTTTAATATGAGAGCCATCCTCCTGCCCTGAACCTTAATTTGGTTTCACCCTCAGTTTCTCCAGCTCCTGACCATGAATGGCCTTGACCACAGCACCACAATCCTGGCTCCAAACGGTAGCCCAACCTGCTGAGCTGCTTGTCCTCGTCCATCCAATGAATGCCTAACAGCACATACAAGCAATGGACCCATGCTCTGACCTGCTGCAGGTGAATCGGGTCTTTCTGGGCCCCAAATAATCATGTTACGGCAGGTGTGACTCTCATGGGATGAGCCTTGTTCAGAGGCAGTAGATATTAGCACAGATATAGCATTAAGTTCACATGTTCAAATGGCTTTCAGCTCACAGCCCATTACCATATGACCTCCCCAGCATGTTGCTGGGGCAGACAGATATGAGCTGACTTCATCTGTGGAGACCTGGCAAACCTCGTGCAACAGATCTCCGCTGCTGATAATGCATATTAATAGCAAGTCTCATTAAGACTCCTCAACACCAGTGTGAAACTCACAAAGCGGCAGCTTGCAACAGTGAACGAGGCCAACAGAGAATGGCCACATCTGATTTTATTCATGTAAATTTGGCCTCTGTGTGACCATCAGACTGGACACCAGCACTGTGGTGGGGATGGAGGGCAAAGTATGCAGCCTAGAGAAAGGAGAGGCACGGCAGGGTATTTTAAGTGGCTCCTATAAGCTGTTAAGTGGGAGAAGCTGCCTCAGTGTCTACTGTGGTTAAGAGCCTCTTATAGACGGGAGAAGTGCGTCAGCGGAGCATTTCCACGCACTTCAGCTCAGGGCTGAAGTAACAGAAGCAGTCAGCAATGCTGCAGCCGTCACCCGAGCAGCTACCGAGGGATAAGGGTAGAAGCTCCATGAGACTAGCTTGAACCCAGCCTTGTTCCCAGCAAGCCTGGGTGGGCAGTCCCAAGCTACAAGGTGAACCGGGGCAGGAGCGAGGAGCCAACCTAGCAATTGTGCGTAGGATAAACAGCAACAACAGCGCTGCATTAGCTGTTCCTCCCAGCCAACGGTCAGCCATGCCAAGGTCTAGTTGCAATGGCCAGATTTACATCTCAGCAGGAGCTCATGCTTTGAAAACGAAACCACACCCAATTCCCCTTTCTTTGATTTTCAGGAGGAAATTTCTCGGTAAGAAAGATATTAATTTCCTGGGCTGGGAGGGGGTGGGGGAAAACAACCAAACAACAATTCCTCATTTCAGTTAGCCACAGGGATTGTGCAATCATCCCAGGGTGTTGTCAGCTGGCCCATTCCAAGGAGCTCTCTCCCAGCTCCACCTGGTGGCAAAAAGAACGTTCAGGCTGTTGCTGTGGGCGCTGGACTGGGCTCCAAGGGGACAGGGATTCAGTTTCTGCTGCTGCCATTTTGCATGAGTGCCCCCCGGCTCTGCATGGCATTGGCTTGCCTCCTCTCGTGACGTGGGAACAGCCCTTCACTGCATAGGTAAGTAAACCTTGTCTCCTGCAGGCTCGCGTGGTGAGTGTGGAATGGGGGGGAAATCCCAGCTGGGAAGAAGGCACTCAGCAAGAAAGCACAGGGAGCCTTGGGCTGGCAGCCAGGCATAGCTGACAGCTGTTTGCAGCGTTTGCCTTGGGGCTGAGTCACTTCTCACTGTCAAAGATCACAAAAGATAGTCAAGAGTCTTCTCTGAGTGTCGTTAAGAGCAGTGATATCTTCTAGCTCGGCATTTAGGAGGTCCAAGGCTGAACTCAGTTGCCCAGACATAGGCATCTCATGTCTTTTGAGATGACCTGAAGCGTCTCACCTGTCCTGCTTTCCTTCTCACGTGAAGGACTGGAAGTTGCACCGTTACCTCATGCTGGTGAAGATACCTTCAGCTCCATCAGTATATTTGACATGACCATAATGATAAGGAGTTGTAAAAAGATGAGACAGAGATACAGGCATCCCCAGATAGCACTATATTAGTCCAGGACCCTTCAAAGCCTTGACCCTTTGAATGAGTCAGATAAAAAAATCTTGATCAAGATAGCTCCAGGATTTGGTCACCTCCTGGTCCAAAACACAGCTCAGGCCAGGCCTTGCCACAAATTTCTCCAGCTACAACAATCAGAACAGCAACAGCAACATCTTTTTTTTTTTTTTTTTTTTTTTTTGCTATGTTACCTTCTGAGAGAAGGAAAGAAAAAGAGAA
The DNA here is from genome assembly GCF_965638725.1 of Aptenodytes patagonicus. NCBI lineage: Eukaryota > Metazoa > Chordata > Aves > Sphenisciformes > Spheniscidae > Aptenodytes > Aptenodytes patagonicus. The sequence goes on along the minus strand of NC_134950.1, from coordinate 169,653,482 downwards.
CAAAAAAGAGAAAGAGAGGGAAAGAAAGAAACCAAGAAGAAAGGAAGAAGAAAGCAAAGAAAATCCCAGTAGTTCCAGACCAAACGCAGAGCATCCCTCCCCTAAAAGCAGGAATTAATTACAGCTCTTTTTCATATGCTAGAAATTTGATATTTTAAAACGTATAACAGAATATATTTCCTGAGAAAACAGAGAGAAAAAAAATCATGAAAAAGTCTCAATTTTTTTCCTAAATATTAAATATCTAATTTCTAAATGTCAAAAATCATGAACTAGCAAAAAGTCTTGGGACTGGCTCGTAGCTAATTAAGATGCTACAGACCCAAGCATGTAATATTTTCACTTCTAACATAAAGCTGATTACAAATACTGTTATTTATCGTTGCCGAAAATACTCTCGGGAAGGCTGCATGTATCCTTTGGGGATCTTCCCCTAGCTTACAAGTAACAGGTCTGGCTTATACATGCCAGGAGCTGAGGTCACCGGTATGAGAAACATCAGGGTGTGAGAAGTGAAGCCTTTGTAGGAAGTTATAGGAGCTATAGAGGGTTAATGCCGGGTTCAGAAACAGTGATGAAACTGTACAGAGACAATACAGCATAAGGAAGGGGGGGAAAAAAAGGGGAGGCAAAACCATGCTGCCAACGCTTCCAAAAAGGCTGCATCCCGCTGGAATCCTACTTATTCCATAAACTGCCTGAGTATATATTAAGCTAAAGCCATACGGAGACCAGCAAAGCAGATGTCCCAATCTAACCTCCGCCCATCGGGATCTACAGGGCAGTTCGCTGCGGCTTGGTGTCCTCCACCCGCTCGGGCAGATCCCTTTGGGAAGGGAGAGGTGGCGATGTGAGCAGCAGGAAGGCACCGAGGATGCAACATGAAATCCGCTTTTGGCTCTCTCCTGGGGCAGAAGACAGCATAGAGGGCATTTCCAACCCAAAAAAGGGAAGTACGATAGCCACACTGTCTCCCCTAACTCCAGAATCAGCCATTGTGTTTGGAAATAACCAAGGTGAAGTCAGTAATTGCTCATTAATTCCGAAGCAGCTTTGACAGTGGTCATCATAATTCCCATAAGCTGTAGCTGAATTACAGCTCAGGTGGGAGACAGACTTGCCAGAGTCTCTCATTTAGGGGGGAGCATTTAACAAAAAGTTTGCATTTGTTACCCGCTCAGATTTTATGCTTTTCACAAGGGCAGTATTTCTTCCCTCAAAGTGATTAGGACTAACTCTATATCACAGCATCTGTTTCCTTCCATTAGTGATTCCTACAACAAATGTACCGGGCAGATACTTTTAAATAGCGAACTGAGAGCCCTGTGAAAAGCAAGAATGTTCCAAAATGCTGATTTGGGAAGAAAAGAACAGGAAAAAAAAAAAGATGACACATTTTAAGCCAATGAAATATCTGATTAAAAAATAAATAATTCCTAAAATATGGAACTTATCTTCAGTTCTATAACTCTTGAACACTTAAATTAGAAGGTTTTTCACACAGCTGTTTGTTTTGCATTGTAAATGAGTATAATCTGATAGAATGGGCTCTGGATTTCTATCAGGATCCAACAATAAAGAATCTCAAAATAAAACTGAAATACAGATTCACATGTAAACAACCTGCATTTTCTGTGGGTGCCCTAGCACATCCCATATGTCAAGTGACATCAGGTGCGTGAGATGTAAAACTGAGGTGGTGTGGGTAAGGTTGGCCTTGGGTTGATCTTGGCAACAGGAGCCAAGAGGTGGAATCAAGAGACTTCAGTATTATAATTATGATCTTCTCTGAGAACCCTCTTATCTGCAGATAACCATGGGTAAAATATTCGTGTAAATACTTGCTTTCAGTGGAGAATTTTGGTTTCAATTCAGTTCAAATACGCTCTGATTTCCATGGAAAATGTTGTTATTTTCAGCAAATTTCCTCCCTGCCATCCCTTCCTTTGTACTTCCATGCACTGAAAACACATTTTTTTCCCCCACGCTATCTTATGAGAGTTATAGCTCAAATGCCCCCTGTCCCTGCTCTGAGACGCAGACCAAGGTCCCCGGCCAGTTCATCTCCCACAGTGGCCCCGCGGGGACGTGCTGTGCATCAAGGGAGTCTGGTGTGACCGGGAGGCCAGTCTATAGGGGAGACTGGGGATGGAAGCAATTGAACTTTGATTTCCCCGAGGCATCACAGCTGCATTTTCTAATTTAAAAAATTACCCTCTTTCAGTTTTCCAACAAAAAATTGCTTTTTGCACAGATAAAAAAGGGACAAAACAAAACATTATCCAATCAGCTCTAGTCACTAGCACCAGTGGCCTGTTTATGCTGTTGAAATAACCCATTCCAGCTCATTTTCTGTCACCAAACCTTGCTGAAGCTTCAGAAAACTTCACGTGTGCCTTTTTCTCCCCACCTTTCTAGATTCAAGCCATGACTGAAAGTGGAAACCTTCCCTCCATCAGGTAACACAAAGCTTGCTTGGTACCACCTGCTTCCCTACAGCAAAGCCCTCACACTGCAGATCACTCCACTGCAGCACTGGAATTTACTGCCACAATGAAGCAACAGCTGACTTCCCTGCATGGAACCAACCAGATCTGCACAAAACAGACGTTTGCCATCTTTCCTTTCACTTATCCAGTATTTACAACCATTTCCATTTCACTCAGAGGCACCACTAACTATCTTTGAGGGAATCAACAGCATGAGACACCCACTGGAGTTCACGGGATTGCTTGACTGAAGATTTCCACCACCTCTAATGTGGTGACCCATGAAGGAAAAGCAATTTAGGACAAGCATCTTCATGCCAAGTCCATCATGTGTGCTGCTATGTGCTGTATGCAGCCTCCATGCACACTTTGCTGTGATCTGGAAATTAGGAAACAAATGATTTGACTGTCTGTAAAGTAATTTCTCTTGATAGTAGATGACTAATAACATTTCCATGCCATTACAGCTGTAGCAACTGAGATGAGCCAGCCCAGCAGGGAGAGGGAATCATGGAAGAGTCAACCAAGCATGGTTTGGGCAAGACCACAATCAGCCCAGGGCACTGAGATACGCTGCCCAGAGCATCCAAAAATACTAAGAATGGCTTCTTCATATTTTTTCCAAATGTCAGCTGGTAGAAGTAAGCTTTTTAAAAGAGAGCAAATTCAAAGTCAATAGCCAATGTAATCCAGAAATAAAACTCAGTTATAAATATACCCCCTCCTCACTGTGTCCTTGTACAGCCAGCCTGTGCTTCTGAGCTGGATATGTATCCCAGTGACCTGTCACAAGGAATAAAGAAAGGCTAACAGGCACAAGTGAGGTCATTCATACCTGGGGAAGGGAATACTTGGTTTTTCTTGATGTTTCCTTGCCTCAGGAGACAATAAACAGAAGAACAAGGGAGAGGTTGCTTATGGAAAACACGATTGCAGACCAGCCTTGATGCTTGGGAAAATTTGCCAGTCTGTAAAATTAACCAAGACACCAAATCAGGCAAAGGCCACCCACTGATGCCTCAAATGTCTTCTTTATGGTTTGTTTTTTTTTTTTTAAGCTGTGTCCAATACTTCAATTCAAGTGCTACCTTGTTAGAAGTAACTAAGCCCATTTTTTTCATCTTTATTCCTTACAAAAAGCAGTGAAATCTCCGATATGCAGAGTCCTCTCTCCTTCTGTCTGAATCATCAAGTAGGGTTAGCTGGTAGATTTTCCCAGCAGATGTTGGGGGATTCCCTAGGGCTGGATGTCCCTCCAGTTTACACCTCAGTGCCCAACCACCTTTATTTTCTTTTTATTCCCTCAGTACTCCCAGCAGGCTGCCCAGTTCTCCTGGGACATCGCTCACAGAGAGCCTGGTCCTGCTTTAATAAGCGTAATCCCTTGAGGGATTCTTCTGTGCAAGTGAGGGGGAGAAATGAGTGATAATTTATGACGAGTGCCCTCGCAATTAGCACCTTGGAAAATAACGCTGCCTGGGGAAGATGAGAAGGCCATAAATAAAAGTGTAGCCAGGACAGAAGTATCATTCTGATGTTATGTCTAAATTCTTATTAAAGTCAGTGGGAGCTGGAGGTGGTGGAAGACAGGGGTAGCATAGCCTAGAGATGTGGAGAAGTCCCCAGGCAACCAGAGCTCTGAAACTCTTCCCCCATTGTCTTACCTGATGCAATATCAAGCTCTTTAAGGCAGGAGCTGTTGGCCAGAGTGCACTTAGCAAACTGGGGCTACTATCAGGGTAGTTCATCATCAAAGGAGAGGTGGAGAATGGACTGAAACACAAGCCCTGGACTTGAATTCTAATATTTATAACGGATATTTTAATATCAGTTATATGGATGTGGGATTTCACACCCTGATCAGAGCCCATCACGATCTTTCTATTGACTCTAGAATGTTTTATATCAGTCCCGGGGTTTGACATTCTTGCAATGAATGCTGCCAGCCATTAAATTTATAGGATATGTGAATGTAAATATATGAGCGCAAGCACAGACACATATACATACAGATAACCCAAGGCATGAACAGTCAATGGAGAAAGATGCATGAGAGGTACTACTTACCCTCTCTGTTATTCTCCAGGTGTGATTGCCTCTCCATTAACTACAGGTGGAGATTGTACTACCTACACTCCTTATATAGCTCCCTTGTTAAATAATTAAAGGAAGCTGGGGCTGTTCAGACCTTGAGCCTGTCGAAGAAGCAGCAGAAGGCTGCGTAGGGCCTACAAATAAGCACACAAATGGATTACCCCTGCTTTGGTTGTCTTTTGGCATGAGGTCTTTTTCAAGGTCTGGCCATGTCTTATCCAAAAAGTGATGAATTTTGTGAGGTCTTGTTATAGTTATACTACAGAAATCAGTTCAGGGTTATCTGGATGTGCTGGAGCAGCTGTGATGGACTTGTTTCTTGCTTTAGTCCTGGTCAACCAGGAAGGCCAGCCTTCCCTGAGATGTGGTTTCCCCACCAGCAGAATGAGAGAACTGACCAACAAATACTCCAGGCATAGTGTGTGAGGATTATTTGTAGAGCACTTGAATTTCTGCATCTATTTTAGCAGATTTAAAGAGTGGCAAGGAACATTCCTGGGCACTGGAACTTGGTTGAATATATTGTTAAAATGTTAGAAAAACCCCAGCGTGCTTTTGGCTGCGGTAAAAGCACACTCCCAAGCAATTCCTGGGCATGGTTCAAGAGTTAGCATGGGCCAAGGACCATTCCCAGGAGACATTTTGCATACAGCCACCTTGTCCTGGAAGGCAAGAGTATTTAACAGTTTGGAAGTGGGCTGTTTTATGCCAGGTGTCCTCAGCATAAGAGCTATGTTTAATTAACTAGTGGAGATGTAGCCAGAAAGCCTAATCCACTCCCTATATTGACACTGTGACTCTTGGAAGTAGGAGCAGAGATGACCTGGGAGAGGATGTAGACAGTGAAATGGCTCCTCTTCTTTTCCAAGCAACTGGCAGCATCTCCTCTCACTATCTCTGTATCCCAGGTCCTGAGGGAAATGCTCCATTTTGCATTTGAGAGCAGCTATACCCTTTATTACCCTGGCTACAGCCCACCAGTACTGCAGCCAACAGTGCACAAGGGAGTCGTATGTTTAGCATCATCGCCAGCCAGCTTCGATTCCCATTGCAAGACTGGTAATTGGCAGAAGTGGAGGAGACAGCTTCTAGCATAAGCCTGGAGAGCCAGGCTTGAAGCAAATCCACAGGAAAACACACGAATCATGCTGCTATCCCGTCTGCTTCCCATTGCAGAAAGGCAGGATATGAACACTGAAGTGCAGCATGATTTGTGTATTTTTCCTGGCCACCAGTGGCACCTTCACATCTCAAATAGTGTTGAGGGCATTTATAACTACCTGGTTCTAGGCCTGGTTCTCAAAATGACCAAGGCATGAGTTTGGGCAAGTCACATCTCCTGTCTAGTCCTCTTTCATCTCTCTGACTGTGTCTGTACTTCTGCTTAGACTGAAAGAGAGTAGGCATAGCATCTGTGTCTTAAATAACTCATTTAGCACCTCTACAACGAGATATTCAAAAGCACCTATGCAGCTTGAGCTATGTTAATGATGAAGATGAATCGGTATCTGGGACCTGACTCTCTCATCTCATCTCTTGGTGATTAATTTTATTTTTGTCCAAGTAACAGTCAGATTTTCATCTTTCCTGCCTATTTAAGAGGAAGCTCTGTATAAAATTTGTCTCCTTGTTATTTTTTCTCTCTTTCTCCTCATTCCGTTTTTTTGCTCTCAAATGCACGTGCTCTTCTATATTCTTCTGTGCTCAGTCATTAGTTTCCTAGCTGGATTACACACACAGTTCCACACAAAACACATCCCTCAGATGTGTAGCTAGAAGCTACACATCTGAGGTTGAGGGAAGTCCTTATTTCTTTCTAAGCTAAGGCACCTCTATTGTTTATTGGATTTTACTTTAGTTCTCATGCTCCCCTGCTGCTCAGCACATCCACAGACGCAGGCTGAAACCACCTTCTTGCAAAGACCTAGCAGTGGCCCTAAGGAAAGTTATGAGAGAAAGGGGGGAAGGAAACCCATTTTATTTTTCTGGAGGTGAAGTCTCTCATTTAATACTCTTTTTTTTTTTAAGTCCCAAATTCTTACAATATGCATTCTAGCTTCACCCACTTCCTCTGCGGGAACAGCTGTCAAAACGCTGTTACATCCTAGGCTACTGCGGCTTTACGACTCACATTAGCAGCTCTTTAAGGGTCTGGCGGAGGCTGGCTGTGAGGTTTCAAGCCTGTGATTTCTCATTACCCAACTGCCAGGAAGTGTAATGCAAGGTCAGATGGGAAGCTGAAGAAGGCAGGGAGGTACGCTGCAGGGTTTGACGGGAGGTAGACCAGAGGTAGCTCCATGGATCCCCCATCTACAATCCCATCATCTCCAATCATCCACTCTTCTTGCTTAAAACCACTTGGACCAAACGGCAGCCAAAGTATCTGCCTGGTTCCTCAGAGCCTGGTGCTGATCATTCTCATCACAACAGCAGCAAAGCAAAACAAAAGTGGAAGGTGCATTGGTCGTGCAGGGTTCTCGCTGATTTAGTAAACATTTCCTCGGGTGGATGCTGCAGATAAAAAGCTGTGAGGAGTGCAACAATGCGACACAATACTAACGTCCGCATGATACTGGATAAAGATACCATCATCTCAGTTTGACGATGGACAGTGCTGATTCTATGTAAAGTACTGAGGAGCCACCTCTTAAAGGGTTGGTTAAAGGCCTGGATGCGACTGCTGCACCGCAGTGGCAAATGAGATTGGAACGTAAGATAAACGCAAGAATTTTTTATGCATGGGAAGGAGAGAAATGGATAATCAACTCTAACTTTGTGAAGCGCTTTGGAGACACAAGCCAGAGTTTTCAAAGTCCTCCGGCACACCATCAAGAACACAGTAGCCCTTGTTTAATAGTCTAACTTGGGATGTACAGAAGTCAATCAAGCGTACGCTGAAAGGACGGCTGTAGCTAAAGCTCTTTCCAAGCACAGTTTTTCTGTCACATGGCCAGTCAGCCTGCCAAGCAACTTGGGTTGGCTGTCTGCTTGTTTGAATCATCTGGACCACTCTTAGCTGCCTCGACAGGATGCCAAACTGTTGAGGAGTACCTGGACACATGCATGAAAGCCATTAAGTTACTGCAGGGTAGGAAGTTACCTCATAGAATCATAGAATAGTTTGGGTTGGAAGGGACCTTTAAAGGTCATGTAATCCAACTCCCCTGCAACGAGCAGGGACATCTTCAACTACATCAGGTTGCTCAGAGCCCCGTCCAACCTGACCTGGAATGTTTCCAGGGATGGGGCAGCCACCACCTCTCTGGGCAACCTCTGCCAGTGTCTCACCACCCTCAGCGTAAATAATTTCTTCCTTATATCTAGTCTAAATCTACCCCCCTTTAGTTTAAAGCCATTCCCCCTTGTCCTCTCGCAACAGGCCCTGCTAAAAAGTCTGTCCCCATCTTTCTTATAAGCCCCCTGTAAGTACTGACAGGCTGCAATAAGGTGTCCCCAAAGCCTTCTCTTCTCCAGGCTGAACAACACCAACTCTCCCAGCCTTTCTTCAGAGGAGAGCTGTTCCATCCCCCTGATCATTTTCGTGACCCTCCTCTGGACCCGCTCCAACAGGTCCGTGTCTTTCTTATGCTGAGGGCTCCAGAGCTGGACGCAGCACTGCAGGTGGGGTCTCACCAGAGCAGAGTAGAGGGGCAGAATCCCCTCCCTCGCCCTGCTGGCCACGCTGCTTTGGATGCAGCCCAGGATACGATTGGCCTTCTGGGCTGCGAGCGCACATTGCTGGCTCATGTCCAGCTTTTCATCCACAGGTACCCCCAAGTCCTTCTCGGCAGGGCTGCTCTCCATCCCTTCATCCCCCAGCCTGTATTGACACCGGGGCTTGCCCCGACCCAGGTGCAGGACCTTGCCCTTGGCCTTGTTAAACCTCATGAGGTTCACAGGGGCCCACTTCTCGAGCTTGTCCAGGTCCCTCTGGATGGCATCCCGTCCCTCTGGCGTGTCGACCGCACCACTCAGCTTGGTGTCATCTGCAAACTTGCTGAGGGTGCACTCGATCCCACTGTCTACGGCATTGATGAAGGTATTAAACAGTACCGGTCCCAGTACGGACCCCTGCGGGACGCCACTCGTCACCAACCTCCATCTGGACATTGAGCCGTTGACCACTACCCTCTGGATGCGACCATCCAACCAATTCCTCACCCACCGGACAGTCCACCCATCAAATCCATACCTCTCCAGTTTAGAGAGAAGGAAGTTGTGGGGGATCATGTCAAAGGCCCTACAGAAGTCCAGATAGACGACATCTGTAGCCCTTCCCATGTCCACTGATGTAGTCACTCCATCATAGAAGGCCACTAGGTTGGTCAGGCAGGACTTGCCCTTGGTGAAGCCATGCTGGCTGTCTTGAATCACCTCCCTGTCCTCCATGTGTCTTAGCATAGCTTCCAGGAGGATCTGTTCCGTGATCTTCCCAGGCACAGAGGTGAGACTGAGTGGCCCATAGTTCCCCGGGTCTTCCTTTTTTCCCTTTTTAAAAATGGGGGTTATGTTTCCCCTTTTCCTCCTGCCAGCTGAACTACCATTATTGGTTATGTGCTTTTTCTTACCCCACCCCCTGAAGATGCTTTATGTTAACATGATTACTTGACCATTGAGGGAGATGACAAGGATGCCTGTGCCTGGTTGCCTGCCTCAACAGACAGTAGCCCAGTAATCTAAATAGCCTCTTACTTAATAGCCCACCACCTGCTATCTCAGTAAGATCTTTTCTGCCACAAGTTTTGTCTACTCCAGGGCTAGGTTTTGGGTTGGGTTGGTGGTTTGGTTTAAACATCTTGAGCAGTTGGGCCTCAGGTGGCTGCTGGTTGATTTCTCATCTTTCTCCTCATCCGCTTGAAAAAGCAGCATCTGTGAACAATCCCACAGCTGCGGCCCAGAGAAGCAGCATCTCATTGCATGCACCCGTATATGGGGGCACTGTGTTGTTTCTCAGAGGCTTTGCAAATCCAAATCATCCATGTTCAAGTCATTAGTAGGTTGCAAGATGAACAGCAACAGGCTCTGGTTATTTAAAGCTCAGCTGAAATTAATTTTAGGTACTAAATAGCTCCAGGGGGCCATTGTGAAGAAAAAGACATTTGATCAGGCAAGACAATATGTGGCCTGGGATAAAGACAATTTTTTTAATTGTTGTCATTCAGCCAGACTAAATTTGGTCACATCCCCTCTATTCTGAGCTCCTGCCAGATACTCGATCAGAGTAACTTTGCAATCAGTTCATGACAGTGACATTCTGCCAAGGTATCATGACTTCTCCAGCAAAGTATGATGACTAATGTAATCCCATGAAAAGCTGGTGGAGTCCATCAACCTCCTGAGCTTGTTTAACACTGTATTGCTCAAAACACTGGCACAGCAACTGGCCCAAACCAGAGCACTCGGTAACAGTCCTGAATCAGATCATACATTGCAAGCTGTTTCACTGGGAGGGTAGATGATCTGGGGAGGAGAGCAGGAACCTGGGTTTTTTGGCCTTGCTGTAGACAGGTCACTCCATCGTCATGCAAAATTGGTATAGAGACATTTCTTCAGCTCACAGTAGTACTAGGAGGACAACTACGTTTAAACTTCTGAAGCAGTACGTTGGCTGTGATCGGAGGGCTAGCTCAAGGATCTAAGATGGACAGATCTCAGAATTCAATTGGCAAGGGTTAATTGTTGCCAAGGCTGGGCTTGTTAAGGACCTGTTTCCCAAGCTGTTGACTCCGCTTTCTGAAGGCATAATTACTGCAGAGAGAAAAGGAGAACACCACTTTCTCCTATGAAGGTTGTGAGCATCCCTTCCCCTGAAAGCCTGGGGGCTTTCAAAGGGGGAAGACTGCAATGGGACCAAATAGATGAGTATCTCCACCACCCAAGCAACTAATGGGGATCATTTCACCTCTCCCAAAGCATACCACAGCCTCAGGCTGGAAATACACCATCCTACTCATCTAGGCAACACACTTGCCACCCTACTAGGCTTAACAGCCTTTCAAGGCTTACATTAGCCACAGGTACAGGCTGGCTCCAGGACCAGAGGTCAGGAATAGCGCTGAGGGAGGCACAGGGCCTCCCGCAACCACTGAACGTAGACCTTTTTCAACAGATGCGAAGAAAGAAGAGCACGCTTCAAGTATAATTTAAAATACATTTATTGTTTCATTTGTTCTGGCTTTTTTTGTTATACAAAGATGTTAAATAACTTAAATACATTCTCAACAGTCACTCAGAATCAGATTTATACCTACAAGCTGTACATATGAGGTAGAGAAAAATAACTTAGGCTCCCATAAGACATTGGAAAAAAAAAAAAACGAAAACAAAAGAAAAATATTAATCCTTCATGTTAGTATTCCCACCTCCCTTTAAAAGGAAATGCCATCCAAAGGGTGCAAAACAAATCCTAGACTTTACATTCAGGCCTCAAAGGGCACTGTGAGAGCCTGGGGTGGGGTGGAACAAGGGAAAATTCCTGTGCTAGTTTGGTGGTCTCTGTTTCAGATGGGTCCATGCTCAAGGGGAGCTGGCAGGGTTATCCACACATACCTTGATTAGTCCTGAATTCATCCCCACCTCTATTAATCTGGGTGTCTGTGTCTTTATCCCCTTCTATTGTCAGTGGGGAGAAACTGGCACCTCCACATGGGCCAAAACACCTTCTAAAGGTGCCTACACTGATTGCAGACCATGGGCTCCTTATCTAAGGGGGGATGACTCCAGGCCGATTGCAAATGCCCCATTACGCCAAGCGTGTCAGCATCTCTCCCAACTTTCCTGAGCACCCTGTGATGAAAGGGAGGACTGGGTGAGGAAGGAATCTCCTGTCCCTTTGGGTCGCCTTGCCCAATGCTGCCGAGAAGGGTTTTGCCTGTTTCTGAAAACACTCAGCAACAACTGAGAAAAATGCATTGTTCAGACGTGTCCCCTGATAGCCTGCTGAATTTTATGTGTCTGAATCATTTATGGTCTTAACTTACACCCTACTCACACTCCCTGCCCCTGAAGAAACGTAGTTACAGAAAGCCTAGCACGATGCCAGAGCTAAACTGTGCTTGCAATACCCATTTGCTTTTCCTGCCCACCCACAAATACTAGAGATTCTCCTCTTTTGTTGTTCAGAAATATTCTGTTTTCTGGAACATGTAAATAGCTTGGTCAAATCCAATGTTCATCAGTGAAAAATAGATCTAAAAGCCATTCATTGGTAACATCCATAGCCCTAAGCTCGACTGCTTTAGCAATGACCAGATTTCCACAGGCCTGATCCTGCGCCATACTGAGCCTCCTTCAAGTTACACGGGCAGTAATGGTCATAAAAGGCATTATTTCTCTTGCGGGAAAATGTTGCTCTCCAAAAGTCATCACCTAGTTAGCATCCTGAAAACCGAAAGCCAGGACGAGCTGACCATGGAAGCCAGACTCAACCCAACAGATGTGCACAGAGCTGAATAAACCAGGAACGAAGAGCTTTGCTGCACCTGTTTTATCGAGTACAGAACAGACCTAATTTTACTGCAACATCAACTGAGGAATTTTTCACAGGCACTATAATCCACCAGAAAATTACCTTAAGCAGCATCTACTCCATGAAAGTACCCTTGAGAAATCTGTCCCTTCATCTGGGTTCTCATCCAACCCTACTACAGCCAAACCAACCTAATTTCTCCTCATGTGTTGGCTAAAATAGGGCAGCTGAAAAACGATTAACAAAGAAATTCAAGACCTGGGCTGAAGGAAGGCAGATGTGTACGAGCTGGCTGACCGCAAAAAATCCTCAGAAATTATTTCGCCCCTGCTCAAGTCTCCGAACCAGCAATCCCAAAAGCTCTTTTGAAAACAGATGGTCCATAACTCATCCCCTGCTTCCAAAGGTGAACGACACGCTTCCTGAACCGCAGCAGACCAAGTTCCCAGCTCCCCAGTTTTACACTGTCCCATCCAAATAGACAAAAATTGCTTGTGTTAGATCAAACCTGGAATTTGGTCCTCTTCATTTAACCTTCCCACGTACTCAGATTTATTTTTTCCCCCCCAACAACCTTTTTAAGAGTCATTCTTCCCAGGGCAACTGAGATCAATGGCAAATATCTAGTTACTGTAAAGAGGTTTCGGATTTCCTCCATCAGAGCCATCTCAAGACCAGGACGCACAACTAAAAAGGGTAAGCTTGAGGTTTTGGGGTCAGGTTTTGTATTTTAATTACAAGCTACTGATTCCTCATAAGTCATTTTTAGTGTCAGGAATCAAAAAAATAAATCCCCCTAGGGTTAAACACTGCTTGTTTCACCAACTGGAGTCTTTTGAGAGCTGGAAGACAATGAGAACGTAATGTTTAGGACTTGTTTTGCATGTCTCCACATCCGGCATATATGAGTCAGTCACACAGAATAGAAGCTTGTTAAAAAACAGATGACGGGTGCAACAATTATTTGTGTGGGTTTTTATTTCTTTTAATAGAAAATTCTAATATAAAACAGCAAACAGTCTCAGTTTGCCTTGTTTACAAAAATATTATATATATTTTTTTTTATATTTCTGACATAACTAAATGCACTATTCAATAAAAATATTCTTCCATCAGCTAACTTCTCTTTTTAAAAAATTAATAAAAAAGTTATATAAATAATGGTTGCACCCCCCCACCCCAAAACTGATCTTGCAAGTCTTGCTGGATCAGCTTAGGAGAACCAACACTTTGACACTTTTGGGGGGACAGGGGGTGAAAGGGGATCAGAAACCGACCTCCCCTACACCCATCCATCCTTCTCCAGTTACATCTGCTGCAAAAACCTGTTTCTCTGGGGGTAAGAAAAAGGGAAAAAAGTTGCTTTGCACATTTTTTTTTTTTATATGAAATGACACCATGAAAGATTCAGGGACCCAAATCCGCTCTTGTAGTAGTTTTACAAAAACGAGCGGTTTCATTGAATTGCACTGGAGATCCAATGGTGTGGTGGCAGAATTAGCCTCTCTGGAAAAAATCCAGTTTCATACAGCTGGAACAAAAAGGCTTTTACAGGACTCTACCCAATGTTTTATAGAGGACTTCAGGGTCTCTTGTCTAGGGTTTTCTGAATTCGTGTATGGAGTAGCAGAAGCTCCTGCTCCATGGGTTAATTCGATTCCAACACACATCTATCACCAGCAGAAAACCCAGGTCAAGCACTTGAGAGGGTTTTGAGAGAGTTTGGCATCTTTTCTACCAGCTGCTACTTGTTTTCATCCCACTCAAGCTCCACTGGATTTTTCCAAAACGAGGCTTTTCCCCCCATTCTTTCTTCAGAGATAAGGCAAACATCGGAAAACGCTGGAACTAAACACCCCCCCACCCAAAACACACACAACGTGGGGGGGGGGGAGAAGAAAAATAACCCACATATGTTTTACCACCCTAGGTCAAAAGGCCAAGAAGACAAGTTCTCCTGATTTCAGAGTGTTAGTATACTTTATACACTGCCTATACATTTAACACATGTGCCTCGCTACTATTTAGTTATTTATATTTTTTTTTTTAACCACAGGAGAATAAACCTTGCTATTTACAATATATAACAGGCAAGTAATATATCCACATTAACATAAATACAATTTGGTTTGGGTTTTTTTTTTTGTTGTTTTTTTTTGTTTGTTTGTTTGTTTTTTAAATACTTACAGAAAGCATCCAGGCTTCAGTGCGTGAGTTATAATACACAGAAGAGCTCTTTCACTCAGTAGTTCGTTCACTCTTTGCCTCTTGCTTCTAGTCAAGCTTCGACAGTCTGCCTTATTGCCCACCCATCTCTCTCTCCCCGCCACTGCCAAACACACCAAGCTACTCTATCCCATCCGACCCCGGCGTTTTCTCTGCAATGATATCGATGCCAACACCGCCCTCTCTTCTGCATCTAGGGACTCATTCTCCTCTCACACCAGTGCAATGCGGAGTTACTCCAGCGAGGTCAACGGAGACAGAGACACCAGTGAAAAGAAGGAAAATGAGGCCCATAGTTTAAATATAACAATAATAATAATAATTAATAATAATAACAATAATGCACATAAATTGCAGCCCATTCTTTAATTAAGAACAAATATTTTTTTTAAAAGAATGGGGCCAGAAATAGTAATTCAGACCCAAAAATACTCATGTTTTGAGCAGGTTTGGATCCGGCCTTATTTTGGAGGGGAAGAGCTATTCTAGCACACACACAGAAATGTAACAGTGAGTTTGCACATATGTGTGAGAGAGAGAGACAGAGGGAGAAAGAAAATTTAACATAATACCACATTGAAACCATAAGAAGGTCCTTCTGAAGGGCTTTACAATAAATAAATGTTCGTTCAATATTTATATATATATTTATGTGTCAGCGTGCGTGTACATATATACACACATGCACACACTGAATAACAGGTTTCTCATCAGTTCATTTTTTTAAACCATTAGATAAACTGCTTGTGGGTGACTTTCAAAGCGGTGCATCTCCCAGAAGCCACGAGACCTTCCTGCAAACTTGCTGCGTCGAACGCACCACCGCACTTCTGCTGTGGTGGAAGGGACAAACGCCGTGCGTGGATTCCTCCTCTTCCAGCACCACCCCAACCTCCAGAATTGTACAGCAAATAGGCAAACATCAAAAAAGAGACAGTACGCTTCACTTTGCAGGACCATAGCGCTATTAACAGTAACAACCTGTCCCTCCCCATGCCCCTACCTCAAGATTTGATGCCAACAAGCCAGGCTGGACTGCAGGTATTTGTTACCAAGAAAAAAAAAATATATATCTTTTCTCCTCCCAGTAGATGCACATGAACAGCTTAAATATTAGTGGCTACTATTCGGGGGCGGGGGCGGAATTTAAAAAAAGAAAAAATAAAGAAAAGAAAAAATAAAGAAAAGAAAAGAAAAGAAAAGAAAAGAAAAGAAAAGAAAAGAAAAGAAAAGAAAAGAAAAGAAAAGAAAAGAAAAGAAAAGAAAAGAAAAGAAAAGAGAAAAGGACACCTTGAAAAATAATGGTCCATCTTGGAAAACTGCTCTCTTTTTGCTTGGCTAACATCTACTACTGCTTGAAAAACTCCAGCCAGCTTTCCTCTTTTGAGAACCAGATCAATGGTTTATGTAAAATTGGTGGAAATTGCTACTACTGGACAAATCAAAAATTGCTACCAAAAATAAAATAAAATGCCCTCTGCTGCCCAGTGTTTCCTTAGAAAGCTTCGTTGAGGCATTCACTGGCTGTTTCCAAACCACTTTTGTATGACTGAAGGATATTGCCGCATCAAGTCCTGGATTGTAAGTATCCTCTTCAAAGGAAAAACAAAATGCTGAAGGTTGTCATCTATTTCACAGCGTCAGAGCGATCTACCACTGCAGTCAATTTCTGGCTTCTCTGGCCGCTTGATAGTTGTCTCTTTGTCGGTTGGTTGTTCCGAATCCAATAGCTGGTTACCATTTAGCAGTTATATTTTTAAAATACAGTCCTTGATCTAGTGGTTAAAAAAAAAAAAAAATAAATCTTAAGGTCTTAGGGTTTAACATACAGCTTGTGTCATGTACCACTGCCATGGTTTAGAGTAAATGGAATGATGACCTAGTAAAAGAAAAGTCAACTCCTCCAGAGGTCTGATCCAGTCCAAAACGGCTGCTATACAATGCAAGACAGCACTGCGTTCCAAGATGCACTGGAATTTCTCTTGTCCTACTCAGAAACACACATCCAAATTCAGCTGGCGTAAGATTAAAAAGTTCCAGTTCAGATTTCTGAAGCAGTTACCACAGGGTGAATTCGATCAACAAGAGGTGGGAAGAGGAGAGAAAAATAAATCATGCACAAAGTGAAAATAAAACAAAAGTATCTAGTGGTTTTTTTTTTTTTTAAAAATTAAGACAGCAATAGTGCTAAAGAAACTGCATTTGAAGAAATTGTTTTAAAAAAAGAACACGTGATTGGACTGAAGGGGACAGGCACGTCTGGTTTTCTACTCTCTTCCCAACCTCTTTCTTGGATATATTTCTGTCTGCAACACGGTGGACCCAATATTTTTTGAGCTGTATTTGGTGATCAAAGCATGTGGATACGGAGCTGTCGTTTAAAAGCTTACCCTCCCAGTGGGTCTCTTTGTCAGAGCCTTGTTTGCTCGATGTGCAGAAACTCCACTAGAGGAACCATCAGGGCCGTTCCTGCTTACCCTACGCACCTCTCCAATTTCAGAAGGGGACATAAATGACCGCTTCCCGTACCATCGCATTCAAAGCAGAAAGATCTTTCTTTCCTATCTGCTTAGCTCTCTAAGCAGTTGGGTAAGCTTCAGGAATAAAGTAGTATAGGTTATTTATGCCAAAGAGAATATATTAGCCCAGGAGCTCACGGAGGATTGGTGAAACGATCAAGATGTTCCAAGGATGAATGATCCGTCAAACTGCGTGGACGACTAAGGTGAAGGTCAACTGGTGTCTAACCCCAGTGTGACAGGCACTTATTTCCACATGGTTGGACCTCATTAAAATTCAGTCTACAGGAAAACAAAACAAAACAAAAAACAAAACAGCAACACAGCTGGGTCACCAGTACCCTACAAAGTGCTTATGTCTCAACATAGCTTTCAGATCCCAGAAGGTCAATCAAACCCTGTTTGTCTCCATATGTAGTTCTCATAGATCGCCATCGCCCGTCACCAAGGGTTGCCATCAAGCAGAAGACGCGTCAGTCTTTGCAGGTGTAAACCTCTTCTCTCTGGGTGCATTGTTTGCATTCCACATAGCAGCACCACCGGACCTGGCACTGGCACGGACGGGTGACCACCCGGCTCTGCGTATTGTGCCCTCGCCCGCAGCAGATGCTGTCACAGTTCTTGTCTTTGTAACATTTCCTTCCCGAAGTCCCAGGAGAGTATCTACTCATCATACAGAAGCTCGGGGAATCGTCAATGTAGACAAGATCCGTAGTCCTTGGGATTTGATCACTGTGACCAGGGATGGACTTCTTGGGTGGGGAGATGTCTCCTTCCCCCGTGGCCTCATTGGTAGTGCTGCCCACTTTGAGCGATGTCTCATATTTTTGCTTCAGCTGCTTCCCTATTTCATGGAATGGGGAGAGCTGCCTCCAGCACGTTCGGACAGTACAGGATCCAGATACGCCGTGGCATTTACAGGTTGTCTCCACTCCAGCTTTGATGACCTGCAGACACACACGGTCCCAAAAGAAAATCAGTTATGGGGGAAAAGATCAAGAGACAGAGAAAAAAAACCCAAAACATTTGCTAAAAGACACTCCTGGAACACAAAGTTGATGACAATACAAAAGCTATCTGTTGGAAGAGGACAGAAAACACACGCTACAGGAAATACTTGTTTCAGAAGGGTCCCAGTTTCCAGGAATATGACATTTACTTGCCAGAATATTGTTTTATTGGCTAGTTAATGGTACTAGTAAAGTGTACAAAGGCTGTCCAGTAGTGGCATTCATCTACGTAGACAGAGTTCTGAAGCTGTGGTGCAACTAAGAGATTAATACATATTTTAACACCTATTTATCCATTTTAATAGGAACAAGGAGATAAGATGTAACAAAAATGGAAGGAGTTGGTTTAGTGGAGAGAAGAGGGAGAGTGCTGCTGTAACGCACGCAAACACGCAGGTGGGGTGGCACATGCTCCAGAACACGAGCGTGGACAGTGGGAACACTCTCCACACCACCACACACAGGATACCACCTTAAACTCACACAGCTCCCAATTAGCAGCACAGGCTCAGTGGAAACATGGTTAAGCTGTGCTGTTTCCACCAGCAGCGACGAGGTACAGCATCCCACCCAGTTCACTTTGTGACCGAGGACAAACCTTCACGTAGCTAAATTTTATATATAAACTCAAGAACAACAGCCTGAATCACCGCCACCACCAAAACCATCAGCTCCAAAAGCATCCAGGTAGCTTCCGCCTCTTCAACCTGTGTTCAGAATCCTATTCTGGAGTGCGGCAGCATGTCCAAAAGGACCTGCCAATTTTTTTCTGCTAGCAACAAAGAAGCCTGCATGTGCTCTTAAAAAACAAAGAGCACCATTGCTTGCTGGCCAAACGCACGTTTTCATGCAGGGTAAAGCCCAAGGCTGCTTCAGCCTCCTCTGTGCCCTCCCTTTCTCTGAAAAATTAAGATGTGAAGAAATGGAAAACAGACCCCTGTGTGAAGGGTTCAGTAATTCCAGGTGCTTTAATGCAGCCCCCAGGATTTACTCTGTTGTGGCACCAGCTGTAGGCAGCTTGGAAGGGGAATCTGGCTTCTCACGCAGAGGGTTTCAAGGGGAAAACATGAAATCTGGGTTGATGCAGCAGTAAGACACGTCCATCCCAGTGGTTTCAGCCCTCAGCCCATCAGGCAGCAACCCCTGGGGACTACGACAGGGCTGGTGGCTGCAGGGAGGACTAGGGGAGCAGTCTTCAATTTTCAACCGGAGAAAGGACATGGGGCAGTCACTCTGCAGGGAGATAAGGGGACTTTAAATTTTCAGTTCTGGCCATGGGAACAGACTCCCTGCACTAAAGGCTGCACCATCTGCCTCATCATGAGCAAGCAGGAGCTGCCCCATGTCAGGATGAGGAACCTCAACTGCTGCCTTGATGCTTTGGCAGCACCTCAGGGTGAGCAGATCTTGAGATTTGACCAGGCAAGACAGTGAGCAAGGCCACAAGCATTTACAAAAAGCCTGACCCAGAGGTGGAAAAAGCCACTTAGCTAAACACTGTGTAGGGATTCTGGTGAGGGGCTAAAGGGAAATGGGATCACGCAGGCATTCAGGGGCTGCTGCGCCCAAGTGTTGTCTACACAAGCCACCATCCAGGAAGGAACAGGCTCTGCAAGGTCCCAGGCTAGCATAACTTCTATAATGTGTTGGCAGAACCTTCTATAAGGTGTTCTCAACTAGGATGGAAATGTATATTTTATTCTCTCCACAAAAAAAGCAGAGCACCTGTGACCAAGGTCTTCAAACTCAAGGTGGAAAAGAAAGGAAAGACACTTAAACCTTTGGAAACGTGGATTATGTCCCCCCCACGCCAGGACTCTCACGTTAAGTTTTGTGCCTGCTTATGCCTCTTGACTGCAACTATCAATGTCAAGGCTTGGTTTCCACTCCTTTCTTAAATTATGTATTTTATTTTAATAGCCAAACACTTGCAGTGGGTTTTGTAATGAGATATTATGTTCATCTCAGATCCCTAAAGAAAAAAAAAAAACTTGTTCAAGATATCAGAAAGTAAATGCATGTTTAATTTATTCCCAAAGCAAAAGAAAGTCAATCTCCATGCAGAAAGGTGTCCAGATCTTGCTTGGGGATAGCTTGCATGGGAATAGCTCTCTTCAGACCACCACAAAACGTAAATACAGAAGGAAGAGCAGAGCCAGTGGCACCACGGTGTTCACCTACGAGATGGAGGGAACTGAAAGAGAAGGTTATCTTCGACAGAAAAAGCAGCACAGGAAGGAGAAGCAGTATCAGGAAGGGAAGAGAAGAAAGCAATGAAAGAATCAATAGTTATTTACCTTAGAGACAAAGGTGGTAAAGAGCCCCCCAGGTGCCGTAAAGGACCCCATACCCATAAACTGACTGATGCTAAGTAAAGGATCCTGTCCTTTTCAAATTAGACTGCAATAAAGATGCTTCATGGCACAAAAGCATATCCATCGCCTTTAAGTGTCATCTGAATGCTCTCCCCAACCTTCTCCAGAGATAGGTTTATGCTTGGGAATCCTCTGTGGGCAACATGAGAGCAGACATGTTATTTGGACAGTCACAGATAACCTGCATTTTGTCCACAGATTATAAACAGATATTTATAGTTCTAGTTCTCCCCTCCTTTCCTTCCCCAAAAATAAGTTACATTTTGACTTTAAATGGGTAAGGTATAACCACCCCTTAAAACAGCAAGTTAGAACAGAGTCTGTTTTATAGAGCTGCCTCCTGTCAAGGTGCTATTGAAAGTGCCCTTCCTTTGGGCATCTACAGTATCTGAAAAAGAAAAAAAAAATCTCCCCCCTCTGCCCATTATGGCATCTGCCGACATCATGGCCTCACGACAGCCGAGGACTGGCTCCAGTCTATTTCCTGACCATCCGGTTCTTAATTATTTGGCTGCATGAGTCCTGCTGAGCACCATGTGCAAATGTGCAATAGGTCATGGACTCAGAATTGGGGTCTGGCCCAATCCTGATATTACAAAGACATTTTTAGAAAGACACTATGCATAATACTGCCTTCAGCAAAGCCTGGCCAATGGTCACACTTCATTCCTACGACAGCCAAGACCTTTTCAAATGCAATACAATAATACACAGTAGCATTCAAACAAGTGACGGGTTACAGAGAGAGATGTGTTACTGCTTTTAGTACTCAGCTGGGCCGGCTTGGTTAGAGGCTGTCACGCTTTGCATGCCAAAGTGTCTAGCCAACTCTGCAAGAAATCCCACAATGTTAGACAGGAGCGTACAGAACACATTTCAACACCGAGGAAAAAAAAAAAGAGCCCTCACCCATACTGTCCCTCATGTAAAGTCACATTTCACTGGTTGCCCAGAAGTGAGAGCTGAGTTCATGTGAAACAAAGCTCCTATACCTGATTTCACGCCCAGACCATCAGCAAACTGGGCAAAATCGCTGAGATACTTGCAGAAGGGCTACACACTGCAGTCATTCATCAGTTCAGGCTTTTCTCAACCCTTCCACTTCCCCCAACCCATTCACATCTGTTCCACCTGGAAAAGGAGACAGCCACCATTGTACAGGAGATGGGAAAGAAGAAGCCAACAGGAATTGGCTCGGCTGGTAGATACGCTTCTGTGCACAGGCTTGGCTAGATTTAGAGCTGGTTGAACAAGGCATGGTCATGAAACGCAGGAAGGGAACCTGGACACGGGGCTGTTCTCATCAGGAGCCACCTCTCCAGAGCTCAGTGGGAGAGTTGACATTGCAGGTGCAGTATATCCAAGGCATCCACATGGGGCTGGTAGGTACGGCACAACACGTGTTGGAAATCCAGATCCTGATGGATTGGCAGCTAGCAGATGGCAGCAGACCTTCAGTCAGGAATAGGCCTGTAGGTTTAGGCACCTGAATCGCACCATCCAGCCAGGGTTGAACCTCACTGAGACAGACTTTTGAGTTTAAATGCTTACATTTGCGAAACACCTCTCAACTCCCATCTGACTCAGCGGAGCCAAAGCAGGCAAGGGATCCTGCAGTAAAGCAGACACCTGCACATGCTCAGCTGAACAGCTCCCCAGGCTCCACCAACTGTGCTGACCACATCTCCACTCACGAACAGGAGCCCAGGGACCTGGCTCACAGAGGCACCTCAGTTTAGATATCTTCAACTGTGAGCAGAATCCTACCCTCTGGGCAGAATTCAGGTGTCTAAATATCAGCACCTAGCATTATTTGAGGTACTGTAAAACATTGCACTTTGTCACCAGCTGCCCCTTCAGGAGCATAAAGGTCTCTCAAAGGGTACTAATGCATATGTTCAGGTAGATGAATCCTACTCTCCTTGTCTGTGCTTAAATAGTGATGAACAAAGCACCTAATGAATCCCAGTCTGTTTTTTTCCTGACCCACTTCTAGCTCCTTGTTAAGCCGTGGCTAGGACAGCTTAGGTGTCACACACTGGTGGACCAAAGCATAAAAGCTTTCCAATGTCCCTGTTCTCATGAACGCACCAGTTCATGAAATCCAGCACGTGGATTTTCACATGGCCACTGTGCAAATGTGGTGCATCCTAAGTGCTCCATAAACCTTCTCCTTGAAGGGCCGGGAAGGGCTCAAGAATGTTATGAGGCAGCTATAGTGAAAATCCTAGAAAAATTTCCTCCCCAGCCAGCCTCCTCTGCTGCTGTCAGTCACGATGCAGCTACTCAAGGCGATGCGTGATGGAGAACTGCTGCCTACGGGCCCCTAACCACCCACGAGCCAAAATCAATCTTGGCAAGGCCCTTCTGTTTCCCGTCTCGTTCCTCAGCTTCCACAAAGACCTTCCTCCTCTTGCTGCAGGCTCCTGTCAGAGACACTTAAATCCACTTCATTCCTCCAAGAAGCAAAGCAAGACTTATCCAAGTCAGCAGGTTGCTTGGAGCAGCGTTAGAGAAACCTCTCCTGGCTGGGCCCTGGGACAAATGGGTAAACGTCTAGGTCATGCTTTCAAACTGGAGGGGCTTCCAGGATTGAATAACTTAGCTTTTATTACCAAAAAAGTCTAGGGTACACGAGGCAGAATAAGACTTTAACACAAGCTTATCATTTCAAGAGCCATAGGTAGCTCCTGTTTTCTTTTCAAGGCACACCACAGCTCAGAGCCTGATCTGCCTCCATCCCACATAAACTTGAACTTCTCTTGAACACACGCGGCCTCACCACTTATTTAATAATCATATTTCATCTACACCATGGTAAGTCACCACACGCATGCTTCTACCTCGTCACAGATGTGAAGCAAAATGTATTAGCTTAAATCCAAAGCACAAAACCTTTCATGCTCCCCACGGGCTAAACACCATAGCTACCGCACATCGGAGTCATAGTAACTCCGGAGTAACACCACAAGTGTGCATTTGAATCCTTATTGTGTTATATGCTGTAGAGAGCTTCTACCATGACAGCAAAGTTGAACAAAGACAATCAGTGGATCAGGGATAGCGTCACACATTGAAATCACGTCCTCCCACTTTCCTCTGAACAACCACCTGGTCTTGCAGTCTCACAAATAGGAGAGCCATTTGGGAGGAAAATAAAGCTCTTTGAGCAAATTAGTTCGTTTGACTTAGGCATACAAACTCCCATTGATCTTGTCATGAGAATACCAAATACTGACAAAGGCAAAAATGAGGAAAACAATTATGATAGAGCAAGACTGAACTGTCTTTATTGGTGCTTGCTGCTAAGATGAAATTAGATAGCGCTGCAGGACCGCCTGCCCAAATGGCTTTACAAGAGCCATAGGGAAAAGGGATCACAGCAGAGCATTGCTATGCAACATGTAATCCTTCCTCACAACAATGGTTTGCTACGAAGCTCAGACTAAGTGCCCCTGTAATGATCAGTCTCAGACATGCTGCAACACACAATTTCTCAGTGTTTTAGCTGAAACGCTGAGGACAGATTCCCATTCATTCCCAGCTGGGTCACGGGGCTCTGGCGGTGGTTTTCAGACAAGTCTTGTCTGGGCAGCAGCAGTCCGAAGCGGACGCGCAGCCGTGGGAATTCCTCGGTTATAGCTCCGCTGTCGTCATGGCTGGTCTGCGGCTCCAAGGCTTCAAACCATTCGCTATGGTTTGGGGGAGAGGAAGGAGCAGATGAACCTCCTTAGAGTCAGCTCATCCAGGAAAAAGCCTGTCCTCGCTTTGTCTTACTTCAGAAAGGGCTTTGGGATGTTTCTTTACAAATCAAATCTCTTCCATCCTCTATGGACATATCCTCCTTCAATTTAAATAGGCTTAGTTATTCTCTCAGCTCAAGTATTGTTTGTTTGGACAGCAGCCATGGTCCCCATTTCTTCACAATGCCCAAACAACTAGAAGACCAGACTTGTCCCTTAACACTGGCCATTGACATTGGTTGAATTATAGAAATTTCACAGATTGTTAGAAGTTTTCTTTTCTTTTTCCTTCCCTTCTGTTTTTTCTTCTATCTTATTAAAAAAAAGCCCTTCTTTTGAGCCTGTTCTAAAACTGTTTTTTCAGAACAGTTTTCCCTTTCCACTACCCTTCCTTCTTTAAAAATATGAACACTCATTCTAGTGAAATAGGCATTAAAATATAAATACTTAAACATAGAATAACATAACCCTACTTAAATTGAGAACTTTAGAAGTATTTTTCCCCCTTCAGTATTCCTAGTGTGCTTCACATGCTAAGAAAGCTCCACATAAACAACTAACTGCAATTACTTACGGGACACAGCAAGCAATTTTTTCCAGGGTGTTGATTTCCAGGCCTTAGAAAGACTTTCAGCCTGAAAGAAGGAGGGGAAAATCCAGAAAGCATGCTTATGCATTCCTACCTGTCATAACCTGGAGCAATTCATACTAGTGGTGGCCCTGCAAATTGATCTGTGCATACAAAGGCAAGAGCTAGTCTCAGAGAGGCTGCTATTTGCTAGGTTTGATTTGTACCTCGGTAAAAGTGTGATGCTAGATTTCTCCCTGCAAACACACCCCTAAAGAAACTGCCTAAATGATGCATTATGCCTCCTTTTTTTCCATGCACCAACTGTATCAGTAAGCTCATATGGATTTGTCTCGTCAAAAAGAGCAATTATTACACTTTTTGAGGGTGCAGAAGAACAGAGGGATTAGCATTTAAGCTTGCCTGTTCAACAAACTCTGGAGTTTGACTGGAATCACGTTTGCTAGTAGGAACCTTATGAGACAGGATGGGCAGTGCTTGTGAACACTGTCTCTGCACCAGGAGACCAGGCTTCAAGTCTCTGCTTCGCCACGCCTGTGTGTGACCTTTAGTAAGCCGCTTAATCTTTCTGGATCTCAATTTCCCCTCTGTAAAATGGAGATACAGAAATGAAGAGGGTGGTACACTCTGATAACATCTCATGTGACAGCTCATGAAGTTCCTCAGACAGAGGATAGCTGGACAAACATCTACCTGATATGGAGAGTCCATCTCCAGCGCAGGAGGCACACTCAGCCCTCGAGATAGACCCCTGCCAGCACCACCTAAGGGGAAAAGCCATTCCTTGCATGGACTTCCAAAACAAGCAAGTCAACAGCAAGGAAAAGTCCACGCACCTCCCAGTATCCTCTGCAGAGCATCCCATATGGTTTCAGAGATGCAGGCATAACGTGCCTCAGGATGGGTCTGCACTTGAACCCTACAGCAACAAGGGTGACAAGGATCATTCAGAAACATGCATATAGTCTGCACAGACCAAAATTTATGGGTCGATATTGTGCGAAAACAATTAAGGAAGCCTTGTGAAAGGAAACAGTTTTAAAGGGGGATAATTACCTAAAGAGACACCTTTTTTGGGGAGGAATTTTCTTGTTCTCCATATCTGCCCTCCCATAGTTTTGCACTAAACACTCTTGGCTCTCAAGGAGACTGTGATTATACCCCTGACTTCAGGGTCCTGAAGGCAAAGGCTCGCTTGTGTCCCTCCTTTTGGAAAGATAAAGGAAAAAGGGAATGAGAACATGACAATTTTTTTTTTCCTTGGGTAACAGCAGCCCCCTTTAATAGTGCCCCTTGGATCTGTAAGACATGCTTGACCAGACATACCTCTGGAAGAGGTCAGCACTCCTGGGATTAAGAAACTTAGCAACGCTCCAGAGAGGGAGTTGGAAAGTCATGTTTAATGATACTTTGCTGAGAAACTGGGCAAATTTAATTAAAACATCACTTACTCAAGCCCAGTGGAACTAATTGAGTGCTCTAATATTCCGACTTTTCATTAATGGGTTACAAAAGAGGGCTGCACTTGTGTGTACAAGTGGGGAAAAAAGGGGGGAGGATATAGAGAAGAGAGCTTTAGCAAGGCTGCCTGTGCTTCACTTAATATAACCAAGAAACTTCGTTGCTGGCAACAGAGCTTTAATACAGTTGACTTCTCTCACCACCACTGCCCCCATCCCCTTGACACATACACACACCTCCCCGCCCCCCCAACACACACCCTCTCCACCCAAGACCCCTCTAAAAGAATAGCTGAATGAGCTAGAGTAGATTTGGCAAAGGAAGGGAAATTGCTTTTTTAATAAGTGGTCTATTCAGAGCTCCTACTTTTCAATAAAGAGAAGGCTGGAGAAGTCCTGGTCTAATTACCTCATCCCCACAGTAGACAAGCTCACCCTTTCATTAGCGATTGAGGTCATATCATATAACTTTGTGAGCCATCACGGGCACAACATGTTCAGTGATTATTTCATTGGTGGCGGCAAGATTACAGTCGGCCCATCAAGGTTGGAAAAAACAGAAGTAAAATAATAATTAAATGAGAAAGTTTACCAAGAGACACTAAAACTAGGCGGAATAGGATAATGTCACCCTCACAGAAATACACAGATTGTTTGCTAGTGTGACACCATGGAGAAACTGCCGCGTTGACCAGGAGGGTATAGCGTTGGTTGCCAAATCAGTTAATTAAGCACAGGTCCTTTTTTTGCTGGGTCTCAAGGGACTATTTATACACTTTGCCATGGTTGGGAGTAATTAGATGGGAAGGATTATGTTAAGAATCGGTGAGAGACCACCAAGCTTGTGCTACATCTTTAATAGATATTCCTCCACTCCCTCAGCGAACACACACGTGCACATCCATACATACACTGTAAGTACACCAACATAGGCTGGCACTGCAGCAAGCTCCCGTAGCAAAACAAAGTACTGGAAAAGAAAGTCTTTGTCCATTCTCAGCCCACTCCAAAGCAGTCTGCAGTACACCAGCAAAGGTTTCGGTTCATGCATGTATGTCACTAATAGACATAAAATCTGAGGTTTAGTTAGAGGAAAAACACAGCAGGTGCCGAGCAGGAATTCAGAACTGGCTTCAATCTCCTGCTCCATCAACAGCTTGCTGCATAACCTTGGGAAAAGCATTCAGTTTGCATCTCAGCTCCTGCTCAAGATGGCCATAATCATCTTTTCGGAACTCACAGGGACATTTAACACATTAGAGGTCATAAGAGCATCTTAGTTATATGAGTGCTCCAGTTCAAAATCGTTCCGTTCCAAAATGGCACAAATCAAGGCTATCTGCACTCCTATATTGCCTTTGATTCACATCAAGTCAAATATGTATGAGATTGCCCAAAATTAATTAAAATTTTGGGTTTAATTAACCAAAAATTTTTGGTTAATTAAAAAATTAACCAAATTGCTTTGGTTAACCTAGATTAACCAAACTAGGTTAGTTCAAAGTGGCTATGGCAGTCTGAAACCACTAGGCTAGCATCTCTTGCTAGTCAGTGGTCAGAAAGTCTATAAAGCAGCAGTTAGTCGATGGGCAGCTTCTTTGGAGAAAGACAAGTAGAGGAAACATGTTGAGTTTCATATTTAACCCATACCTTCATCAAGTAAAATATCAATAAATTCAGCAAGGGAACCTAGTACTGCCTGCTGAGCAACTCTCATCCTCCACCAACACTGCACTGGCAGTGAGACCAGGAGGAAAGAAGCAGATTGAACCTGATATTAATCTACACCCAGGTGTAAGCAATGCCAGAAACAACCATCAACCACACCAAGAAGTTCAATGCTCAGGCTCCAAATCAGTTTCAATAATTTGAAATCTTAAGCAAGCTTTGCAAGTGTTGACCTTGCAATTACAAAGCCGCCCTGGGTCCTCATCTCCGACTCGAACATCTATCATCTTCTCAACGACACCGTATAGTGCCAACGGTTTAGGTCCACATATACTGACTATACAGACATATGTTCTCCTGATCACAAAGCACCATCCTCCTAAAAGCTTCCTTCTCAACACGCAGTTCACTTGTTCTCTGCCTGGCCTCACGGTGCTGTTGTGAATCTGGTGGGCTGCTTGGCTTGCCTTTCAGCCAGACTAAGGTACAATTATTCTAGGAGCATAAACAGAGAAGTCATTTCAACTGCTGCTGCAAATAGGCAAGGAAAGCTGTCAGACAGCAATACCAACTCAACAGATACGGCGTGGGTGGACAAAAATAGGAACAACGGATCACTAACCTGCAGCAAAGGTCTTTGACTTGGATTGCCGTGAGGGCTCTCAGTGTCTGGACAACTGTCACAACTGTTACTCAGCCTTTTAGCTGCAGATATTACACTAGTGCTTAGAAATCGCTGCCAATGACCAGAGCCTGACCATGCCAAGTAAAGTGGAGGCAGAGGGTGCAAGAGAGTCCCTGACATCTCCCCTTCCCCTGGGAACTAACTCACAGTGGGATCAGGACAAGAAAGGGCAGGCAGAAAGGGGAGATTCACTCCCTCCAGCCCATCCTCGGAGTTTGTTTAGCTCAAAGTCACACAGTGTAGAGTAGATATGACAAATAAGAACACCTAACCTAAATCCAAGACTGAGTCTCAGCCATATAGGCATCCTGACTGCAGCTACTGGGGTGGAGAGCACTGGGAGTTAGGTCAACTCCCTTGGGCAAGATTTTTAGCCCCACCACTGCTGGAGGGGAGATACTCATGGAGTTACAAGAACATGTCAATGGCACCTAAAGCCACAGCCTTGCAGGTTTTGACGAGATTGTATTATATGCCTCTGGAGAAGGAGGAGAGCAGGGACATCTCACAGCAATCTCCAGCATGAAATTACAGCCTCCATGGACCACCTTCTCCATTTCTAGTCCCATCTGCTACACAGCCAACTCCAAAGAGTTGGGACAAGCCCTTGGGAACAACCAACCAGGAGGATTAAAACAAATTTCATCACCCTGCAAAGCCTGTTTCACACGCCAAAGACTTACAACAGGAGTTCAGAGGCACTGAGCCTCTTAATCCAGAGGCAGAAAAGCTGTCAGCCAAAGCCAGACACCAGCTAAATCCAGGATATTTCTAATCCTGATCTCAGCGCTGTCTAGGAGCACCTGGTGGTGGGGAAAGGGGGAGACTTTTTGCTGGCCAGCACTCGCTGGTGGCATTCTCCAATGCCCCAACTCTGTCGCGAGGAATGACATTTTATGCATACGCACAGGAACAACTGAGCTGGGGTGGCGATTCCTAGAATGCACAACTGGCTGGGCTGCATTTGCCTGGGAAACTGGAGACCCAGGTCCCCCATCCCAGCCCCAACCCTCCATCCAATCACACGGACAATAACAAGGCTCAAAGGCTATTTATAACCTTACAGTATGTCCCCCTTCGAGGTTGGTGCAATGAAACACTGATCCTAGGCACCTGTGCTGGCCAATCTGTGGGATTTTCGTGTTCGAGCAACTCTAGGCTAGGTACGGCCAAGCAGATTACAGGAGAAGGTGGAAAGCCCCTTCCTTTCCCCTCTCTTGCTGGGATGACCCAGCAATTGCAGACATGTCCTTTACATCAGTCCTGCAGGGAGGCCCCCAGGCCGGAGGGTAAAGCCTCGTGGGAGGAACATGGGGTAAAGAGCAGAAAGCCTTCCAGCTGAGAGCATAAGGATGGGAAAAGGAAAAAAAGAAAAAAAAAAAAAGGAGGCACTATACACCCAAGCACTGTCAGCTGCAAACCCAGCAGCTCTAGGCAGAGTGGAAGGCTGCCAGAAAATAAGGCTGAAGGGACTTTCAGGACGGAGGTCAGTCAGAGAGGAAAATCTCCACCCTGGTTCCCTGCCAGGTGTTTGTCTGGCCAGTTTTAAAGAAACCTGGCTATGGAGATGCTACACGGCCCATGTGCTACTGAACTACTGCAAGAAAAGCATCCCTCAACCTGCCTTGCAGCAGCGTAAATCCCTTCCTCCTTGTCCTACCTCATATAAGCCTGGAGAACCTGCCTTTCCAGCCCTTTGCAGTGTAAGGCCCTCTCCTCCCTGTGGAAAGCCAGCAATCTTTCCCCCCAGCTCAAGTCTTCTAGACCTGGACAGTCCTGATTCTTTCCTTCTGGTTTCCCTCCGATGGTTTTGCACAACTCTTGAAGCACAGTGACAAAAACAGGGCCTAGTCACATAATTGAGACTTCAACCCTCCAGCAGAAGGATCCCTCCATGTGTTTTGCGTCCAACGCTCCTGTTTCCACACCCAAGTGCAGTACTTTATTGCCCCCACAAACCCCACAACGGCTTGAACTCCCACCCCAAGCAGTCTGCAACGCACCTTCATGCCCACAAGGTTATTGTGGAAGTCCACCCGGGCTCGCAGGTCCTTGTTGGGCTTCCTCCCCAGGAACTCCTTGACGAACTTGTTGCTGTATTTCAGGTTGTCGCCGCAGCCGCCCCACTGCCAAGCCTCGCGGTTCTCCAGGTCGGGGGCCTCGTCACAGGTGCAACGCTCCATCCGCCCCGCGCTGCACGCCTTGGCCATGGCATGCGTCAGCCCCGCAGAGGAGATAGCGTACAAGAAGGCTGTCTCCTTAAAACCTGCAGGAGAGAGGAGGCAGCATTAATTGCAGCTGGAGCAAGGATTAAAAATAGAAAAAAAAAAATGAGGAAATCGAGGCAAAACCCATTATGAGAAGAGTCTGAGCAACGTCAAAGCATGCCAAGCTCTAGGCGCATCACTGGTGGTGGAGAGGACACAGTGGAGAGCAAGGAGTGATGGACAGAGGTGGCATGAGCCAGGATTCAAGAATGCAAATGAAGTCTGGCCGGCTCTGTGGCTGTCGCTCTGCAGACAGTCCGGGCCTGACAATGGAAAGAGGTGAACAAGAGCTGGACAGGCCATGGAGGTACCATCACTGTGGTACAGCAATACTGCTACCAAGGAGACACCAAATAGCAGAAACCCAGCATAGACTTCCAGTCTGATCGTTGGGGTAGAAATCATGAGGGGTTCCTTGTTCTTCTCTCTCCCCTGGAAAAACAATCACTGGGTCCTAATCGTTAACAAAAGGCACCTGAGGGCTGGGAAGCACACGATAGCCAGCCTGTCACCCAATGCAGCACCTCACCCAAATGCCTCAAAAAGCAGTTCACACCTCAAACCTTGCACACATCTCCATGCTCACCTGCAGGGATGCAACAGCATCCGCTCCCCCCCACAGGTAAGCTGAGGCCCAGAGACACCCATGATTTTGGTCCAAATTATAAAAGCCAGAAATAAAAAGCAAACATGCCAGTATTTATAGCTCCTCGTTCTCCGGCTATGGAAGCTGTGAACGACTGCATATTTGAGATGCAATTCCAGAACAGCTTTGGATCCGACTCAAGAAATCCCCCACACAAAAATAACACAAGTGGATGGTGACAGTAGTGGATATATCTGTAAGCTGGTGTGTCAACCAAGGACATGCAGAGACACTGCCAGGTCATTTTTGGAACTGTTCCTTGGGAGGTTCATGGTAGTCCAAGCAAGCTCATGGGGTGCTACCCTGGCCCATCCCCAGAGCCTGCCTTCCCAAAGCACTCGCAGGTGCACGATGCTGAACTTCAGCAGTACACAGATGAAAATCCAGTCCAGAAGACTGAGGTTTGGTCATCCCAAGGGGGCTGACTCAAACCAGATCGTGGCAGGAATTGTCCGACCATTCTACGGCTTCACCTGGAAAAGAAGAGCAGGAACCTTTCCCTCACTGGAAGGAAGGTTAGAATGAAAAAAAAATATCAACTCCACACTCGCTGGGGACACCATAAAGAGTGGTCAAGGTTGAGAAACCAAATTTGTTTCTTTTTTCCCTCCCTGAAAAGAGGAGACTATGTCCTCTGGCACTCCAGAAACATCTTCAGCATTGCAAACTCTCTCATTGAGAGTGGTGGGAGAACTCTTTACTTAATTCACACAACAAAAACTCATGGGTACGCAGACCACCGAACTCCTCTGGGTAGAAGATGCCTTCTGAGCAGCTTTCATCTTTTGTAGGCTAGTTCAGCTTCTTCTAGGTTTCTGCTTCCTAGGTCGGACTGCCCACCCGCCTGTCAGAGGGATGCCACTGCTAGAGAGATATTCCCAAGCCTCCGTGCCCCTGGGTTGTAGAACTGGCCTCTTGCCACCGCTGCTACTTGTGCTATGAAACGGAGAGCTACCGGGGTGCTAACAGAAGGTCCTCGATGGAACAGGGCATGCAAACTCCCCTCTGAGAGTCTGAGACACTGCGACTGGCAGCAAACAGCCTGGATGTGGTCCAGTTTAGTAGGTAGCTCAGATCTACAACCTGCTTGAAGGCCTCCTGGGTTTAAAGCACTGAGTTCAGAGTGGTTGTGAAATCTCAGCGGAAAGTCAGTGCCATGCAATCACAATGCATACCAGGTTTGTCAGAAAGCCAGGAGGAATGGTTCATTTGCCAGGTTCTCCCCCTCCATCAGTCTCCCCATCAGCTTCAGCTCTGCTCCTCCCATTCTCCATCACCGAAAGCCTCACAAATTCCCGGTGCCCATCAGCACAGGTATCATCTCGCCAGCAGGCAGCTTCCAAGCAAGTCCATGTGACATTTGGTTCTGGCCAGATTTAAAGCCATCTCCGCCATGCACTACTTGATTGCACCAAGATATTTTGTAACAAGATAATGAGCTTTAAATCAACGCAGGCATTCTAACCCCCAGTTCATCGACAGCCTGCCATCCGCGGCTATCCAGTTTCAGCCATTTCCAAAATTGTTCGCGAGTATCCAAAGAGGATAACAAGTCCCTTAAACAATCCCTCGTTATTTTAAGAAACAGGCTGCATCAGCCCAAGTTGCAAACCAGCAGCCAGGCTGTTCTGGTGACCAAGTGTAAAAAATGGAGGGAGAAACTTTTCTTAAGCAAAATGGGGGGCTGTGCCTTTTTTTTTTCCCCCTCTCTCTCCTTAAGAAGCTGCAGTGGTCCTGGAGGAGAGGAAACAAGCCCACAACGATGTATTTAAATAGCTGTCTTTTAGTGGGTGATACATGTACCCCTTTGCCCTGGGGTATCACTTGCTGCAATGCTGAACCAGGAACCAGCAGCTCCTGGAGAGGAGGGGAAAGATTTACAGGGCAGTGTGTTATGCCGCAGGAACAACATCTGAAGGATTTACAGCATCAGCGGAGAGCAGAGATGTTGCAGGGGCATAAAACATGGAAGAATGAGACAGCAGGCAGAGCCATGCAACCCTCAGAGCTACTATTTATTACACGGGGTCCTGACAAGGCGGAGGGGGGTGGGTTCTCGATGGTGTTTTAAGGCAACTCAACTTCAGGCTGCTTTGAAATACCCCTTGCCGAGGGCTGCCCACGGGGGCAGGCACATCTGAAGGAACAAGCTGTGGCCTCCAGGTGTCAGCATGAGAAAGTGCTTGGCTTTCCCAAGGCACCACTAATCCAGGGACTCCTCTGGCATGCGGGGATATTTTTAAATGTCTTGCAGCTCTGGCTGGACCTCTTGGGTTTCATAAGGACTTTCCTTGTTTCCACTGCAGTCAGTGACAGTGCATTAGTTAAGCCCCAGCGCTTCTGAATTACTCCTTCTCACTAATTAGCAAGGGAGGGTGCTCTGCAAACCTCTGCTCTTATCTCTGAGCACATCGGACCCTGGGTTTCCAGGTCCAGCTCCATTGCCGAGCGTGGGACTTTCTGGAAGTCGCTAAAGACCTCGAGACCCATGCAAGCTATCTAAAATGGTCCTGCTGCATCGTTAGCTTCAGTCCAAAAATAAGAACTGGATTTTACTAGGACGGTGCAGGAAACTGGACTATATGAGGTAGCACAAAGGAAGGAGAAAAATACCACCTGCTCCTTGAATACTCCCCTCTCAGCTTCTGTTCATCTCCACCTGTAGGGAAGGGGTGTGGGAATTACCTACCAGTCACATCCAGGGAGCTTTTCCCTGGGTAGAGCAGTAACAGGACACACAAACATTTGCAGGTTTTGCCCTGCACTACGATAGGGCTCCCCTTGCCCCCCCTAACAGGACAGCACAGGACAGTCTGTTTTGCTTTATTTCCCTTGACAATGTATTTTCTCAATTTCTTTCCTGAAAAGCTGACATAATAAATAGGAAAAAAAAAAATAAAAGAAAAGGGGACAGCTTTGGGAACTTCAACACCTCCCCCTCCAGCAACAGCTCAACTTCCAGCAGAAGCAAGGAGCAACTGTAGCTACTGGCTGCAGACACATGCACAAACATCTCCAGGCTCCAGGGAGAGAAGCCATGGCCAGCAATGGGAGGCGGACGGGGGTTGCTTCGCTAGTACAAGCACATAAATTACTGCCATATAGTACATCCTCTGCCTGCTGTGCACTTTCATGGATGAACTGAGCCTGGCTTTATCTTTACCTTCTACGAGCTCTTTTTGGACCTCTGGGGACATGGTGACCCACCACTGGCAAAGGATGCACCAAGATGACTACTCCGCAAAGTGCCAGGGAAGCCGATGGGTGCAGGGGGTGCCGGCACCCCTGACCGAGGCTCCCCAGTCCGCTCACCTCTCTTTAGCAAGCTGGCCCGGTAGCGACCTTCGAGGGTGCAGTTCCAACGCTCAAAGCGAAACTGGTACTGGCACTCCAGCGCGCTCATGCTGATCGCCTCCATCAGGGTCTCGGCCACTCCGGGGTCCCGCCGGCACATCCTGCGCTGCTTCTTCTCCAGCTTCAGGCGGTCACAGACTTTGTAGTGGGCTTTGACGGCAGCTTCCTCCATTTCTGAGGTCAGAGGGAGGATGGTCAGGGGTTCATTCCCCGTCAGCCTGCAGAGGAACAGAGAGGTACAGCGGTGAGGACAAAAATACAGCCCATGGTAGAAATGGGGGCCGTGGTGGGATCGGTCTCTCCCCGGCTGAGCATCCGTGTGGACTTGCCGATGCCTGGGCAAGGATTGATTTCACAGCAAGGCGCTCTCTGCAGTGTGTGTGCAAGGTGGGAGCAAGAGAAGGGTAAGAAGCAATATTTGGATTTGTGTTCTCTACCAGCTCTCACAGAGCTTATTTGGACATAAGACCTTGGCAATCTCCGCCCCAGGACTGTGTTGAAAACTGAAATAGGGAAGAAATAATTGAAGGTACCTAACTGCATGAACTTGGGAAACTAGCAAAAATACAAGAGCACTACAGTCACTCTCCTGTGCATAAACCAAAAAAAAAAAATCATTTTAGCACATCAAGCAGAGCCAGAACCAGCTTGGGAAGGGATAGAGGGTGATTCGTCCCACCAGACCCCAAGAGACACACTGAGAAAGCACGTACAGCCACCCTGCCCTCAGCAGAAGAGATCCTTACATAAAACCTAGCGAGGCACAGCCTGAGGCTCGAGAGCAAGATACACTTTTCAGACGATACTGCCAAAAGCTTTTACAAGGGAGAACAAGCTCAAAACCTAAAAAAATGACCTGAAGAAATACGTGTCCCGTTGCCTTCTCCCCCCCCGCTTCTCTGAGCACAAGGTCCTTGACTCGTACAATGTGCAACAAAAGAAGCCAGCGTACTGTTCCCGGTGTCAAGTGACGAGCTGCTGGAAAAGGACCAGGCTGGCATCGGCCCCGGGGAGCAGAGAGGCTGCAGGAACATCTGCTGGGCTCATGAGCGGTTTGTTGGCCGGGTTGCCCGCACCCCACTCTCCTGGCTCTGCCCTTTCCCGGCCAGGTGCCAGTCCACGCAGTCAATGGGAATCACTATGTAGGGTTTCGAGGGACCTGAAGACACATTTCCCCAGCCAAAAAGGAAGAATTGCTTAAAGCCAGAATTGAAAATATGCTGGAATGCTGCAATCGTGCACAGGCAAGGATGGGGATGGGTCACAGGCTCAGACATCCCCACCAGTGCAGGACCATCGGGGCAAATGGGGTGGTGGGCACGGGAGGGGAGCAGATGCTCACCCCCTTCACTGGATGCAGATGGATCCTGGAAACCCCTTAAAACCCCACCTGTCCTACAGAAGCAGTGGTCTTGTTTCTTTTTTTAATGAGGATTTCTCTCTAATCAGTGGGATGCATCGTGCCAGGAGTACAGTCCCAGAGGGCAAGCAGCTAGGATGCTTTAACTCCCAAACCTCCTCGCACAACGGGCACTAAATCCTGGCCTGAGCCACAGCCAGCAACATCCCATGTAGATCCAGCCATTACCGATGATTTAACGAGGTGAGAAAAAAATTGCTGGGTTTCGTAGCTTTTTGTTGTTTTTTTTTTATTTTTAGGGGAACAGATATAGGCAGGGAAATGTTCTCCTTCAGTTACCTTGAAAAGTGTTAGGATTTCAAGGAAGGAAAACTGCAATAGTAAAAATGAAGTCAGAGTGATTTGTGGAAAACATGGAAATGTAGTGTAGAATTTTCCCCAAAAATTCTGCCCCTCCAAAATGATGAAAACACCCAAAAGGCCAAACAGCAAGCTCCGTCTGAAGCACTGACAAATGTTAACCCTTACAGTTTTGCTCTGTCTGGACTGGGACAGAGCGTGGACTTACGCTTGACTGCTCCCCAAGGAGACAGGACATCACCCAGCCCTGGTGCCTCATTAACCAAAGCTCTGAGCAGGCTTGTTCATGAGAAAGGTGGCTTGGTCTGAGCTTCACAGCAGTAAAGAAAATCTCCAGGACATTCGTTCCTGGCCTTCATCAATACTTCTGCTCTGAAGGTTCATTCCTGCAAGCTTTCACAGTTGGCGCAAGTGATATCCTCAGCTGGCAAAGGAGAGACGGAGGCATAAAAGCATTTTCTACAGCTCCCCCTCCCCAGTTTACCTTTCCAACTGAGCAGGTACTGTTCAGCTAAATGTTCTGGAAAACATAAGCTCCAAGTATCGTGTAGCAGATGGCTATCGCAGTGAGGAGGGATACAGGAATTGATCCTATGGCCAAGACTTCTGCAGAGCAATTGGTGATTTTGAACCCCTTCCCCACCCTCCCCCTTAGGCGCTTGGCTTTGCGATACTTCAAAGCGTAGTTGCTGATAGCACAGCCCAATTGCATGTCTCTCCAAAGTGGGTCCCAGTAAGAGTCACCTAAATAAAAATACAGTAAAGAGCCAGGGATAGGATTTGTGGTGTGCAACAATGCCAGAGGACAGGCTTCCAGCAGCCACTTAGAGCTAGTGGATGGAAAGTCCTGGGAAACAAGAGAAAAATTGAAGCATTAAATGGACCAGTTGTCA
The DNA here is from genome assembly GCF_965638725.1 of Aptenodytes patagonicus. Lineage (NCBI taxonomy): Eukaryota > Metazoa > Chordata > Aves > Sphenisciformes > Spheniscidae > Aptenodytes > Aptenodytes patagonicus. The sequence continues at coordinate 169,616,276 of NC_134950.1, read as the reverse complement.
GCAATGTCCATTTTCACTGCTCTGTACAAAAGCCTTAGGTAGAAGTTCACCAGCTCCGATATCTGTGACAGATGGGCCACAGCCATGGTGAGCTGGGAAAAGCTGGGCCAGCATGCAGACACCCACTTCACCCCTTCCCAAGAGAACAACCCAAAGACAAGACCCCTGCAAGAACATCGCATTGGTAAGGCAGAACACCACCTTTTTCCACCTCCTGTTTCCTGACCCAGCTCTTCCCTGCCCTCACCCATTACAGAAAAGGGGACAAGAACACCCAAACTGGTGAAAAACAAGTCTTACAATGCACACGCTGAGCGGAGACACGTCCATCGCTGCCTGGCTTATCGCTCGGACTAATTTCACTGGCTTTCAAACTGGTTTGAATCAGAGCAAAGCAAGTGAATTTGGAAAGCATCTCCAGAACAAGACAAGGAGTAAATTTAGGGGAAAGGGGCTTTTCCTAGCCAACAAGCAACGAAGCTCTTCCAGGTGAAGATGAAGACCTCCATGAGTGAGAGCAGCACACGTGCATGCACACGCACGTTTTCCCTCCCCAGCGCTGGACGCGTGCCCATTTCAGCAGGGGGGACCGATGCAGCAGCCTTAGCTCTGCACGCACGTTCCAGCGGCCTCGGGAAGAAGGGTGAGGTGGCACTTTTCAGAGCATGGCATCAATAATAAACAAGCACAGGCAGAGCCAGGGAGAGCTGGTGCCCCCACCTGAAATGCTGCCTTGGAGCTGCCACTGCATGGAACCTTTATAATCCTATAAAGCCCTTTTATGCAACCTAGGCTGAGTGAGGTCCCGTAAGGCAACGGTGTCAGAGTCGGATGCTTTCTCAGCTCCTCACAAAGACCGAGCTGTTCCTTCCAAGGAAATTTTTTGGGAAGGGGGCATGTTTTTTATTTTATACACACCCAATCCACAACTGTTGCGATTAAACTGCCAGCCAGCACTCTGTGCAATTGTATTATTTTGGATCAAGGGGGCTAAGCATGAGATGAAGGTGTGTTTGTCCACTGGGAACCTGGAGAGAGACCAAACAGGTCATTGCACACAACCCAGGAAGCTTTAACTCCCTGGAAGTTAACTCTGGCCTCTATGAGAGCAATATGAATCTACAAAGTCAAGAGACTGTTTCTGCTTCAGACTTTGACCTAATCTTCTGTGCGCCTTGCCTGACTTCTGCTCTGAGTGGCACACTTGCACCATCCAGACATCAGGAAGGACACAGTTGCTCAGTGCCGTACCCACCTAGCTGAGAGAAACCTTTGCAACATCACTTGCACTATTTTCCTTCCAAATCTCCTTCCAGTTCAATCCGTCACTAGTTTGAAGCCAGGAAACCAGAAGGTTTATTATCACCAGCTGTAAATAACAAGACATATCTGGTTTGCACATACACTGCTGGTGGCGTTCGGCTGCCTTGGTTGTGCACTTCATGTCAAACATTGCTAATTGCTTTGCTCTCCTGGAGTTCAGACTCCAATCACCCGGACTTGGGAGAGATCCCAAACACAGCCCCTGCCACAGCACAACTCACACCGATAGCTCTGCAGCCAAGTTTTATCTGTAGCACCGTGGAATTATTGTCCTTCCAGAGAGGCAATTCAAGATGGGTCCTGCTTTCAGCTCATCTCGGAAGTCAAGAGTTTTTATTGCCTCATCAGCTCACTCTTTCATCAGTGTCCCTGAATTTTCCCTCATTTAACTGGGGATTTTCCTGATGAGAATTTGAGGGGGACGAGGCAGAAGCAAGGCGCCTGCATAGGCCTGTGAGTGCGCTCTCGGTTTTGACACGCTCAAGACTTTCCTTTGCAAGTGCCGCCAGAGATGCGAGCCAAGGTGAGCTGCTTTCCTGCGAGGAAACGCCTCTGACTATACCCGCCTGGAATAACAGACCTGCTGAAATATTGCATTCCTATCCCTGCGCTTCCTTCTCTGCCGGGAGATTTATCTTTGGTACATCTGTACAAAGACTGAATTGATTCTATTTTCACTTTTTACATTAATGTTTTTCCTGCAGTATTGCTACTCTTCCAATCCTTTTTCTTCCCTTTCCACCACTTCTTTCTTTTATTTAAGAATTTTAAAAAGATTCTGAAAAGTTGACAACTTGCACGTTAATGTTCTTCACTGCAATACCTAAATTAATGACTCCATAACTTGAGGAGCCAGACTGAGTTATGCTGGACACCAGGCCTATATTATTTTTTGCATCCACCTCTCTCTCCCCAGCCATCACACTCCCACACTGTGAAGAAGCTTTCCTAAATTGGTCTACCATGGTCCCCCCATCCCACAAAGGATAATTGCTATTTGAAGTATAACAAGCCAAAAGACTAGTTATAAGGAAGAAATTTTTTTTACGCTGAGGGTGGTGAAACACTGGCACAGGTTGCCCAGAGAGGTGGCGGATGCCCCATCCCTGGAAACATTCCAGGTCAGGTTGGACGGGGCTCTGAGCGACCTGATCTAGTTGAAGATGTCCCTGCCCACGGCAGGGGGGTTGGACTAGATGACCTTCAGAGGTCCCTTCCAACCCAAACTTTCTATGATTCTATGAAAAGTCCAAGAAAACTGAATTCTACGGTGAGTGATGAAGACCTCTTGGAGCAAGAGGTGGCCATTGAAGAATCAATTATCTCATTCTGCACTGCATTGTTTGGTTTTCTTAAGTGTTCACAGGTACAAGTGCCATCATTGCACTCACACTCAACATTCTTTGGAGGAAGCTATCTGAAGAGCACTCACCAACCTCATTTCTGCTCTTCCCAGAGCTGTCAGAAGCATTGGTGGACCCCCAAATCATTTGGGATCAGAGAAGGCTTTCTCCTCTTTGCCATTAAGTAATTAGTTCTCTATTTTCTTTCTACCCCTCAAAGTCAGAACTAAGTATTTTTGCTCCCAGACGCAGTGCTCACCCCAGTGTTCAGGCATTCGTGTCTATTGTCGCCTCACTTAGACCACAAAATCCAAAGCCACAGATACTAGTTTCAAAATCCATCTGCCACTCACTGAGCTACAAAGCCAAAGGTTTCCTACTTTGGTTAATGTATACACACGCGAAAAAAAAAATCCCGTGTTCCTTTGAGTCCTTACAAAAAACACAAGGTATTCTCCAAACCTCAGCGAGGATTTCTCTGCTTCCACAACATCCTGCCATCTCAGCAAGCATTAAGTCCCTTCATGAAGATCGCTCTGTTAAAGGTATTAACTTTAGCTCAACCCTTGCTCAGTGTAGTTCTTCCACTGATATCCTCTGGCATTGTGCTGTGACATTGTGGGTGTCAAAGAAGGCATCAGGAGGAAAAGTGTTTCTCCCAGCCTGGGAAAACGTAGACCATCCAGGGCTTTACAGGACAGAGCTAAACAGCCTACACTCCACCTAGAAATCAAAAATAGCTTTGCTAAAACTCTACCCTGATACTTTGCAAGGCTTCCTCCCCTTGTCATCATCCACAGACCGCTGCCCCTTATGCACATGCTAGTTCTTTGCCTTCAAGGTCATTCCCAACCAAAACTCTGCTTTGTGCTCACCTCCTTTTTGCTCTCCATGTCATTCTCCACAATGGCATCTTGCTGTTGAAGACCATTAAACGAAGCCAAAAAAACCCACATTTGGAAACTCAAGTAACGAATACAGCTGTTCTCATCACAAGTGTGTCCCAATTGCTATTTTGATCCTTATCTTCCTCTCAGTAGCATGGTACACACACCCAGAGCTTTTCTTTAGGTGGCAACCCCTCAAATGTGGTCTTCCTCATTAGTCAATAGTGCCCAAATCTCTGTTGCAGCTTCTACTTGCAAAGAAACAAGTAACAGCCCCCACCGTGGAGACCACTACGACATCACACACTTCCACCAACACATGGCATGGGCAACAGAGCCTTGCAACCTCACTGCATGCAAGTGGAAAGCAGCCATACCCTACGCTCACGCTCCAATGGACGGCGTGTGTTTCACAGAGGGAAATGCCTTCAAGTCCTTCGTTCTGCTTCCAAGTGGTGGCAATTAAGAGGGTAGAGAGGAGAAAAGCTACAGCATGGGGGAACTTCCAACCCAATCAGATCCCACTTACCAGGGAAGGAAGCATCAGTCTCCAGACTCCTGATGAATTATGCTCAGACTTTTTTTTTTAGGAGACAAAAAGTTGTAGATTCTTGTAGGTTCCAGTCATTCAAATTCTCTTCAGTTACTCCTTCGCCTGGATAGATCTACACAGTGGTTTCCTCTGGGCTCTCTTCTCTGAGCACCTCGGGCAAGAGGATGGAGGAGTGGGCATGTAAGGATCCTGCTACACATAACTGCCAGGCTCTCGGGTCCTATGAAGAGTTACTTCCAGCATCCAGCAAAAAGAAGTAACAGCTGCTTCTGGAAGAAAGAATTTGCTGGTGCAAATCTCCAGCTCTTCCCTTTCCAACACTGCTCTCTCTCCTGAATGCTTCTAACACAGCAGCCACTCTGATCCCGAATCATTAAGCTCTTTTCAGGCCCAGGTGTTACCACAGAGATAATTTATGTCCAAGTTTCCCATTTTAGCCTTAGCTGAAGTTCACACAGAAGTCAGAGGACTTCTCCCAGGCTGCTGAACACAGCCATCCAACCAAATGAAATCCCCCCCAGGCCAGCTGTCCTGCACTGAGAAGAGAGCTGGACCCCAACACCCTTACAAAGGAGTTGTCACATCAGGTCAGAAGGGATTTTTCTGTGAATGGGGCAAGACGCAGATGATTGCCTCCCAGATACAGGATGGTTGCTGCATGTATAAATAAGCTTCCATGCAATCTCCTGCCAAAACATGCCCTCAACTTCTCCTGTACAACTTACCAAAAAACAGTTTGGCACATAGTGTATGAGGGCAAAATTTAGCAACCAAAGGAAAAAAATACTTCAGTGAATGAGCAGGGAATACGTGACTCAGTTCAGATGTGGAGGGCTGGAGATGTTCTCGTTATGGTGCATTCCTGCGCAGGACCTATGGGACCAAGGTGCCATAAAGAACAGCTATTTTTGCACTGCGGCAACCAGAAGCACCACAAGCAAATACTTCAAGCTGCTGCCGTATTTCCCACCCACGCAAGGCAGAAGACCTGCACAGGTTATGAATTACAGCTAACGGCACTCCATTTAAGTAAGGAAGCATTGCCTTCCCTTCTGCCTCCCTTCCCCCAGTAAGGAGGGCATGAACAATCCCAGAGAAACCCCACAGCAGAGGAGGGAATCAAACTTGGGTCTTTCAAGCCTTGGTGGTGTGCCTGAACCACAAGGCTGAACTACAGCTCCTCCTTCCCCCCCCCTCCTTACAACAAACCTTATTCAGGAAGTTTCCAGTCCACCAGAGCAAAAGACATTTTTATTTTAGGCAAATATCTCAGAGTTGCAGCATTAAGATTCACCAGCATGGAAACGATACAAGGAGAGGGCAAATATTAGGACCAGCTCTATAAGCGTTTGCAATACTCCCTTGCAATTCCTGTGGCTTGTGCTGAACAGTTCCCAGCACCAAACCACCTTTAGAAAACACTGCTGGTTTTTTTTTTTTTGAGGAGGGAGTGTTCGGTTTTTACAACTCAATGACTATTAGCTGCCCTTGACTGGGAGGTTCCAGGTAGCTTGGCCCCAAGAGCTGCCTGCAACCTAATTCCACTGGAACAACCCATTTTGTCCATAAGCGAGCAGCGGTGGGGAAAAGAAGCGAGGAGGGGGAGAAGAGGAGGGGAAGGTTGTTTCCTCTCCCCTTCATCCTCTCAAGAATGAAACAGCAATCAGCGAGACTTACGAAGGATTTTCAACCCAACTTAAAACCAGCCGGTGAACCACGGTGCCAGTGGAATGCACGGGCCAGGCGGCAACAGGGGCTTTCACTCCCGATTTAAGACGGCATTAGCTTTGCCCTTGGCAGCCTGTGCTAGGAATTACCCCCCCCCGCCGGCGCCCCACTCCCCAGCTGGACAGCTCCTGGACCCCCGCCGGACCCCCACCCTGCAATCCACTGTTGCTCCTTATCCCGGCCACTGCTTATTTTTATTTAAATGTTTTTTTTTCAGCTTAACATCATTTCTTTTGGCGTGGGTCCCACTAGACTGTAGGCAACGTGGGGCTGGGAGTTTTGGTGCAGGGAAGCAGTAAGTGGGGAGCAATGCCATGGAAGAAGATGCAGAAATAAGCTCAGAGAAAAAAAAATAAAAGGCTTGGTTTAACCTGTTTAGCTCCCCGTCACGTGGAGGGAGGAAAGAGAAGTTTTCAGAATATTTTCCGTAATAAATTGGTGAGAGATGCACACATGCACAACATACCTATGCCCTATAGTAACACCTCCTTGCAGCAGGAAGACAAAACTACCATAGGGTGGGGGTTTTTTGATTGTTGTGGGTTTTGGGTTTTTTTTCATTTGTTTGGGGTTTTTTTGTGGGTTGGGTTTTTTTGAGGGGGGAGGGTTTTTTGGGTTTTGTTTGTTTGTTTTTACATTGATGAAAATCCTGCCATCCCAGGATCTCAGATCCCTGCTGCAGTAAAAAACAACTCAGCTCCATCCCTGACAAAAGGTTAGAGTAGTTAATTTAAATCTAGAATTGGGCCTAAGAGCTCTCCATGACATAGAAAACAAGGGACATTTCTAGATCACGCTTATAGAAAATATACATAACCGTCCCCGTCCCCCCCCATCTTGCTTTTGAATTGTTTCTGGTGGGCTTGAGGACCAGAAGACCACAGATGTAATGGATGACACAAAGGAATACAGCAGAAGAATTTATACCAGATTTTAAAGACAGCAGACCAAAGGAAATGGGCCAGGTGCTCAATGACATGATTTTTCTTGCAACAAAGAGTTGAGCCATATGCAGACTCTGTTACATCAGCTCCTACCATGAAGCCCGAATTCCTAAAAGCCAGCAAGCCGTCTGTGCTATAAGCCTGCACCAATAGTTTTGTTCTTCTGTTCCAAGCAAAGTCAATCCAAGCTCATAGTCTCTCGGTAGCTTTCCTTGTCTGGGGAGAGTTGCATGTAGCAAAGGATATTTAGCATTTGAAATCTAAACAAAGAAGACCAAAAAAACCCATAGATGTTTGTTCGTTGTGCTTTTTGCACTGCTGCTGCTTTTTATCTATTCCAGCAGGTTTACAAAGGCAGCATCGGAAAGCGTCACACATGGGGTAAGGGCGCTCCTTCACGAGGGCAGTTCCAGTTCCCTAAACACCTCCCATCCATCCTTTGGCTCTTTACGGCTCAGGCTACTGACACAAAGCCTAACCAAGCCCTGCAGATCTGCCCGAGGCTGGGGGCTCCACAGGGAGCACTTTCCTCAGGGCGATGCAAGGATCAGACCTGCTGACTCAGGCCAGGAGCAGCATTAAAAAAAAAAGCAATAAATGCTAGACACTCTGAGAATGGAGCCTTTTTTCCAAACAGCACATCATTAAACCACAAGGTTCATCGCCACCGGATGTTGTGAAGCCCAAATATAGGAAAAGATTCCAAAAGGGATTAGACAAATTCAGGAAAGGGAGGTTCACCAAGGTGGGTGATGAAACATGAGGGCTTGAACGCAGCCTCTGGCTCAGGAAGCCTCTAAACCACTGACTGCCAGGAGCGAGCAGGACACCAGGAGACACTTCACTTGTCCCACTTCTCCTTGGCTTCCCCAGATGTCTGTGCCTGGCTGAAGAAACCTTTGGTTTGACCTCACGTGGCAGTAGTTATGTTCTCAGCACCGAGACAGGCACTTGTAAGATGCACTGCAGGACCTTGCTTTGGCTGCAGCATTTAACCCACCTGCACTCTCCAACCCTTTGGATGACAGCAAGAACCGACCCAGCGGCGTCAATCACACCCCACACCCTAACACTTTGCAACACTGGGTTGATGGGTTCATGGAGCCAGAGCACCCCGCTCTTTCCTCGGAAAGGCTTATTGCTGCCACACTCTCTCTCAGCGACCCCCACCTCCGCGGTCCCAGCAGCAATCCTGCCACGTCCCCAGCAAGCCTCCCACCCACGGCAGCCCTCAGCACGCCGGGACGTGGGCATGCCTCGCACGGCTCCAGCGACAGCGCGGCCAGCCATGTATTAGTGTCAGTCCCTCCCACCCGCCCCTGCCAGGGAACGCATCTGACTTTGTAATGAATCACCCATTTGTCTCCCTAACACCTCAGCCAGCCCTTTTGTTAAACCTTTATCTCCCAAATTTAACAGCTCCGCAGCACGCATCATACAGCGGGACTTGGCCTCTCCCTTTCCCCCCTCCACCAGCCCGTCTGTCAGATAAATCGTGCTGTCCCTCCCGAACACTGCCCTGTCTGTTCTCTGCAGATGCTGCAGTTACATAGCTGCCCTTGCCCAGACCGCAGAGATTGGCAGCCAGGGAAGAAACTCCTTGGAACCAAGGCAGCAGCTTCCCTCACTGCCTGGAGATATCCCTACGCACACACACACACTCAAGCAGCTAAAGAGAAAAGTAAAGGTTACTCTCCAGACAACACAAATCTCAGAAGCTGGGGGGGGGGGGGGGGGGTTTGAAATTGAACCTTTGAAGGAAGCACAGTGAATGCAAAGAGCTCCTTGAGTTCGCTGGGACAGACAAACAACTGGAGAATGAGCTTCCTCCTGCTTCCCCAGCACTAGCTTTTATATTCAGGACCTGGAGGTCCCAGCTAGAGGCAGAGATTGTCTCCTAAAATCCACTTCTGGACAAATGACAGCTTCTAGAAACAAGCGTGCAGATTCAGGCAGAAGGGGGGGTTTCACCTCCCCCTCCCCTCAAAACATTTTACCCAGCCCCTATTTTATATCACACGGAGGTCAGCTCATGGAGTGTTTAGATGGTTGGGCGGTTTGACACATCATCTGATCTATTTTGGGAGCAGTTTACGGCTCTGCAATTCCTCCCCTGCACAACAGCGATAGCTTTTCCACTCTAATGTCATATTATCCTCACGGCAGGTTTAAAAACTAAACAGGTGAAAAAACAAGCTTTCTGGGCACCAGAGAGAGCAAGATGCATGAGAGAGATTATGGTGATGGGATGGTACAAGTTTATCCTCATTCTGAGCCCCAACAGAATGAACTATGAACATAGAGGCTGGTTCCTTACAAAACTCAACAGAAGGATACTCAAAGGCTCTCGCATAAAGGTCATCCCATGACAAAAGGTGTCTCATTAATGTCTTTCTGAAGGAGCTTTGCAGTCCTGAGGTTTTACAAGCCTCAGATGAAAATTCAATGGTCAGATCTCCAGCTAAGCAAACTAGCTCTGGCAAAGGTTTCAAACTCAGATAAGGATAAGCCACCAGTGCAGGAGATTACATTCTCACTGATGATTTAGCCCGGAGAAAAGGAGGCTGAGGGGAGACCTCATCGCTCCCTACAACTACCTGAAAGGAGGTTGTAGCGAGGGGGGGGTCGGTCTCTTCTCCCAAGTCAATAGCAATAGGACGAGAGGAAACAGCCTCAGGTTGCGCCAGGGGAGGTTTAGATTGGACATGAGGAAAAATGTCTTTACTGAAAGAGTGGTTAAACCTTGGACCAGGCTGCCCAGGGAAGTGGTGGAGTCCCCATCCCTGGAGGTATTTAAAAGACGAGTAGATGAGGCACTCAGGGACATGGTTTAGTGGGTGGTGGTGTTGGGTCGACGGTTGGACTCAGTGATCTTAGAGGTCTTTTCCAACCTTAATGATTCTATGTATCCTAGAACAGGTTCCCATGAAGCCAAACATCACAAACCTTACTGTCTTCTGCTCCAGATGCAAGGGCACTGCATGGTCCTTCCCTCACTTCCATCCATTGATCAACATTGCTCTTTCCCTCAATCTCCCCCAGCACCCCAGAACACCACTCCTTCACACCACCATTTATCCCAGCAAGCGGAAGAGGGAAAGGACAATGTGAACATCTGCCATCAGTCTCCCGATGCCCATACACCACCGTCAAGAAAGGACCAAGGTCCCACACCATTATAGGAACGGTGCAACCCTTCTCCAAAGGACTGAATCCATGCAGAGTTTTGTGGAAGGGAAGCAGATGCTGTAAGAGTGGCTAATCACAGGTGATGAATAAATTGATATTCCTAGCCAAGATGTCTTTAACAGACCTGTGCTGCTGGCAGGACCCTCACTTACCTTTTGAAGGTGACTGGACTACAGAATATCGGCAAAGACCTCAGCCAGACCTACCTTTGCCAACACTTCAGGTGAACACACTCAGAATACTTGGCGACTTCAGCATATACATCTTTTTTATGATATTATATAGCGTTTATATGAACAAAGAGTCATATTAACTAAAGTACTACAGCCCAGGGAGACCCAAAGCTTTATTCCGAGTGCTGCTTAGCAGACAGGACTGCACATCATCCATTTTCAAAGCAACGCATCTGTGCTCAGTAATTAAAAAAATCCTTTATGCATTGTATTAAAAAGGCATGTGGGGCACAGTCAACCAACCAGTATTAAGGAAAGCATTTCCTTCCTGTATTGATCATCCATCCATCCAACTAAGTTGCATTAAAAAGGCAGGGGGGAGGACAACAAGCCAAGTGTTATACATAGCAAATTCTGATTAGATTATGAAACTTTAAGAAGATCTTAACAAGTGGACAGTGTGCATTTTACATAATTAGCTTGTTACTTATAAATGCCTTCCATAATGCCAATGGCAGATTTTCACCACCTAAAATAGCCTAAAGCTGTTGGATTCAAGAACTCCTGCAATCCCAATTTAGATCAACCGAAATACAGAAACCACGAGGTGGTTTCGTTACACCAAGATTAAGAATTGAATCGGCTCTTGTGTGCCTGGATGTTGGAAGGGGTAAAAGATTACAGAGGAAAAAGACATTATGTCACACTGCACCTCGCCAGCCCAATCCTCACCAAATGTGAAAGCTGTTCTTCACAACATTTTGACAGGTTCCAAGTTACTTTAGGGGGAATAGAGCCTCACTTTAAGACTGGACATAAAGATGCAGCATTGTGGGATGCATATATCCGTATTAATTCAACAGAACAGTTCCCCAGCTCCATGAGACATATGCTTCATGAAGCTGGGACTGTTTCACCTCGATTCCAGGAAATTCAGAGAAGGCCTCGAGTTACAACCGCTGCCTGTAAAACATGACCTCAGAAGTAGCAAGCCAGGTGAGGGTGCCATTTGATTTTCAAGTTGCTCATGCTTGATAAGGAAGTCCAAACAAATGCAGAGCTACACAATGTTATTCCTACGCCAATCCCTACACCGTGCTTTCCCAGTGCCTGCAGACATGCTAGAAAGCATCTTGAGGAAAAGTTGTCTCACGGGAAGAGGATCTACAGGCTTAGAGTTATCCCAGCATGCAAACATCATCCAAGACATCATCAACCACTTTGTGCAAGTTCCCATTTTCTAAACCACCCACCAACAGCTAGCAAAACAAGCAGAGCAGAAAGACAGTCCTTAAATCATTGGATTTACCCACAATACCTTGGAGGTAAGCTATGAGCTCTGTGGGTGCATTACTACATGATGCCCTGTCTCCACCTACTGAATAGCATTAAGAGATATATAAAGATGCCATGGTGTAGCATTGAGTATGCCATTTCAGTATGTCATATAATGGCCATTTCCAAGGACTGAAGGGGAAGATGGTGGCCATGTATCTAATGCAGCTTACAGCCCCAGAGAACTTGCAGAAAAAGGAAAATACTTCCCATTTCCCTTTGTCTTAATAGTTTTATTCCTTAGACCCCAGAGATGTCATTGGGTCCACTCTCCTCAACAAATCTACAGCACAGGATTTGAGTCTTTTCCTTTAGAAAGCTTATCAAGTTACAGCTGAATGAATGGCATAAGGTCTCAGCTGACTGTAAAAAACTGTAGCGATGTCCCATTAATCTACACATTTGGGAAAAAACAACAGGAAAGAACAAAAACCAACCAGTGTACTTTCTGCGCTCAACTCTACAAGAATGACCCAGGTTGATACCCTGTCTTACAGAATAAATTGTTTGCGTGGTCTGAAAATACATGATCCGTCGCCCAGTCCAGGGCCAGATGATCAATTTTTCCCCAGATTCACAAAGGCATTTAGCTGACATCTCATTTCAAATAATTATGATCCCTGAACTCCTCTAGAATTCAGAATGCTTTAGAGTCCATAGGTGAAACAGATGAAGAGATTTGAAAGTTTTGTATCTAAATTATTCCTTGTGAACTCTTTTGAGAACTAGAAGTGGAAGAAGTGAAAAGAACAAAATTGTTATATACGAATGACTTGCAATTCAGCCACTCAAGGGCCAGGAAACATCAGCATAATTATGTGTATGCATTAGGAAATCAATTCTATCTAAAAGAGTTGTGACCACATTCCGCAAAGGCGCACTGCATGAGATAGATACTTTTCCAAATTCCCACCTTGTCTTCATTCCCTCAGGACAACTAGATGGAAAGGAGACAGGTGACCACGGGAAGAGCAAGCTATGATCCTATAAGTATCATGTTGGAGAATTAAAATCCATTCTAGCAGGGCCATGCTAGAAGGCAAATTCAGTCAAACAGCTTTTGCAGTGGTTCACAAGTCATTAGCATGCCTCATTTTCCAGGTACTGAGTCTTTGGGTTCCCCTAGTGACGACGACAAAACATGGGATGACCTATAATAATTCTAAATACTCAGAAGTAATAAAAAGACAGCTGACTTTCAGCATCAGAAGGGATGTTGTAGATAAGTGGACTCTTGATAGCTTTCTGAGCTCTGCGTCTCAGACAGCATCTTGAAAACACCCACAAGAACAAAATGTGTTTTCCTTCCGAGTACAGAACCTGGATAATGTGTTCTAGAGAAGCCTCGGGGCCATGCGGTTAATGAGAACGGTAAAGAGAAATATTTAGTAATTGCCCATTCACTGAAAGAGGCAAGGATTTTGCAGAACAAAACTTGCATGCAGTCACAAAACAAAACTCTATTGCAGTGTGCGTGCACAGAGGAGATGATTTAGGTTACTCACACAGCTCACCTCTGAAGTTTCCCAAATTAAACTATGAAGCCTTACATTAGCAGTAGTTGCATGTTAAAAGGTATCTCCAGATGCTTTAGGCGCTGGCGTTAAATCACACTGCTTCTGGATTCACAGGCAGACACATTTCAGTAGTCCAGCTCAGTTTTCACATGCATTTGCCAGAAACTATTCAGCATTACAAGGGACAGGCAAATTCCAGAGACTCCAGCCTATACCTGGGGGGGTATATACATCAGGGAAATCCTGTGGCACGTATAAACAATCAGATAATAAATCTGTTTGTGACAATGCTTTAGCGCAGGTGGAATTTGTCTGACATGGAAATACTACAAACAGGAAAAGAAAAATTAAAGACTACATTGGGCATATTCTGTGAGCTTTGCTGTAAGTCTTCATGAACAACCTGTATCTTCCTTTTCAGTTTAGCCCTTCATATCCTAACATGATCAGTAATAAAGAACACTGAGAACCCCCTCCCTGAACTACTCCATCAACAGATGCTCATTAGAGCTACTCACAACCACAGCGGCTCCAGCCTGAAATGAAGTTTCCATCTGTCTTCAAAACGCACGTGGGCTTGCTTTACAATTCCCACATCCCACCTCTTGCAGTGGGTCTGGAGACTGAGTCATCATCCCCAGGATGATACAGGGCACAACTACATGGAACCTATCAGAATTAGAGCCAATAGGCTAAAAAAAAAAATCAGAAAGATCTAACTTAACTTCCAAGTGTCAAAGGTGCTCAGCTATTCAGTGAAATCTCAAACTATAAACAGTGATACTGGAGCAAGAGTACAGGCTTGTGTTCCCAAGAAAAGAAACAACTTGCCTATGAATAACCAGCAGATTTTCTCACCGTACGCAAGAAGCAGGACCAGAGCTGTCTGCTCAATGCTAGATAACATGCAGAAGACAAAAGTCAGGGCAAAAGAAGTTAAAAGCTAGCTGGCTGAGCCACCAACTGTACCCTGCTTGCACTCCAATTGTGAGTCGGAGTTGGAGCTCACTCCAAGCGTGAGTTATGTTTTCCCTTGAATCCTGTGGCAAAGCATATTTGAAAGGAGGGGTATGAATGCAAGTTAAAGGGAAATAATTAGGAGATTCAAGGAAGTTTTAAGTTTAAACAGATACATAAGCCAAGATAAGATCTCTTTGGCCTCTTCTACAAACCTGAACTAGAATTCCCAGCGCTTTAAGCAAATCACTGCAAAACAGCATTGCTGAAGCAGCAGCTGAAACCCTATAGCACTGCGACAAAAACTTGGCTACGTCCTTCTCTTAGGTTTTGCGTCCTTCCCTGGTAGACGGTATCACATTCCCCTTCCCCTTTCTTCATCTGCACTTGAGACTTTCCAGTTGGCCCCGTGTCAAGAAAACTGTCCCACCCCCAGCCTTGGTCTCTCATCCCTGCAAGAGCGTGTGCCTTCTGCCAAGCCTTCCACTGACCTCCCCGGCTCCCTCCAGCCCTCCCTGAGGTTATGGAGGCATCCAGCATCCCCTGACCTGCATCCTCAAGGGACTCTAACCCACAAGTCTCACACCTCACTTCCTTGAAACCCCCCCGCGAGCATGGGTTACACTTGCAATTCTGCAGGCTGAACCACAGGAACAAGAGTGGCAGGATCTCACTTGCTTTGCCAGCTTTCTCTCCACCACAATCCCCAGAGTGACATTTGTTTTCTCGGTGGTGGAGAAAGGAATCCCTCTAGTTTACCCCTCTGCAGCCCCAAAATAGCAGTGGTTGAAAGTGTCCCAACAGCATATCACTTGCATGCACAGCTGGAGCAATAAGCAATACTGAAAATAAAGTCAGGGAAAGACATTTTCTTTTATAGCAAAGGAACAACCGGGAGCCATTCACTTTTTTCTTGTTACAGGCTGACTAGCAGGTCTCAGGACAGAAGGGAGCAAGAATAACCCATCCTAGCACGCAACTATTGCTATTACTTATCATCAAAACCACTATTTGTATAAGCTTATACCAATTCATTTCTTCCACCCTTTGTCAAAGAGTTTAAGCACTCGAGACTAGTTTCCCATGCTCATGATTTCCCACCCAACTTTCTCCCGAAGGATATCCATGTTGATAGTCGTGATATTTCAATAACAAACTCTGATCTATTCTGGAGCTGTCAAGAAGCAAAGTCAATTTTATCAAAGCAAATGGCAGCTTCAGGGAGGAAAGTTCGGCCCAAATAACACAGAGGTGAGAGGAAACCTTTCTACCAGAGCTCTCTAACATAATTTCTTTGTGAATCAAAAGCATTCTTCACACTGGAATTTTCCTCCAAGTTGAAGAGGGCTTGCAACTAATTTTAAAAAACCCTCCAAGTTTCCAAAGTATTTCAAGTGATAAAACCAAAGTTACAGCCTGAAAATAAATCATAACAGTAATATGCGCACACTTGAGAGAAAAAAAAACACAGATATAAACCTACACTGGAAAAATCTTACACTTAGTGCAGCCAAAATGCCAGTTGATACATGTCACATTTGGGCGCTCTAGGCAACGCTATCACAATGGCTAATACAGGCAGGCAGAGCTCCAAGATGAACGTCCAAAGCCCAAGAGGACACACAGATGCTCCCTGGAGCCTTAGAGAACAGTGATGGCATCTCAGGCCTTTTGCTGAAGCTTTCACACACGTTTAGCATCTTGAGCAGCAGAGCAAGTCGAAGCAAGGCTACGACCTTTCAGACGCTGTTACCGGCTAATCCTTCCTGAAAGAGGGCCTCGGAAAACATTTAGATTGAAGTATCCATGAGATTAAGATGTTTATCCAACTTGTATTTTGCACATTTGTGATTTCAGTGCCTCCTGGCTGCAAGAGCTCAGGAGGACCAAAGGCCAAGAAAGAAAGAGAACAACTCAGGCAAAGGGAAAGGATAGCAACGCTAACAAATGCTTTGTATGTTTGCTAGAAACCTGTCATCAGTCTGGAAATAAAAGAGTAAAACAAAATTAGGGGAGATTTTTCCCCAGATGGAAATAACCTTGTGCGGCTGAGTTGACAGATCTATTGGGCAAAACAAGAACTAAGAGCATAACATAAGAGGTGCTCCCTGCTAAGATTTTCCAGGTGTTTATATCTGGCTTCAGCCAGGAGAAGTGCCATGAACCCCTTAAGATCACCCCCAGCCTATCAACAGCCCAAAGCCATGTCAGCACAAATGCTAAGAAGGAGGTCAATTAAATCCTGCTGTGGCTGGAGATACTGCGCTAGCGACCGCATCCAGAGATGAGGTTCTTCCCTTCTCCCACCTCAAACTGGAAGGGAGTTTGGCACTAGAGTCCCCATGGGGAAACCTCACGGAGACACTCAAATCCCTGGAAGATGCTGCTGACCCTTTCCAAACACAGCTCACAGCATGGGAACAGAGGTCTCCAAAGCAGCTTTGGCCACATGCCACAGAAAAACATGCTTTATGTGACTGCAAAGTGGAGAAGAGTTTAGGTAATTAACCAGACGGGAGAATGAAGACACAGCAGTAACACAAGAAGGATCCTCACAATGCACACAGAGCGAGGAGGACAGGGGTTTATGGCAAGACAACAAGTAAAAGCCTTTGTAACTCAGTTTGCCACCTTCATCCTAGAATAACTATCATTTGCAGAGGGCACATAACACAAGCTTGCAAACTCCAGGCTTAGGAAGCTCACATCAGATCTTTTTGGTCACAGATGATGATACATCACTTTTCTCCACCACAGCAAAGCCTCACCAAGCTACAACTGTGCTAGAGAGTCATGCCTTTGAGTAGGATACTGCATGGCAGGAGTTGCATGAGGGTAGGGGATAAGTTATCCAGTGATTCTGTGAAGTTTCTGGGCTAAATATCTACTGTGGCTCATTTAGGATGTTGGTGAGCTGGTCCTGGGCAAGGATCATAGAATCATAGAATCATTCAGGTTGGAAAAAACCTCTAAGATCATTGAGTCCAACCGTCGACCCAACACCACCATGTCCACTAAACCATGTCCCCAAGTGCCTCATCTACTCATCTTTTAAATACCTCCAGGGATGGGGACTCCACCACTTCCCTGGGCAGCCTGGTCCAAGGTTTAACCACTCTTTCAGTAAAGACATTTTTCCTCACGTCCAATCTAAACCTCCCCTGGTGCAACTTGAGGCCATTTCCTCTCGTCCTGTCGCTTGTTACTTGGGAGAAGAGACCGACCCCCACCTCGCTACAACCTCCTTTCAGGTGGTTGTAGAGAGCGATGAGGTCTCCCCTCAGCCTCCTTTTCTCCAGGCTGAACAACCCCAATTGCCTCAGACGCTCCTCATCAGACTTGTTCTCCAGACCCCTCACCAGCCTCGTTGCCCTTCTCTGGACACGCTCCAGCACCTCGACGTCCTTCTTGTAGTGAGGGGCCCAAAACTGAACACAGTGTTCGAGGTGCGGCCTCACCAGGGCCGAGTACAGGGGCACGATCACTTCCCTACTCCTGCTGGCCACACTATTGCTGATACAGGCCAGGATGCCATTGGCCTTCTTGGCCGCCTGGGCACACTGCCGGCTCATGTTCAGCCGGCTGTCGACCAGCACCCCCAGGTCCTTTTCCGCCAGGCAGCTTTCCAGCCACTCTTCCCCAAGCCTGTAGCGCTGCATGGGGTTGTTGGTCCATGAGGGACCATGGATGGTCCCTCACAGTTTTATGTTCCTACACGTTTGGTCACATCAAATGGGTGAGTTCATCAATGAGGGGAGAGAATTTCAGGACACCACTGGACACCCCCTAGGCAAGTCTTTACAGTCTCCCCAGAATAGTCTTCACTGGTTTCACGCTGAAGGCCCCAGAGCTTGTGAGGCAGGTTTAATTTTAGAGCACACTCATCGGATTTGCTTACATAATTTTCTTGATTTGGAAGGCTTTTTATTTTCCTTAGTGAGAAAAGCTGTCCAAATTTATCACGTTAAGCAGGGGGCTGCTTGCCCATAAGGATCTTAAAATACATTGGCTGCGATTTTCCTTTTAAAATTTGCATATCACAATTAGGGCAATATGGAATTAGAGCAGCTTTAAGAAGTGAGGTGGGAAAGAAACCATTAAAAAGGACAAATCCTTACCAAATTATACTGGCATCTAAATGCAATAGCCCACAGGGTGTCCAGAGGCTGCTGAAAACAGGGCAGCAAGAGATCAAGAAATAGTTCCAGTCTGAACCCATTAAGCAGGATGTATAAAGATCCCACAATAGGGATTTTTATCGATTTTAAGAGTTTTCGGTGATTTTAAGAGAACACCATCGTTCTGTTAAAGGTACATTTATAGGTACCAGAGAAGACATTGGCCTCATCATCTAACTGGAGAAGAGCTTAGTCTGCAAAGAAATCTCTCCTTTGGTTATCCTGTAAACCAGTCCTTAGAGCTGCAGAGGCAGGACTTGGTAGCAGCCTAGATACTGCTCCAGATTTAGTTCCGTTCAGCTCCTCCACCCAGCCCCCCCCGCCTAGTCACCACTCGATTACAGCAAGAATTCAACTTCTGAGGTTTGTACTTACCAACCTGAAATCACAAAAAGCCATAAAACTCTTACACCAATATCTCACTTGATCCATTACTCCCAGTTTTGACACTGCTTAGCTCATTTTTGTAGACGGAAGCTGGGCACCTTCTACAACAGATACTTTCCAACCCTATGGACAAGTTGCAGCAGTAGAAAGGAGGAGTCATTTACACAGCCTGAAAACAAAGCAAGGAAACCCCACAGACCCCATGAATGCCACAGGCCAGCATCCCTCAGACTGCAAGCTCACAGGAGGGAGTATTCAGTTCAGATGTTGCCAGATTTCTTCCACCTACTGAAAACCCATTTTAAGGGCTGCTCCAGCAGGTCCTCTACCATTCTGCCCAACGGTTATAGCAACGCACAATGGAAGAAGTCGCATCTCAAGCGGAATCATTTCATTTGGGTCCAAAAAATGCAGCTCACAGGTCTACGCAGGTTTTGCATTTAGGTTTCCAGCACTCCTGACTACTTACAAGAGTAGCCCTGGAGCTCCCTGCCACCACCCTGGGAAGCCCCAAGGCTTGGAAAGCCAAACTCTGGGTTGCTCTTTGGTGCAAGCAATTCCCACTTCACAAAGGCAGCTCATTAGCCTCCCTCCTTTAGATGATGGTTACAAACTCAATCAAATGCCAGCTGCCTTCAATCACTGAAGTCTGAGGTCTTTTGGCCACAAGCTTTGAGTAAGGGGGACACCCCCAAGATAGAGGCAGGAGACTAATTAGCTAAAGCAGAGCCTCACCTCCAACTTGCTACACAGAGGGATGGCAATTCCTCCAGGAAGCTGGCCTCCCTTTTCTATTAGGGTGCCTTTTCTCCCAGCACCTGCAACCCTACTTGTTGTCTTCTACTGAAAAGCCTACTTTGTACAAGCATGGCCTCAGAGAGGTCTTCAAAGAGCTGTCCTGGAGGGGTCCCCCACGCTTGTCCAGGCACCCCTAGGAGAGGAAGAGGTTTTGCAGATGGCAGTTTGGCAGGATGTATTAATGCACCTCTTCATAGATCATGAGGTGGAAAGACAGCATCATCCCCAAGTAAAAATTTACACCTAGGTGAAACATCTCCTTTCAGTAAGATCTTGGTGTTTTCTCAGGAGTGAAGTTACAAGTTTGCTGCTTACACAAGAAATGATGTGCAGTCAAGTTCTTCTCAGGACTGCCCGGAGCAATAGTCCCCAGAAAAAAAAAAATCTTAAGAGATGCTAAAGATGAGGTTAATGGCCTCATGTCTTAAAGGAGGAAAAACCATCACCTCATGGTGCTCAACTCATTAGGGCTTGCCACCAAAACCTAGCAAGACAGACATCTTGGCTCAGGTAATTAAAAACCTAAGGATATAATAAATGTATAGGACTGGGTTTTTTCCCCATAGTGGTAGAGAATACTCGAGTATTGCTTTTTGAGGGTATTCTTTGAGCAAGAATAAGAGAAAAAACCCTCCCAGGACCTGGCCACTGATTTACATTACCGCTCCAGGAAACTTAGCCAGAGAAACCAGATTTAATGCGTAACTTCATCAGCAAACATCCATGTTGTCATTGTTTGTGCCCACCTCATAACCAAGCCTGAAGAAGGCCAGGGACTGAAGAGCAACATGGTGATGTTCTTCAGCCATGCACAAGCTGCTAGAGAGAGGGAAGGAGGAGTTCCTTGGTGGTAAGAAAATAAGATGAAAATGGCTTATGGCTCAGCCAGAGAAATTTCCATCACCTGTTAGAGGAAAAGCTTTATTACTAGGAAGCAAAGCACTGATAAAAGCGGCCAGGCTCACAGCAGAGCATCTTTCGTGGAGCATTTGAAATGTTGGCGTGGGAAAGTGTCTGCCAGCAATTGTTCAGACACTTGCAAATAGGGGCCTTTCCAGATCCATTTTATAATCCAGCCGTGGTGGGCTGCTGTGTCTTTCCACCTCTGCTCCCCAAAAATAAAACCCAACAGACCCTGAATGGTTAGAAAGGAACCGCTGGCAGCTTTGGGCATGCCTCTCCTCCACCATCCTCATGGCTGTAAGCAAGATGCAGGCTTTGCATAGCAGCACAGTGGGTCCTTTGAGGGATTTCAGAGCTGCAGCATCAAAGCACAGAGCGGTCTCACAGCCTGGGCGCAGCAGGGCAGCAGCATCCACGTCCCGTTTGTGTGCAATGCCTGTTCCGTTCTCCACAGCCTGCAGGGCACAGGGGACTTTTCATGAAAAACCTGAGCTAAAGAAACTGAAAGTTTGTTTCCCCCCCCCCCCCCCCCAAAAAAAAAAGCTCATATAGCTGCCAGCTGCTCCTGTGACCACCCAAACTGCTCACCTATTTCTTAAGCGATGCTAAACTAAGTAGAGGAGCTGAAACATCATAAGCAGGGGGACATGCAAGGAGGGGAGAGTGAAGTTAGAGAGCTATTAGCAAAATAAACCTTTGCTCTGGCAGGCTGAAGAAGCAGTACCAGGAGCAATGTTGGCACTCATTTCAGTCACCAGGTTTAACCCTCCCTTTCCTCAGCCACCACCCCTGTGAAAGATGGCAAAGCCGTGCCAAATAGCCATCCCTTCCCCAGTCTGCTGGCAGTCGCTCAGCAGGGATTAAATTTGAGCCCAGAGCAGCAAAACAGGGCTCTCAGGTAAAGCCCAAGGAGTCAGGACGGTATTAAATCAGCTAAAGGACTGCAGGGATACAGGCAAGGAGATGGAAAGCCTCATCTGCAGAGGGGGTCAGTGCTACTACCTCTCCCCTTCGGAAAGCAGAGCCAAAATGTTTACAGTCAATATAAAGGAAAAAAAAAATATGTTGCGAGCATTTTCCCCCCCTGCTCAGGGATCTTCCCCTCACCTGGTGCTGGCAGGATTCCCCTCTTCTCCCCAATACACACATCATCTGACACTTAAAACACAGAAGAAAGCCCCTGTCCTGCCCGCCTCTCTCCAAAACATGAATTATCCTGCTCACTTGCCCAGAGCGTCACAGATGTAATGACTATTTTTCACTCAAGGTTCAGGGAAACAGAGGCCAATCTTGCACAACCACAGCTCATCTTCAACTGGAGAGTTAAATTACTGAGCTATGAGGATGAATGCACTGTTGGTGAAGTACTCCCGTTTTATCCAGTGAGTTAAGGACAACAGAGAAAAACTGGTGTGTGACTCACTGCCCTGCATTTTTAAGTGAAAAAGCAAAGAGCTTGGTTTGAAGAATTAAAAAAGCAAGAAGTGGAAAAGAAAAAAGAGTGAAAAAAACCAAGAGAGCAAACACCTCTAAAACACCCCGGCTGGGCAATTTTAAGCACTGAATCAGCAGATGCAGGAGCTCTTCACAGGAGCTGGTTCACGCATTAGCCTAGGTAATGTGTTTGCAGCTTTGTATCTGAGAGGCTGCCTATATTAGTCATCTGTAAGGGGACACTTCAGCAATGCTAACTGGAACGAACTGAGCACAGGAATGCAACGTGGGGTGGTTAAACCACATCAATTTTGAAGGAGTGCCTCCATACAAGGCTCTAAAGTGCCCTTAATTCAGTTTAGCCTGATTTGCATTGAAATCAAGTATGTTAAAGTGAATTAAGGATCTTTAATCCCCAAGGAGAGTGTTTCCACCAGGGCTAGTTAAGAGTAATTGAACTAATCCACTTTAAAAGTCAGTTCAGATTAGTTGTGCTAAGTGGCTGTGCAGATGAGGCCTGGGAGCACCGGGACTGTCTCTAGCATGCAATAATCACATCAATCTGCCTCCGGGGCTGCTCTGGGAGGACAGCTACAGCAGGGCTATTTTGCTATCGAGAGGCTGGGAGTGGTCCAAGACACTCAAATAAGAACACTAATAGAAACGTCTACTTGTGCTTGACAGGTGCCATCTGGTTGCAACTGAAGGCATTTTCCACATTTCTTTTCTGTACATACCATATATGCTGGGTATGGCCAAGGGGGAAAGCTGTTTTTATGGGCAGCTCAGGGACCAGGTTACTGGTCCAAAAAAAAAGTGCTGGCAGCATCTCTCATTCAAGCCACACTTGAAGCTCACATCCCCTCACTGAAATATGTAATGTAGATGTCAGGAGATGTATTGTGGGCTCAGTGGAGGACTGAAGGGACCACCTCCACCATACACTAATGGCTGGGGGTGGTTGTTTTCCCCATTTAGTGCTATCACATCCACCCCACTCTTCTGCAAGCTCCCAGGGTGTTACCCACTTCCCACTGGTTTCCACACCGGCTTTTCAACTGGTTAGAGCAAAAACAGTTCAGCCCCACACTCTTGCCACAGAAATAGGGAAAGGGAAGCTAAGAAGGGGCAACAGAAATCAAAGAGGGCTAACAACCACCCCAAACCCCATCCTGCCCCAGTTTCTACTGCAGGTCCCCCCCCAGGCAGCAGCACAGAGCAGGCTCAGCACAGGTTTTGCCTTTCTAGGAAAGAACCAAGCCCCTGTTTGATCCAAGCCAGTTCTTCCCCAGCTAAGAATAATCCCCCAGCTGCTGTTTGATTTACACATTACCATGGACGCGCAGTGTTTTTTATCTGGTAGATATAGAGGGGGAGAGGGAGCAAGTCTGCGTGTGTTCGTTCTAGTTAATGTTTCCTGTGCGGTTCGGGCCGTTATGCCTTACAGGTATGTTTATTCCACTACTTTAGCAAACCAGCAGACTTTTTAATGGAACTGTTGATATTTTTCCTGGCTGATCCTCCTGGAGAGCAGAGGCAGTGTACAAACGAAGTTCATTCCTAGCTCCAGCCTAAAGCTACTCTTCTCCTCCTGGGACCGCAGGGAATTGAAGGTTTCCATTGCACTGGTCAGATTTCTTCCTTCTCCGGCCTTCAAGTTTTAGATACATAAACAGAGGCGCTCAGGCAGCTGACAGTAGCAAGAGCAATGCGTGGCTGGTGCTTTATGCAAGGGCAGCAGCTGCACTGAAAATGCAGCCGTGCATCTCCCAGCAAGGCTCTGGAAAAGGAGAGCGGGTGCAACACTGCACCCTTAAAACGAAGGTTCAACCATACAGCTTGTTTTGAAGTCAGACCCTTGCAGGCTGAAGCTAGGGGTTTCCTGCTTATTAGCATTTCAGAGCTCGCTAAGCCATCAGTAGATCCCACACACATTTGTCTTTGAACCCCCTTTATTGTTGCAACAGGATCAGTAACTCCGATCTTGGACAGCTCTGCTTCATCAGGCACCTATAGAAGACACTTTCAGACCTTGTCTATAATCTAACAGCCCTTGGGGGTCCTGAGGAAAGCCAAGGGATGCGCACCAAGTCCCTGACTCAGCTCACAGCCTGCTCCCCCTGAAAACAGACTTGTTTTACAAGCTGAAGTACCCTGAGGTTAATGGATGTTCCCAAAGCCACACAGATGCTTGGCAGTCTCCCCTCTTCACGCCCATGGAGCAATGAGGCAAAACTTACCCCTGGCCTCTGAACACATCCAGACAGGTCAGACACCAGCTCTAAAGCCACTTCAATTGAAAGCACTTGAAAGGAGTGCTCCAAAGAGCTCTGGTAACAGAGTAAACAGCCCCACACAAGCAGGCAAGAGCATCTGTTTGAACAAGGCTACCCAACTGCCCCTGCCTCTGACCATGTGCTGCTGGCTCTGTCCAACAGCAACTGGAGCACAGCATCCCTGAGAGCAGCTCACCAGCCTCGTACCACACTCAGTGCTGGAGCAGTTAGCCTCCAGGAGCAGATGGGGTCACCACCACCCACCTCCACACCGTGAGATGGCCCCCTGCCTACAGCATGGCCTGCAAGGGAGAGCATCCAACTCCAGCCAGCTGCTGGGGGACATGGGAAAAATACAGCCAGTGTCACCAGGTAACAGGGTCATCAAGCCTGGTGCAGACCCAAGCTCCAACAAGTCAGAAAAGGCCAAGCCTTCAAGCTCACCTCCCCGCTCCCAGTGACAGCTCCAGCTCTCAGATTTTCCATGAGCCTTGCAGCAGCCCAAGCAAGTGCCTCAAGGGTGCTGAGGGAGGATGCCCTTCTCTTACCCTGGTACCTCCCACAAGGCAGCATCTGGGACAGCCCACAGGGAACCCAGTCCATGCACTTGGGGAAGACAGGACCACAAGCTCCCCAGAGGCAAACTGCAGTTAGTTTTAAGGCATCTCCACTACATCATAAGATTTGTTTCTGCATGGCTGTTGATCCCTCTGCAAGCTCAGGAGACAAATGCAGGATTATGCCTGGTCCCACTCCCCTCCAAATCTCTTTGGCCCAGCATCTGTCCCGCACCTTGCGGGGACAGGTCTCTGCCTATAAACACATCTTCATCAGCTACAGAAACCAGCATGGAGATTATGGCTTCAATCAGGCAGAACAAAGAATAGCCATGTAACACTGACCGCAGGGACTGCTCAAAGCCTTGTTTAGCCCAGTTCACACTCTCCCAAGAACAGGTCTTCAGCTTCAGTCCTCTCTTCAAACTCATGCTAAGCCTCTGGATTTCCAGAGTCAACATGGGACAAGCCAGAAGATAGAAATAGTCACCAGGGATGCAACACAGCCGTGCTAATGAGCCAAAGGAAGTGTTGGATCTTTGGTTAGACCCTGTAATTCAGCTCAAGTGGCTGTTTCACCTCTGGCCTGTCAGATCAACTTGCTAACCACAGACTGGGAAATAGCTCCCTGCTAGCTCCCAGCAGGAGATTTATCTTTGGCAGGGGCTGAAAACATCCCTACCCCCCTTCACCTTTGATTACAGAGGGGCCCAGAGATGCAGAAAGAGAGGTATGCTATAAGTTTGCCAGGTATTTCAAGATCTCACCTTACACTGGAAGAGGATTAGGGCTAGAAAAGAATTTTGTCAAGATTAAGCAAAACAAGTCAGTTCTTTTAAATAAAGTATCAGTTCTGGTGAACTGTCCCCAGAGGGGTTTGGGCTCCAGGATAGGGTTTCTTGTCAGAGGAGATGGGCAGCCCCGGAGAGCTGTAGCACAGCAGGGCTTGCAACAGAGCAGTAAGCTGAACTCTGTCACTGAGCTGGGCAAGCTCCACTGAAGTCACCGATTGCTCTGGGAGAGGTCCCTGTAACCAGCACCAGTGGGGCCAGCCCAAAAGGATTTGGCCAAGTTGGATCCTCATCCTAAGTGCAATCACTCAGCTGTTTCCCTGGGTACCTACCCAGTCCCACCAGCTGCCCTGGCTCCCAGATGAATACCCCACCCTGAGCTAAACTTGTCTCCCAGACACTCTGATGTCATAGCACACATCATAGCTCATTCATTCACATCATAACTCTCACCTGAGCAGGACCAAAGCTGGTTCCATACAGTGGAGAAGTTCAGCTCTACAAGCAGTGCCACTGCAAGAGGCGTGTAGTGCTGTGGCATGCCCCAGGTCAGTGGGGTTCAGATGCTCCCACGCCTGAGAAGGGACACTAGAAGTCTCTTTTGAGACTACTGAAGGAGGTATCCAGGCCTCCTCAGACCTGGCTGGGTTGGGATACTTGTGCTTGAGGCTAGAGAGCAGTAGGATGTAAAGAAGCTGAGAAACACCAAAACACACAGTGGCCTTCCTATGCTAAACTCGAGTGGAAGCACAGTTTCTTTGCTTGCCCGAGTATTTTGCGATGCTTTCTCTGATGCACCCTCATTTACACTCCGCAATGCTGAAAGGCACTGCCTTACAAGAGGCTCTGCACACCCACAGGAGACAGGGCTGACTGGTTTTTCCATGGGAATCAGGAGACACTGAAGTCAAAGCAAGATTTGGGGAAGCAAGCCATCTGGGAAAGGATCTGGCAGACCTTCTGCAGGCAAGACACCTACCCTTCCTGCAGGCGGTGAGGAGCTTCAGTGCTAAGGCCAAGCAGGGTAGATCCCCACCAGAAAAAACACACCCTACCAGCAGTCAGCTACCAGAGGTCTTAGCGCTGATTCAAAAAGTGAGGCATCGTGCTGGTCACCAGGGTAAACTGCAGCCCCTCTAAGCTCAGCTTCAGGCGTGGCCAAGGAGCACTATCTCAACATCCAGAAGATTGAACACTTCACCTTGGCAACTTCAGAGAGCAAGGTGCTTACTAACAGTAATCCTAGAAGATGGAGCTGGAAAGCCCTGCGAGAGGTCCTCTGCAACATGCAAAACTAGCTTCACCTACAATCTTCAGCTGCAGTCTAAGAGAAGTGCAGTTATTGCCCCCAGGGCTGCCTGGCTTTGTTTTGTTGCAATACCAAGCATGAGATCACCAAACTTTAAAAAAAATAATCAACCCACAGAGAAGACATTGCAATGAGGATACGTAAAGGTCTGAGCTCACCGTAATAGTAAAAGTCAGTCAATGCACCCAACTCAGCAGGGGGTCACACAGCAAGGTCTACTCTGGGAATTAGCTGTAGGCGGATCATGAGGACTAGGGCACAGCAACGCCTCTGTGCCATTTCTTTCAGGCGATCAGGCAGGGAAAGTCTACAAAGATCGCAGCAAACAAGTCCGTGAGAGCAACCTGCCAGGCTGCGCATGCCAGAGCTCAGCAGATGGGCACTCCTCTGTAACGTGAGCGCTTGGGTGATCCTGCAGCCCCCCCACCGACGGCCCCTCCAGCCAAGCCTACGGAGGGGTCAGCTAGCACCAGTGCACTCCTGCGCACGCTGTAGCAACACACAGCACACTCCCACATGCAGAGCTGGGGAAGCTGTCACATGCAGCTGATTGATGACAGCAGGGAACGTAAATAAGGCACTTTGTGGAGGTAGAATTTAAAGGGTAATAACTTGCTCTGACTGGAAGTTAGAGCAGGTATTCTTGAAGACATGGGTGAGCCTACCTCAGTAGATGCTCATCTGGCAGTGCTGAGGCTTTTGGAGCAGGGCCATGACCTTTTGGGAAGAAGTTAAGAGGTGCTTAACGTACAGAAGCAGGAAACCCAGTGTCAAGCCATGGGCTCTGTGCTTCAAAGTAATTCACCCTGGCAGCCTGTCTCACCTACCTGTACGTTACACAGGAAGGCATCACCCAGTGGTCAGACTCAAGACACACCCTTGTGTATCTCAAAGGAAACTTAATTTTGCTGGACTCTAACAATGGAGAAGAAAATTAAGTAGACCAAGAGCAGATGGAAGCTAATTCTTTTGCTCATCAGCTGACCTCTTCCAAAAGGACTTGGTCTTGAGAGCAACAGTTGCTTGACCCTACTTGCTTTGGGAGGCTGCTCTACAATTTGGTTTCAGAGAAGGTCAACATCAGACCAAGGTTCTGGCTAAGCTTCTGCCCGTTCCTCCCAGGACCGCCTTAGCCAGACAGGGCCATTTGACAGGTTTTTAAGCAAAGCTCAGATATTCCTATGGGCATCTCAGTACTTCATTCACATCTAGGGGAAATCACATGTTGCTCCACTGCACAAGAAGCTACCTCCTACTATGCACAGTAAATGGCCAATTATGCTACTTCGGTCTCTGGAAGACTCAGAACAGTTTTTTCCAAGAAAGGAAACTTTTGCTGCAATTGTGAAACTTGTCCGTCCAGCACACAGCAAATGCAAAAGTCAGAGCAAGCTAGTTTCTCCCCAAACTGCGTAAACATCTGGCTATCCAATTAATGCTATTTTAATGAGCTAGGCCAAATGAATCCGCTCATAAAATTCATGCCAACTCCCATACAGCATGACATCCCATCAACATCAACCGAACACTCCATGCTACCTTCCAAGCCAGCACAGACTCAGCATTAATGTCAGATACTGTTGAGTTTGCATGTTCTACAGTGGATGTATAGAAGAGCTGTTTTGCTCTGTGCTCTTTCCAAAGGAAGAGTTCAAGTTTTTTTAACCTGTCATTTCCCCTTCCCCCAAAAGAAATCCTTCAGCAACTGAATTAACAAAATACTCCCCACACCTTATAGAAGAATGATTTAAGGTCACAAGCAGACTGGAAGACCACATAGCACATGCAGGAGCTGCCTGATCCATTTGAAATAGAGCTCTCCGCAACAGCCAAGGGAAAAAAGTCAGAATAGATTTTTCTATCAGCTAGAGCAAAACCCGTAACTGCTATGTTTATCCATGTAGTCAAAATACTCCCTGTTCCACTTAGCACAGTGCAAACACGCATTACAATAAAATGTAAAGCTTACTGAGCTGATAAACTTCTTAAGTGTATTTTATGACAGTATCTCAAGAGATAAGACTCATTAGCACTTACAGCCACGATCTGAGGGAACCTTAAAAAGCAGGGTTACAAACAGGAGAAGAGGAAAAAAATTGCAACTAGATGTCAAAGACATCTTCTAAAGGGTTAACCCTTTCCACCCAGCACCATAATTTCTAGCTCCGACTCAGCTTGACCTGAGCTGGCTCCCCGGCTCTGGGTTCAATAAGCCAGGAAAACATATCCTACCTGTCCTGCCTGCAGCCAGACCGTGTGCTGGTCCAGAACCTGCAGCACCAGTCTCCCCGCAGCCACATGCTGCAGGAGGGGCAGTAGCCTCCCATCAGCATTTAACAGTGCAAGCAACAGGCCCTCTGCCTGAGGGCTGCTCGGATTGAGAAACCAACTGCATTAACATGCTGCAAACCACTAGAGAGCTTTTTTTGGCTGCAGAGAGAAAGGCTGCTTCATTATGGAGGGAAGCCAGAGGCTCAGCATGTTTGCAGTCTGGAAAGCCAGGTACATGAGACTCCTTGGATTGCTTCAACACACACCCTCAGAGAAGCACTGGGAAGCTGGCAGGTTGCTACCTGGACAGTCAGGGAATTTGGGGTAAAGAAGTTTGTGTCTAACAGACTTAGTATGAGCTAAGCAAGTGCCATCCCACCCAAGAGTGCTTTCTCCAGGAGGTAGCTGTAGCTGCATGGTTAGGCAGAGGGAGCCTTTACATACAGCAGATCAAGACAGTTTTAATGCATTGAGCCCTCTCCTCTCAAATGCCTCTGGCAGCAAACATTAGGGTAAGAGCTGTCTGTCCTGGTTTCAGCTGGGATAATTTCCTTCCTAGTAGCTGGTACAGTGCTGTGTTTGGGATTTAGGGTGAGAACAATGTTGATAACACACCGATGTTTTAGTTGTTGCTGAGCAGTGCTTACACTAGTCAAGGACTTTTCAGCTCCCCATGCTCTACCGACTGAGCAGGCTGGAGGTGCACAAGAAGCTGGGAGGGGGCACGGCCAGGACAGCTGACCCCAACTGGCCAAAGGGACATTCCATACCATGGGACATCATGCTCAGTACATAAACTGGGGAAAGCTGGCCGGGGGGGCCGCTGCTCAGGGACTGGCTGGACATCGGTCGGCGGGTGGTGAGCAATTGTACTGTGCATCACTTGCTTTGTATATTCTTTTATTATTTTATTTCAATTATTAAACTGTTCTTATCTCAACCCATGAGTTTTCTCACTTCTACTCTTCCAATTCTCTCCCCCATCCCACTGGGGAAGGGGGAGAGTGAACAAGTGGCTGCGTGGTGCTCAGTTGCCGGCTGAGGTTAAACCACAACACTGTCCCATTTGTACTCTACAGAACTCAAGTGACCAGAGAACCCAAGCCCTGAAGTTGCCACATTGCTCCATGCGATGGGAACAGAGGATCAATACAGAGCTTCTGGCAGCAGAAGTCCTTACACTTCTGGTGGCCTGACCCAGGAGACCATGTTCAAGACAGTCTCCCCCATGGGGATATTCCAATGTAGCATCTCCTCAGTGGTCTCCAAAAAAAAGCTTCAAAATCCCTATCCAACTTAAGTCCCTCTTCTTAGAGAGCAGCTATGCACAGAGACATAAGGAGGAGACAGGGCAGGCAAGTCTGGCCTTTAGCTCTTATGAGCTGAGCTTTCTAGGTCCCACCACCCCTGTGCAGCTCTGGTCAGCTCTACATCAGAAGCTGCCTCATGCAGTGGAAGCACTGGTTCAGTGATGCTCACTGGTTCAGTACCTCCTCTGGCTACTGAGACTCCAAGAATACAGATGCTAGTTCAGCAGCATCTTCTGGCTTGGCTTTTCCACCAAAAAAAAATCAAGAAGCCTTTAAATATCAATGTTTTGCCAAGGAAAACACAGGAATAAAAACACTGTCAGCATCTCCCCAAAATGAAGGGAATGGAGCATCCCTGGGACAGGAACATCTTCTCCAGGAGGCAATTACACCAAGTCTGCAAGCACAGCAGGTTAAACAGACAGAAAAATGAAGAAAGCAGCAAAGACTGACAAAACCCAGTCCAGTCAGAAAGTTTCAAACTAAGGAGCATCACATCTGCTTCTCCTTGCAGTCTTCCAGACCTTCCACTTAACCCTCCCCCTTCCCAATCCCACAACCTAATTCAATTACCTACCACTGAATAAGCCTTAAGGCAATTCTCATTACCCTGCGATAAAGCACAAGGCCTTTAATTATTAAACACTCATGGGCTTTTTGTGTTGGGGTTGTGGGGCTGGACTCCCTTTTATTGTTGTTAGCAGCTTCCAGAAAGCAAGTTAATCATTGACCGGGCCTTTCACCAGGAGACCGGAGTCCTATAGATTCCTGGCCTCCAGTTCTGCATCACCAGTCACACTAAAGAAAGTCACTGGCCTCCTCCTGCTTTGCCAAGTATCACTTAATACTCTAACAAGCCATCTTCTCCCCCTAGGGAGTTATCTGTAGCACTGGTGACCCCTGCAATAAAACATGCAGTATTTGGTGAGCATTGTATGCAGCCGCCGTGTCCATTAACAAGTTGAGTTCAGAGAGAGACGGCCCCGATGTCTTTCCAAGTAAGGGAAACTGAGGCACAAGGTAGTGATTCCCAAGCCTCAAGCAACACGGTCAGTCCAGTACATGAGTCCAAAACATACTAATCCAGGCCTGAATAAAGTTTTGCTCCATCCTCTGAGCACACTGCAGACGGAGGAAGCTTTCAGGTACCTCACACCCTAATTTGGGACAGATCTGAGTCCCTAGGACTGTAGATGCAGGTCTGGTGGACCTTAGCTGCATGCAGTTATTTTTCCAAATGCTCCTGGGTTTGTCACTGCCCTTATGGCACTTCAATTCCAGTGCCACCTTCAAGCACCTAGAAAGCAAATGCTGCTTCTGGGCATGGGATTCCCCTTCATAAAGGAATGGAGGTTAAACACTGCTTTCAACTGACCCAGAGAGGCCAACTTTGGGAGAGAAGCCAGTCAGGACTCAGACAGATCAGTCTCTACGTGACAATTCACCCAGCTCAAAAGGAGCAAGAAAAAGAAACAGCCAGGCACACCCTCCCTATTCCAAGGAAAACCAGAAATCCAGCACCTTAAAACCAGCATCGCCATCTAGAAAAAGCCAAACACCCCAGGGTGGGATGGCAAAGCCGCCCTCCCAGCCCCAGGAGCTGCCTCCTTACGCTCCAGCTGTGTTTGCCTGCGTGCCGCATTCCTCCCTCGCCACCCGAGTCCAGGTTTTGTTTTTTTGGGTTGTGCTGAGAACCAGCTGCTCCATCTCACACACGCCAGAGACGACCAGCGCGTCTGGAAAGCCAACACACTGCGGCCTGGCTAGGCAACAGCTTCCCGAGAAGTTCACACGCCTTCGGCCGAAGCTGCAAACGCAAGCGTGTGGCCCCACACTACCATCAAGTGACAGGTACAGTAATTCTTGATATGCAAGAGCCATGTTAGCACCTAGCATAGCCCGCAGGCTGGAAAAAACAGGCAGCAAAGCCTGCCAGCGCCAGTGGGCTTGCTTTTATTGGAGATGACATTCAAGCTGATGCCACGCGCTTGTAGTGTCAGAGTTCAGAAACTCATGCTAACTCTCAGCCTCCTTAAGAGCCCACCACCCCATCGGGGTGGTCACAACCCCCGAATACCCCTCCAAGTCCAGTATTCAGATCTTTTCTAAGTAATTTTAGCAGAACCACACCCTGAATTGCAGATTATGTAATATTTCTACCCCAGCAGCACCTAAAGCATAGTGGGGTACCTATTTTGCACCTGCCAACGGGAACAAAAACATATTGCACTTCCCACACCAAAAAGCCCCACCATGCAGTAAGGAACCTGCTCTCACTAGCGATGTGTTGGTAAATTAGGGCAAGCTATGCTTCCCCTCCCTCCCTCTCCCCCACAGAAGCATTTAAGGGTTCCTGTTGCCTGCGTGCAGTGTACAGATCAGTTACATTTATGAAGAACATTGCAATCTGTCAATATAAACACTATGTAAGCATGAGCCACTTGTAACATTACTACTGTCCTGACAAGTGTTCGCAGAGGGGGCAGAGCTGCCCAGCTCCTGCTGCCGCTGGAGGAAAGCGGAGCAAACCCCAAGCTGCAGAAACCAACACTTCTTCCAGCAAGAAAAAAGGAGGGGGTGCATCAAAACTGAGTCAGACTATAAATCAGAACACTCGGAAAGAAATAGAGGGGTTTTGATTTATGGCCTGGACAGGTTGCAACCTCAGAGCCACAGACCAGGCAGCTTAAGAAAGCAGCAAGCTCCTACAGGTCAGTTTGCCATCCCACTAGCACGGGGGCACAGCAGGACTGAAGTTAACCAGCCTGCCTGTCACCCCAGCATGGCTAATCTTGTCACCTGCCACTTCCAAAGCCCGGTAGTGCAAGACCCAACACAATTCCCAGACGCCGCTATGGCATTTCCACCACCCCCTAGCCATGTTAGAGAGAAGGGGAGGGAGGGGAGGTACACCCAAAGCTTTAAGGCACAAGAAAAGCAGAGAGGGGAGGAAAGTGAAATGCAATGCTTTCTCAGGGATCCCGGCAGTCTGGGGCTGCTCCAAGCTACCCCCATCAGCCAGCTGTAATATGGTGCAAATCAGTTTTCAGACAGCCCAGCTGCACAGGAGATGGCTGAACATAAAAGCAGGCTCACTTTTAGAACAGCCAGGGCATCTCAACAAGCCAGCCTCAGCTGACGCTTATCTCAAGGCAATGCTTCCCCCTCTGGTATAGACTCAGCCAGTAATAGTCTCCCATACGTACTCCTACCCTAAAATGCACCCTTCATCATCAGACATCCTGATGGGCAACTAAACCTCCCACAAGCCATCAGGTCCTGCTCAGTTTTGCAGGCATGCTTTTTCCTCTCTGGCATCAAGAAGTCTCCTCTCAGACAAGGCTTAGGAGCTGTAGCATCACCACATCCCTGAAGCCAGGCTCTTTCAGCGGCCTTCCAGTAATCGGTGCTAACAGACCCCTCCTGAGTAGGTGCCTACAGGGACTCAGCTCTGCTCACTGCTACACATCAGCATCACTTCAGGTCCTGCCTTTGCTGTGCACCAGCTCCAAGCTGGTCAAGCTGGCACCTGCTTCTCTCCTGCACCAGGGAGGTGGTCAGCAACACCCAGGGAGCAGCAGAGAGGCTGCCAGCTTAACCCTAGGTGAGGGACGAGCCTGCCCCTCCTTTCACCCCCGACAGTGAACTGTTACCTTCAGCTCATGTCCTAACCAGGCAGCTTGGGGATGGAGCAAAACAGCAGCAAGGGCCCCCATCTGCACCAACGCTTTCTCTCACATACACCAAGCTCTACTTCCAGAGGGCATTTATCATTTTTGGCTGCTTGTGCAACTCTCTAAGAAACCGGAGCCAGACATACAGAGAAGCAGCGGCCTCCAGTCATGGCCTTCCCACCCCAGTATCCCCCCCCAACTCCCTAGCTGCCCCTGTGGGGCAGACACAGACATAACTACATGCTGACACAATCTTGTTATCATGTAACCATGCCCGATTTCTGTCCCCATGCACTAATTCCCCCACCAGGCCACACATTTGGAGACACTGAATTCTTTCCCTGAAATAAGACATTGGGGATGGGGTGGAAGGGATCATCCACAGCTGTCCCTATCCCCCACCAGACCGTGGAACAGAGCAGCTAAGCTGCAGCTACAGCGTGACATCTGTTTAACACAGCCGCCTGCTGCCCTCTGCACCCCCCCCCCACCCACCTCCTCCGACAGGGATGTTAGCACCCGGAGCAGAGGGTCTAGCAGGCCACCGAAAGGTGTCAGGGTGGCTCTGATGATGCCTTGGACCGGGAAGGAGTTTTCCTTCCCCTCCCTAGAAAGGGTGTTGCATTAACTGAGCCCACTTCTGAGTGGCTCACTGAGCAAAGGGGGACCCATCCAGGTCTTTAGGTAAGATTTGTATTAGAATACAGATGTGCTTCCTCACCTGGAGCAGTTCCTCCATGCATGTGGCCACCTTTCTAGGCATAGCAAGAAGAGCTAACGCCAGCCTTCACAGGGCACTTAGAGAGGCACCAAGAGCCCTGCAGGAACATACAGCTTTTACCAGGTAAGACTTCTTTCCTTATCAATATCCAGAAGCCCGCAGCAAGGAGGGCTCAGCTCTTCCACACACACTTGTTAGATCACGTATCGCTGGGGATTAGCGGGGACCCCGGACCTCAGCACTGACTATTCCCCCATGTCCCCAGCAGCTCAGCAAGTGCAATCTCTGCTTTAGGCCTCTCGGAAGAACAAAGAGGAGATTAGCAGCAGATGCTGCTCCTTCGCTGTGGCTCTAACCAGAGAGCAGATGCTTTGCATAAGCAAACTTCACTGCACACCGCAGCAGCCCCGGAGCACTTGGAGTGCACATCTGGCTGGGTGCACATCTGGCAGCATCTCCTCTCCCCTCCTTATTGCCAGAGAGGGAGTCTCAAATCAGAAACAGCAGCCGCACTGAGACAGAGGGAATAACCCGAAGTAGTCAGGACAGACCTAGCAGCACACTTCCCTCAGCTCGACGTGTTCACTCTGAAGTTAAAATCTACACCAGCCACACCAGGCCAGAAGAGAAATCCCAGAAGCAAGCGACTGAAATGAGTTACCTGCTGCGCTACAGCAGATACCAACACCGCATGGATTAACGGGAGAGTTACAGCCAAACTCCTTACAAGCCCTGTCAGTCCCTAAGGCACAGTACAACTGCACAGTGCCGGTGGTCTTCAGCAGACACACAGGCTAACGGGCTCGGTACAGCCCTCTGTGTGCTGCTGGGAGAGAAGGGGGCTTTTCCTAAAACCCGAGGCACACAGGACAGGCCGTTGCCTCACAAAACCAGCCCCAGAAGCAGGAAGTTAAACAGTTCTTGAGTTGGAAACAGAAGATGTAAGTAGCACTGTTTGGAAAACTTTGCCAGACCACAAGCAATTGACAAGCCTCAACACCAGGATTTGTTTTACTGGAAAGGGGGGGGGGAAACCTCAAGTCTGCTAAAACATTCTCCAGGGCCGGTCCAGTGGCTCCTACCAGCGGTCACAACACAACATCCCAAAAAGCAGCAAGAACCATCACTCTTGAGTAAACTTGCACCGAAACCTCTTAATCGGGTGCTCGCATCCCACTCCCCTCGCAAACCGCCCCCATTTTGGGACAAGTCTTAAAAAAAAAGAGACAAGAGGCAGCTACGTCGACACCCCAAAAAGCAAAGGGGGGGGCGCGCAGATGGAAAGCCAGCGGACTTGAAGCCTCGCGACGTGGCCGCGGTTGCGGGGGGGGCTTTAAAGAGAGGGGGTGAGCAGGTTTATTCGGCTCCTCCAGCTCAGCCCCCCCCCCGGCCAAGGAAGGGGGGGGTGAGGGGGTCGGGGGGGGCAGGGAGCGGGGATCCACCTGCGCGGCGGCGGAGCGGGCGCGGACCGGGCCGGTAGCGCCCCCTGCCGGCCGCACCCCTGCACCGCGCACAGGTGAGCGCCGCGGGATGCGGCGGCTCCGCGCCGCGCCGCTCCGCACCCCACCCCCCCCCCCTCAGGGGACCCTCACCTCTGTCGGGATTAAGCTTTGCACCGTCCCAGGCTGGTGACAGCAGCGTGCACCCCTACCCCCCCCAAAAAAAAAACCCCACCAGCGCCGCCGGGGTGATGCCGGGACCCGCTTGCCAGCGCCTGGTGCTGAAGCACGCGCTTAAATTGGGGGAAGATAACGAGTTTTTTCGGGGCTGCCCCACGCCGGCGGAGGTTACAGCACGCACCTGGAGCTGGGCTCCCCGGCCACCCCGCTACGGGTCCCCTCCGTGCGGGCCACCGCCGCCCACCCCGTCGGGGACGGGCAGGGGGAGACGCTCCCTCCGCGCCCGCAGAGTTTCTGCCTGCGGCCCCTGGGAAAAGCACGGCGGCCCCCGGCAGGCAGCAACCTGCAGCTCCCGGAGAGCCCGGCCGTGCCAGGCAGCACGCCGAGGGGATTAGGGTCGCCCGGCTCCGAGCGGCGGAACGGGGAGGAGACGCGGGTACGGGGCTGTCCCTCCCCGTACCCCTCTCCCGGAGCGGCCGTCAGCGGGGACGCCCGCACCCGCCGGGGGAAAGGAGGCTGCCGGCGGCATCCCCCACCTCGGGCGGGACAGACAAGGTGCAAAAAACCCCTTTTGCAAAAACAAAACGCTAAAACAAAATAAAGTCAAAAAGGAGGAGCGGGGGGGGGGGGGGGGGGGGGGTGCGGGCGCGTCCGCGCTGAGCGCCGGGCACCTACCCGAAGTAGGCGGCGGAGGGCCGCGGGGCGCAGGCGAGCAGCCCTAGGAGCGCGCAGGAGGAGAGCCATCCCAGCAGGACGTGTCCATCCAGCATCTTGCAGCGGCGGCGCCGGCGCTGCTCATCTCGTTCCCCCGCCGCGCCCGCTGCGGCCCCGCCGCCCGCCCCGCTTCTTATAGCGCGGCCGGCGGCGAGCGCCCGGCCGGCGGCGGGGCGGGGCCGGGGCGGGGCCGGCGCGGCGGGGCGGGGCCGCGGCGGCGGGGCGGGGCGGGAGGCGGTGGGGACACGCCCCCGGGGGGGCGGGCGCCGCGGCGGGGCCCGGGGGGGGGGGGAGGGGGGCGGGGGGAGAGGAGGGGGGCAGCGGGGCGGCGGGGTGGAGAGAGCGGGGCGGGATGGACGGGACGGGACGGGGAGGGGTGTGCAGGGGACGGGTGTCCCCGGGCGGGGTGTCGCGGGGCTGGGTGTGACACGGCCGGGCAGGAAAGGGCCGGGTGTGCAAGGGCTGGGTGTGCCAGGGACGGCCAGCGGTGCAAGGGCCGGGTGTGCGAGGGCTGGGTGTGCCAGGGACGGCCAGCGGTGCAAGGGCCGGGTGTGCGAGGGCTGGGTGTGCCAGGGACGGCCAGTGGTGCAAGGGCCGGGTGTGCGAGGGCTGGGTGTGCCAGGGACGGCCAGTGGTGCAAGGGCCGGGTGTGCAAGGGCTGGATGTGCCAGGGTCGAGCAGTTGTGCAAGGGGTGGGTGTGCAAGGGCTGGATGTGCCAGGGACAGCCCGTGGTGCAAGGGCCGGGTGTGCAAGGGCTGGATGTGCCAGGGTCGAGCAATTGTGCAAGGGGTGGGTGTGCAAGGGCTGGGTGTGCCAGGGACGGCCAGCGGTGCAAGGGCCGGGTGTGCAAGGGCTGGGTGTGCCAGGGACAGCCAGTGGTGCAAGGGCCGGGTGTGCAAGGGGTGGATATGCTGCATCTGGACAGCTCTGCAAGGGCTGGGCAGTCATGCAAGGGTTGGGCGTGCAAGGGCTGGACATGCCGGGGCAGGGCAGTCATGCAAGGCCTGAATGTGCCAGGGATGGGCAGCTGTGCAAGGGTCGAGCAGTTGTGCAAGGGGTGGGTGTGCAAGGGCTGGATGTGCCAGGGATGGGCAGTCGTGCAAGGGCCAGGTGTGCAAGGGGTGGCCGTGGCAGCGCTGGGCATGCCCAGGTTTAAGGCTGGATGTGCCAGGGCGGGACAGTCGTGCAAGGGCTGAATGTGCCAGGCAGCTGTGCAAGGGTCGAGCAGTTGTGCAAGGGTCGAGCAGTTGTGCAAGGGGTAGATGTGCCACAGCTGGACAACTGGGCACTCGTGCAAGGGTTGGGCGTGCAACAGCGAGATGTGCCAGAGTAGGGCAGTCATGCAAGGGCTGGACGTGCCTGGGACGGGCAGCCGTGCAAGGGTCGGGCAGCCGTGCAAGGGCCAGGCGTGCAAGGGCTGGACTGCCGTGCCAGCACCGGGCATGCAAGGCTTGGATGTGCAAGGGCTGATCAGCGATGCGTGCCCCAGACACGCAAGGGCCAATCCGTCATGCAAACGCTAAGCGTGCAATGGCTGGGTGGTCACGCAAGGGCTGCCGGTTGCAAGCGCTGATCCGTCACGCAAGAACGAGGCAGTTGTGCGAGGGCTGGACGGTTGTCCAAGGGTTAAGCATGCCGCTCGGTATTTCAAGGGCTAGACAGCCATGGAAAGGCAAGGTGGGCAAGGACTGATCCAGCATGCAAGAGCTGATCAGTGGTGCAAAGGCTGGACGTGGAAAGGCACGGGCATCACACGCTCCTGTGCGCACACTCCCAGCCCTGTGCAAGACTGACGCACCCCAGCGACCGCTGGTGCGGTGGAGGGGAGCACGGACACCCCAATGCATGGACGGGACGATGAGCACCCCGGCTGGGAAGTAGTTAATGCCCTAAATGTCAGCCCTTGGGGCCGGTGCTCAGTGGCAGCGTTGTTTCAGGTCGGTCAACGTCACTCTTGCCGTCATCCTCGAGGCAATTTCTGCACCCGCTGCCGCCCAAGAACAAAAAGGTTTGCCTCCTGAGCGTGTGTGTGTGTGTCATGCTGCTGAACTGCCCCGCGTCCCCGCGGGGGACAGAGACAGGAGGACACGCAGGTACTTGGCACTGGACTCTCATCTCAAAAGCCACCGTCCCCAGGGGTTTAAGGTGTTCAGCTCCGCAGAGCTGTGCCCAGCAGGTGACAATTGGGCGCGTGACGAGACAGCGAGACTTTCGGATAACCGTGGTGGGGTTTGTCTGTGTTTCTGACCCCGATAGTTTGCGGACAAACCGATTCAGGAACCACGCAGGGGGTGGGTTAATGGGGATGAACCTTTTGTCTGGGAATAGCCCCTGGAGCGACACTGAGAGCTCGGTGAATTTATTCTTACCGCTGGCCATGCACTCGGGCATTTCCACCCTTCCCAGCACTGTGCAAACTATTTGGGTTCTGCTTATTTTCAGAATAAAAGCGGGGGGGGGGCAGGGAGGAAAGCTGCTTTAATTTTTAATGTGTCCCAGTCCAGTCCCTGACCGAACCTTTGCAAAACAGACTTGTGGAAAAGCAGCCCGCTTTGCACCACGCAAAGCTTTGCGCATCCACATGCACACGCCCCTCCATGGGGTTTGGGGGCTCCCACTGCGGCTCCGCATCACGAGCCTTGGCACCCCTTGGGGTGGGGGCTGAAACATGCTGGGGGGGGGGGGGTGTCAAATCCAATCCAGCAAATGGCTTCCTCAAATCCGCGTGATTCACCAGGGTCTGGGAACATCTCGGTTCCCTCATCCTGATGGTTGGAGCGAAGCGGCATCGTGCCACCACCCAGTGTGCCCCCGCGGGTGCTGGAAGGTGAGCAGCCCCCGGGGCTCCGCGGGCGATGGCAGCCCGGCAGAGGCCGGCAGCAATATTGCATTAAAGCCCCATCTAGAGGCCTTTCATTAAGGAGGGTTTGGGAGATGAGGACCGGCTCTGGGGTCAGGTTGGGTGTCCTTATCCTCCCACCCGAGCTCTTCCAGCTTAAGAAAAGGCATTAAAGGACTGCGGAGGGAGGGGAGGACAAGCCAGGTTTTATATATATCATCGGGAGGCTTTGCCTGAGTGTTTCTCTGCTGAGAAAGACAGTTTAAGAGTCATTCTTCATGCATGTACCCAAGAAGCTGGTGTGCCCAGCACATGGAAGGAAACTCCGGTTACGCCAGGCAGCCCCGAGGCAGAGCTCCGGGGCACGCAGCCGGGGCCAGGTCATGGAAAGGCAGCGCGACCCTCGCCGTTACTCATTTCCTTTGCCCAGAGCAAGGTGCCGTAGCCAGGGTGATGCTCTGGGGTGTTCGCGACTCTTTCCGAAGTGAGACAGCACCAAAAATAGTCACCACTTCTGCTTTCAGCTGGGGGAAAGGGGAAGCCCAAACGGGCGCTGACTCCTCCAGGGCTTTGCTGCCCGCGTCTGTGGCTTGTCGTGCCCGGGGAACCATGCACCAGTCCTGGGCGCAGCATCCTCCTGGGGCGCAGCATCCTCCTGGGGCGGCTTTGTGGCTTTCCAGGTCCTTCAGCAGTCCCCAGGGTGACACAAAAGCTAGGTGTTTCTGCTCAGCGGCGGTGGCCTTGGCCGGTGTCCCCATAGCCACCGACAGCAGAGGGCAGTGCCACATAGGCGCAGTGCTGTGCTGTCACGGGCAGCGTGGACGTGCTGGCGTGTGCTTGGCTTTTTAAGTGGGCATTTTTCAGCGGGGTGTTTTATATCCAGGGTGACGGGGACACACCATAGCCAGAGTGAAGCAGCCAAGCGGCCAAGGAGTTTGGCGTTTCAAGTGCCAATTTCAGAGGGCCATAACCGCACCGGGGAATGGTGCCGCTGCCAGCGCCATACCATCTTCTTTAGGATCAAAAGAAGATGCCAGGGTGCAATGCTAATGCTCAGCAAGGAGCCCCCAGAGCAGTTGTCACCGGACCCGCCTCTGCTTTGGCATCAGCGGAGAATCTGCATCCTCCCCCTAACCCCGAACCCACCGTTGTGCTTCTGTAACGTGCTCCTGTGTGCCAGGCAGTTGGGGGAGCCACCTGCGAGGATCCCAGCAAAAGGTCTGGCATCCTGTGCCTGCTGCTGGGGCGAGCCCTGCCTCCCACCCCCATCACCGACCTGTGACAGCCAGCGATCATAGTCAACGGGACATCCTCAGACTGCACAAGGCTGCTGCAGCCGCCCCGTCAGGCTCTTCCTGGGCACGTTAGACCACGGGGGGATCTGGAGGGTGACTTCAAGTTTTCCTTCTCCGTGACTCAGCTCTCGAGTGGCTTCCGAGGCTCAGCCTGCCTGCGTCGCTCCAGAGGCTTCCCCACCCCAGAGGAGCCCTCACCACCATCCCTGTTATGGTTTTTGCAGGAAACCCGGTGCCTCTTTTGCTCAGGGTTCCCCTTCCCTCCCTACGGCTTTGCTCTGGGTGCTTTTCTCTGCAGCACAGAGCCGGGCTCCGTCAGCCTTCCAAGCAGCTCCCGTTAGAGAGGCCAGGACTTTGACCAGCTCACCGAGGTCTTGCTGCATGAACCCAACCTCTCCAGGGCAGCGACTCCAGCTGAGCGGGGCGGTTGAGTCATAGGAGTGCGAGAGGGAAGGAAAATACCCATGAGGTCATCTCGTTCATCCCTTGCTGCCAGTCCTGCATGGGTTCCCCACCAGGTATTTGGCACTCGCTCCCAGATTGGAGTAACTCAAGCAAGGCAGCGAGAGGTGGGGACCTCACCAGGCTCGGTCTGGGCTGGGTATCCGAGGCTGTGCCTGGGATAGCTGAGAAGCCTTCAGCTGGGTTTCCTCCCAACAGATCGCCTCCGAGGCGAGCCACTCACATTTCCCTTCCTCAGTTTCCTTAATTAGAAGTGGGCCTGGCATTTATCTGCCCTCCGGATACAGTCTGAAATAACAGACAAGACCCGGGAACACCGCCTGCCCACGGGACGTCGTTTATTCCACCATCTCAGGGATCACGCCGTACAAGTCCCCCCTGCTGCCACCGCCTTCGTTTCCAGTTACTCTTTTTTTGCCGTCACGTGGATTTCCAGGGTGTTTCCTCCCTCCGAGTGATCACACGCGGGCTCAAAGCCAGATTCTCGCTTCTTTTCCATCAGGCTTGAATGCAGTTAGAGTCACCCCAGGGACAGCTCTAAGATTCAGGCAACATGGTGGTGTGTTATATCTGCATCCCTTCCCTCCATCCTGCCAGCACCCAGCCCTCTGGCCAGGGTCAATGGTTTTGAAGGGTAGAGATGTGGTCAAAATACGCCTGTTCCTTTCAGCCGGGCTGCTGAGAGCCATCCCGAGAGCATCCCTGCTTCCCCAGGGCTCTGGATAGTGCAAATCACTGCAAATAAGGAGCAGTATGGTCCCGATAGCCCCCGTCCCCCCTCCTGCCCTGTGTCTCCCCACCTTTCCAAATGAAGAAAAGGTGCCGAAGCCAGCTGCAGTCCATTACTTCGGCGTTATTGAAGGCAAAAAGCAAATGAGAGCCTGTCATGCCGTGATGGTCTGCAAGCAGTTCTCCACCGTGGAGCCCCCCTTTCCATCCGGGGCAGAGCTGGATGCAGGGACATGGGGTTACTGTAAGGCTGTGTGTGTGCCCAGCTGCAGAAGATGGAGGGCCACCAGCGTTGTTCCAAGATCTGTGGGGGCCATGCTGGCCTTGGAGCCATAGCTGATTGGGTTACACGTGTTGAGTTTTTTGCTTGTTCCTCCGTAAGTGTACCCCAAAGTGAGGCAATCTGATGGAAACAGAATCAGAATCAGACCAGGGCACCAAACTGCCATGGGGCTGACCCCTAGCAGGGCCCCTCGCACCAAATCTCAACAAGCCATAGGTTTCCCTAAACCTCACTCCCATCAGAGACCCCCTCTCTTAACCGACTACAGGACCCATATTAAAATACTTTGAAAGAGACTTAACCAACAGGTCCCAATAGGCATCTGTTACACAGCAGCTAAATCTTATTAAGCTTTAGCAAGCACCTTACTCCTGGCCCACGGTAACAGGCTCACGCAGATCCTTTCTGAGCATTGCCAGCTCTCGGTATAATCAGGCAATCTCATAAAATATGTTTACAAGGGGCCTCAGGAGGTCATCTAGTCCAGCCCCCCACTCCATGGCAGGAGCAGTTCCTTTATTTATTATTTTTAAGAGCGATCAGTAAGCCTTCTGCTCTCCTGTTATGGATGACCAAGAGAAAAGAGCGAGGAAACTTTTCAGCTTTCCTAAGGCCCCTCCAAGAATTGTATCTCGTGCGAGAAGAGCAAGGGGTGATCTTTAGGAGCACTCACATCTTTCCCTCTAATTTAAGAGGCTATTGTTTGCAAGTTAAGCTGAAGGAAGGACCAAGTTCATCACCTGTTTGTATCAAGTGAGGTCAATGTGGCTGTCCCCAGGAGGCACACAAGCATCATACGCAGGTGGAGAGGCTTGCAGCTGGTCTACCCTTGTGCATCCTTTGCAAGGACTCCTGCATCCCAAGGCAGACTGTGCAAACCTTGACCCACAGGAGCTGCTGATGCCCTGTTACATTTGCTCTTGGTCTTGGGAGTGATGTGCAGTGGCAGTGGTAACCCAACATCTGCACAGGCTTGCAGATCCAATTTTGGGCAGTCCAACCAAAAGAAGCTCATCAGGCTCCAGGAGCAGTCATGTCTCCCATTTCGGGGGGGGGGGGGGCACTTTCTGGACTCCTGGACTACAAAGTCCCCATGGTGGTGAAGAATGATGCCTTTGCAGAGCTCTGCATCCACCGACGAGGTGAACCCGTGAGCAAATCACGCCCAGGGGCAGGCAGGGAGGGATGCTGCCCTTCAGGCAATGGGGCCTTGCAGCGAGGTGGAGAGCGGAGGCTGACTCAGTGGGACTCCCCCAAATGGCTTTGATGGGCCTGAACCACAGGAAAGCACCATCAGGGGTTCCCCAAACCTCAGGGCTTGCTGATATTATACGTGTGTGTGTGTGAAACAAAAAGTTTTCAAACTTTTTACTTTGTAATTGCTCTCCATCGTTAAAAAATTGAAATTGTAAAATATCTCCCACTCATGGAAAGCCCAGTAAATGCTTCTCTTAAGGTCCAATCATTTCTCTCTGGCAGCAAAGGACATCTCTTTTCACTGATGTTCCCAAGAGCTGGCAAAATTATTTAAAAAAGACCTAAAAATGGATATTTTGCCTCCTGCTCCCTTGCATATCTTTCCCGAGTTGTGCTCTGCTCTTGCAAAGGTTTTTCTTCTTGGTACATGAGTACTATCAAAATAGCCCCTCTGAGTAAACCCAGACAGGTTGTCCTTTACATGGACACCTTTCTCCTGGTGATTTCACGGAGAATTGGGGACTTTATAGTCTGGGCC
The DNA here is from genome assembly GCF_965638725.1 of Aptenodytes patagonicus. Classification (NCBI taxonomy): domain Eukaryota; kingdom Metazoa; phylum Chordata; class Aves; order Sphenisciformes; family Spheniscidae; genus Aptenodytes; species Aptenodytes patagonicus. The sequence continues at coordinate 169,572,041 of NC_134950.1, read as the reverse complement.
AGAGTGATTTTTAATGCAATTAGTCCCAGTGCAAAATAAGGTCCTTATTGTCTTTATGACAATCAGGCATGCTAGGAATGAATGTGTTTTTGTTAGACAGAGCTGCAGGAGGTATTTTTTTAGGTCTGAAGAAATAGTGCCAAGCAAGCAGGGACTCTTTTCACACTCTGCCTGAGCCCGTGCTGTAAAACACAGTGATTTACCGGCCATTATTTGAGGGCTTTTGGTGACAGTTTGCTTCCTTAGAAAAATCAGCCAGAAGAGAGAGACCTGAATTGGTGCACGGTGGAGGGAGAGGCCCCTGCGTGAGCTCAGCAGCTCCTTTGAGCTGATTAACGCCACTAATGTGGTGCCAGCCCTGAAGCAGCCCCCGGCCGTGCTGCTCGCAGGCTGGCTGGGGTGGAAGGGGAGCAACTGGAGGAGGGAAATTGGGAAACTGAGGTTGTGCATGTGTGGAGGTAGGCGTTAGGGGAGCTGAAGGTGAAGCAAGGGTTACTGCCAGAGTAGATGTCAGGATGCTGTCTGCAGATCTATAGGAGACCTCATTAGCTCTGCTCCTGTAGGACCTCTTGTTTACCTCATCCTTAGGGTGACAGATGCCCTGGGGTAACCTATTCCTCTATCTTTAAGGTCACCCACCTTGCCTCTGTATCTTAGGGACTGATGGCAATGACCAGGGATATGCCCAAGCCCAGGGTCTTTGACCTTGAACATATATTAAACCAGTTAACTGAAGGACGTGCATGGTCCCTGAGAGGGAAAAGGAGAGATATGATAATGGAAAGGAGAAAAAAGAAAAAAAAATAGAGAGCTGGGAGTAGAGGCTCCGTTTCTGGAGTCCAGCTGGCCCCTGTTTCTGTGTCCCTGGCTGCGGTCACTGCTGTCCCCTTGGAGAGAGGTACAAAGAAACCTCTTTAGATCCCTGCAGATTAATTTTGGTTGATGTTTTGTAAGAGTTTCTAGCCATCCCAGTTGTCTGTGGATGTTGCCATCCACCATGGGGTTTTTTTGAAGTTCCCCTAATTAATTACTGCTCTGATAATTTATTTTTTTTTTAAATCCTCTTACTGATGCCTAGTCTCTTATCACCATTTCATTTTGGATCTCTCCTTGCTGGTAAAGGACAGGTCATAGCATCTGCTTTTCCTGGACGGTATTTATGCACATGGGTTGCTACAACACAGGGCCAGACGTGGCTGAGATGGGCTGGTGTGTGTTGAACGTCAACGTGTGGTCACGGGAAGCGAGGGAGGGAGCAGGGCGTGGGTTGGTGGATGCTGTTCCCTCTGTTGGCTCCACTGAGAAGGGATACGGGATGCTGGATCAATTTTTAACATGGCAAAGAACAAGAAATCATAATAATAGTGGGTGAGGAGCAGGTCTGGGTAGTTTCTTTTCCCTATAATTTTTTTTTTTTTATGAATAGTGAATTTTTTGGAAATGGAAATTTGGGAGGGACAGAAGATATTCATAAATCCATGTTGAAATTCTATGGGCTGGAGAAAAGGTGGGAGAAAATTTCTGGGGAAAAAATGAAACATTTCCCTGCAACATTCTCAAGGCGGGTCCAAAATGCCAACAGATTTCCTTGGATATTTCCAAATATGACCTTTTTGTTTGAAAAGTACATTCTCTTTTAAAAAAAAAAATCCGTATGTGCAAAGGAAAGGCAGTAAAGGGAGGAGTGAAATGCCCTCGGAAGGAAACAAAACCAGCAACTGAGCTCGAACGGACTGTTACGAGCTGAGCCAAAAGGACCTTTGCTGTTCTCCGATTTATTTTTTTGCTGAAAAGCCTGGGGGAAAAAATAAAACAAACCCTTTGGTCTTGCCAATCTACCTGAACTTACTTCTGTCACCACTTTCCAGCCCCTGTTTTTTGGGTGCAGCCTCCCTTTGGCTGTCCATCAGGACATCCACCTCTCCTCCCCGCCAGGCTGGGGCCGTGCGGGTTGGCGGAGAGGAGCCAAGAGCGTTGTCCAAAACCACTCACCCCCAGCTCTTGGATGGCAGGCGTCTCCCCAGGGACCTGTCCTCCCATGCTCCTCCGTCCTGCGAGCAGCCGCGCTTGTTTAAACAAAAGAGGAAAACTGCTGCTCCTCGGTCCCGCTGTGCCCCGTTCGAAATGCCGGAGCAAGGTGATGTTGGTTGTTTTTAAGCAGCTCTGGGCAGTTTCTCTGAAACTGTTGACAGTTGCAGTGGCTCAAAACAGTGGGATATTTCTAGGAGATTTACTAGGGGGTCATTTCCCGAGTCCGGCGGCACCGCCGTCTCTTCAAGCAGTATGGGTAAGCTAGCAAACTCATCTTACTGAATGCCGAAGCAGAAGGGATCCAGCCAAGAGATCTGGCAACCCATCAGCTGCAAAACAGCCAGAAACAAACTGAGCGAAAATATTTTTGCAGTCACAATATCAAGCCCACCCATTGAATGTGTGTCGGGTATTTTCCAGCACTGCTGAAAACTCTCTCTTTGCTTTTATTTTTAGATGAAGGGTGATTTTGGTCATGTTATTTCACTTTTTGGACGTTTCGTGCCAATAAAAGGGTTTTATTTCACAGTGTTTAGCCTTCTTTTAAAGTTGGGCTTATGATTTACTGCTGTAACTGAAATGTCATTGTCTTGAAGGTTGTCATCTCTCTGGTCTTCAGCCAGAGTGTCTAGGAGCTGGCTGTTTTTACCTGTGTTAGTGCATGAGTAGACTGCCAGATTTTGGCTCGTGAGCCCTGAGTTGGAAGAAGCTTCCCATGAGTGAGTCCCCACTCCTGTGGGCAAAATGAGCCTTTTGAAAGAAAACTCAAGCTCAGAAGTCAGGATCACAGCCACTGGGCTGGTCAGCCGTGATGCTCCCGGGTGGGTATACGGCAAAACACAGAAACCCTCAGTGGGACCCAGCCCTCTCCATTCAGAGGTCTCCAGCGAAGGTGTCCCATGTCTGCTGGGCACCTGAGCCTCCATTACAGGTGGAAGGCAGGTGTCTGTTGCCAGCAAGCTGGCCTTGGGCACCTTGGACATCCACGCAGGGCTGGCAGGTATGACGCAGGAGTCCTGTGTCTTCTGGAGTGTCTGAAGGTAGAGGATCATTCTTGCTACGCTACCTGTCTGATGCCAGTCCTGCTCCCTGCTTGCTTGCTCAATGTTTAATGCCTCCCTGTACAGCCGGAGTGATGAAATAATCATTTTGCAATGTGCCGGCTGCTGCTCAGACTCTTGCAAACCTTATCCCAGCCCAGCACATCTCCGAAATCCTTTACCACTTCTTTCCATCTAAGTAACAGACAGAATAAAAATGCCAGATTTCAACAGGTAACTCACTGCTGGGGAAGATCTGAATATCAGTACTGAGTTAGCTGGTGCAGCTGGGGTAGTCTCCATATACAGCCATTGCAGTGACTCAGGGTTGAATGCTCTGATGCCGTCATATTTAGGTATTCAGATACCATTGGTGGTGGGACACCGTCATGATGACCGAGGATGACGATAAGCGTGTACTGCTTGATCCAGTGTAACCCCTTACGAGCACACCATCGTGCTGAGCAAAGCCATCTCGCTGTTTCCTTCTGTCCTCTTCCCTCTCTGTAGCCCTTATGTCTTAGACTGTAATCTCAACACCTAATACAGCCAGTCTGAGAGACAGCCTGAAGCCCTGTTATCTCACAGCATCCAGCCTTGGGTGTCCACAAGGCTCTTGCGTATGGACTGAACCTTCCCAAAGTCCAAGAGTCCAAATCTTAGGAAGAGTCCCAGGCTGTGTTGTCTGGTTGATGTCTGTGATGTGACATTACTGTGTGGGCAGGCTGGGTAATTGGTAAGCACAGCACTGAAAAGCAGGGTCCATCCACACTGGTAAGCTGTGGTCTGCGTGGAGTCTATAGGGCAGGATACTCATCCTAGATGTACCAACTGGGTCACTCCAGATCTGGCCCAAAATCCACCAGCTGGCATACATTTGGTTAATCTGTCTTCCATTCAATCCTTAAACGAGAGTCACTGGGTTGGATGTAGAGGTCTACAGTCTAGATACATCCATCTGACCTAGACGCTCATGTCAGACTCCTTTTATAGCTACTAGAGATCTACGCAATACATGCAGTAGGACCTAAAGGGCAAGTCTTCTCCTCTTAACATCTAAACTCTCATCCTAGTCGGTGGAGACATAAACAGTACAATCCACATGTGCGAATCAGTTGTCTTAACACAAGCATCTTGGGCCATTTGAGAGGACCTAGGTTATCCAAGACACCAAGATGTGGCTGGCAGATGTGACCCAGGTCCTCCTGGATCAGCACCTGGAGGCCACACAAGACTGACTGAGACAACATCTCCAGAGCCACAACCCTGAAGGGCAGGGCTTGAGAGCCAAAATGCGCTTAGTCTCTTACAGAGCAACTTTGGTAGAGCATTGGCAAGTAGGCACAGGAGCACAAGAGACAGCACAATAACCCAAGCCCTGTCTGACGCTGGGATTCTGAGCACTCCAGGGATTTAAAATATCTTGCAAAATGTCCCTTTAGCAACCAAAGCTGGAGGTGCACTTAACTCTTGCTGTCCATGTCTTTGAAGGCCACACATACATCAGGTTGAAGCAGAGCTGGGCAAAATTTCTCACCTAAAAGAAGGGGGAGTTGTTGGAAATGAAATTTTGCTTTTATTTTTCAAGCAATTTATGGGGGGAAGTGGAGATGAAGCTCAATATGTAGAAAAGTTTGTCCTTATTTGTTTCAAATAGATGATTTGTTTCAAAGTTGCAGTTCAAATGCTGGACTTTCATTTTTTTTTCACTCTTCTTCCCAGTCTCAAGATAGATTTTTTGTATTCTGTTTTCACCTTTAGTATACTAAATACCTTTGGAAATCTGACTCTCAGGTAACTTTGAGGATCCCAGACTTAGCTCTGCCTTTGGGGAACTTCCTATTTCAGTAGGAAGACTGAAATCACCCTGAGGTACACCAAGGAATATCCCATATACCAAATGTACAGACATCCACCCAGTCTACATCCATGTACTAGCCTGAAAAAAAAAAAAGGTATCTTCCCATCACAGTATCTGGTCTTTGTGTCACATCATGATTTTGATGACATCCAGATGGAAAAGATTACTCCTTCATATCATCACATCACCAGTTTTCCTTCTCTTTTGAAATTAGAGAGGTGGGAAATTCAGTTTCCTGAATTTCCAGTAGCACCCACCAAGGAGAATGACAGGTAATAAGTACCGGACAGCTGAGCATGCACAGAGCAAAACCACGAGGGTTATGGTTTGATGGGGAAGGCATCTGACTGACAAGGCAAGGGTGTTACACAATGCAGGGATTAATTAGTAATGCTAAGCTAGAAAGGAATGATTAATTCTGCTCCATGCAAGGACTGATGGGTGTTTGGCCAATACCTCCAGATGAGTAAATCTGTGTGCTTTAGCGGCTGCTGAATTCAGACACAGCAGTTCTGCAACGCGTAGACACGTTGCATGCAAAAGTGAGGGTGAAAAATGAGCGGCGGCTATTAAGTCTCCCGGGGTTTGATATACAAAGCATGGATTCGGGCAAGATTACCAAGGTCAACACGGTGCAGATGAAAATGTGGGGGGCACCGGCCTCCGGCACGCGATTGGTTGCGTGAGAGCCCGAACTGAGTCATTACATCGCAATATCCGCAGAGGTCTGTCAGCAGCGGCACTGACGAGATGGACAAGTCGGGGCGCTTTCTGTATGGGACCCATTGTTTAGCAAACCAGAGGGCCTTCCTATTTGGTTAATGGGTCAGCAAACTCTGTTGCTTTAATGGTTAATCATCTACTTACATTGTTCAACAAGTAAACCCACGCAGATAATGCTCCTTGCCTACAGTTCATGTGACAGGCTGGCTTCCCAGCTGCGAGCAGGGAAAGTATTTGACACTGGGAGAACAAGAGAGAGGAGAAATGCCGGGCTGTGAGGCTCTGACTTCAAACTGGTGGAAACAATGGGAGCGATAATACACATAAATACATACGTGTGTACATACACACAGCCTTACGTGCATGCACATGCAAAAATGTGTGTATGAACAGACACACACACAGATCCACATAAAATAAATATTTCAACCCCAGATCATTTTCCAACAGTTAAACCAGCTTGACTATCAGATATCACACAAGTGACTGCAAGCTGACATGCAAAACTCACTCCAGCCTCTTTTAAGCAGCAAGTCAGGTTGAGGGCCATCAGCGTTCAGGATTTCCGAATCTCAGTAGTATCTCCTATTCTCATTGCTTGAACATCATACAGCTCCATACTCCTGGATCCCAAACTCACACATCCCACCCCTGCACCCTGTGCTGTCTGAATAGACCCAGCAAAGATGTTGTGGACCTTGGAGTCAGGTGGTCACATTCTACTTACAAGCGTCCCTGATTTGCTGGTCTTATTTAGGAGGTGTCTCTTGCTTGGACATCTCTAATACAAGGAATACACCACTACTTTGAGTCTTGAAGCACCTGGAGTCATCCAGATGAGAAGTCAGAACTTGTCAGGGTCAAGGCAGGAGTCACTGGGTCCAGTTTTCTGATTTACTGTATTCAGGCTATCAGACTGCATAATTACGTCTTGACTTAAAAATCTCTGTCTCTGTGTGACAGTGACAAATACGCACTTTAGCTCGTTGAGGGTAATGGTGATTTGACTCCAAGCTCCCCTAATTTGACAGGAGCTTAATTCTACACGTAGTCTAAACTGAGCATCCAGCCCCACTCTCTCGAGATGGTCACTTCCAGAGCATGAGCTGTCCCTTCCCAAGACAGGTGTCTATGAGTTGATGGGAGGAAACACCAACCACCAGTATGCTGGGGAGATGTCCTTTATAGCTACCCTTGATACATTCCCATCACCCTGAGTAGGATGCAATGATTTTCCTATCTGCTAAAGCACACAGCCAGGCAACCCAACGCTGAGAAAACCTGGCATTTACCACTAGATGAAAAAAGACACATCTCAGACAATAACGGCTAACAGTCCAGACAAAGAACTCCTCACGGTGGTCTTGAAATGCTTGTGACTCAATATGGTCAATACACTTCAAGACCACTTAGGAACAATGGCCTTGACTTCATGTCACCATCTAGGGTGGTAAGAGGTAACAGGAGAATGGTCTATAAACACTTGGAGTGTTTGTTCCTCCCCGGCAGATACTTGTCACTTGGGAAGTACTTCCAGCCTTCCAGGGCATGGATGGGTAACCTTTGAAGTAAAGGTCCCCTTCCCGTCTGGAGAGGCACGCCAACACCGCAGCCTCACCAGATTTTTTTGTCGTTAAGCAGTGAACATTGCGCTGGATGATGAGGAGAGGTCACGGCCACCAGGTTAGAGAATAGGATCAGCAGTAGAAGTTAGTCCCTATCTCCAGGGACAAAATGTGCTTAACTTCCATCCTAAAAATGGGGGGAATGGGACAGTCTGTAGTTTCTCCACAAGGAAGCAGACTGAGATAAACACTGATAGTCTGAGCTGGCGTGGATCTTTTTGTCCCGGTTTCAGACATGAGCTCCTCCACTTGTCCTTGTGCCAGAGGTTCTGGAGGAGCTTGTGGAACAGTGCCCACAGCCCAGCTACTCCAGATGAGCCCACTCCCTTGGACGAAATAGCCAACCCCACTGTGGGCAAAGGGTAACAAAGAGATAGACCTCCCTCCTACTTTTGCTCAGGGACCATGAGACAGAGCCCTTTCACCCTGTAGTCCTGGATTTGACCTGTTTCAGGACCCCGTCCTCATCCCAGCACAGGAATCCACATGTTCTTCCTAGCAAAAATAAGCCTTGACCTGCCTCAGGCTTTCCGCTGCTTCAAGGAAGGACGTGTCTCCTCTAGAGAGGGTCACAGGACAGCAACTGAGATGCAAAGAGGTCTCGAAAGAGGACTTGTGAAGGGCAACGGAGGAATAGACTTGTTTGGTGGAGGGGAGACCGAGAGGTGATGGGGTCAGTGTATCCACTTGCACTGCTGGGAAAGGGAGGGAATAAACCGCTCATCTAGAGGGGAGGCAACAACGGGCTCCGAATGCAGTGACACAGGCTGAAGTTAAACATTAGTGTGACCCGTCTGCCGGCCCGGCTGGCAGCAACATGGACCGGGCTCAAGTGTGAAGGGGTCACTCAGAAAACGCCAGCCTGGGCCTCCAACCCCAGGAACCTGAGGACACACAGCAGTGCTCTGGTGGCCGGTGAGCTAAAACTCCCCCGCTCACCAAGGCAAATAATTTAGTTCAACAAACAGTATTTTACTCAAGGGAGAAAAGGCAAAGCTAACAAGATGGAAAAGCAAAGTAACACACAAAATCCCTCCCCAGCACAAAAAATTAACCTACGTAAAATAAACATGGTTCACACCTGCTTGTTTGTCCCCCCCTATTTTAGCTCTGCTCCTCTCCATCCAATGCCATCACACCTTTGGGATCCTGCTCCCATTGAGGACACCTGTGATGACTGAGTTGCTTTGTCTTTCAAGCCTTGGCTACCAGGCTTATGTTTTTTAACTGGGAATCCAGTTAAAGCCTGGAAACAACTTGCCTGTGGAGGTCCTTAAGGGCACATTCCTGCCCAGGGTGGTTTGGCAGACGCGGTGCTGTCTTGGGGCAGGGCAACAGGGTAGGTGAAATCCCCGGGACTTTTTTCCAGCCTGGCCAGTTACAGCTTTGTGAGAGCCACCCCTCCCTTTTCCAAGGGCCCTAACTCATGAAATTCAATTCAAATTCAAATCCCACCTCATTTTCTGCTGATGTCGTCTGCAAGGTACAGAAAAAATATGCAATCGAGCCATGCATCAGTCATTTCTAACAGCATAGCTGTCTGCAGATCGCTTTGCTGCTTCTTTTAGCAGTCTCCAGTTCCCCCATCTCACTCTTTCAAAGCTTGCTCTCTCCTTTGCACTGTCTGAAAGAGTGGAAACTGAAATGCACGGCTATGCCAGGGAAGAGAGAGGCTGATAGTCCCCCAAAAAATGCCCAATGCAGATCATTGCAATGCAATGCAAGCAATTAATGGGTCTCTCCCCACCCAAGTATCTCTTTCCAACAGATCCAAAGTGTTTGCCACACTAATTGTCAGCTAAGAAAAGAGCTTCAGAGTTTAAACTTCCATTTCTTTCCAATGTGATTGCTGTAAAAACAGCTTGGTTAAAGCTATTGACATTGATCCTCGGTGGTTCCCCTTCTGAATGTCCACCGCCTTCCTGTAGCAAATGGTTTTATTTTATCGCTTCCTAAGTGCTCCACGTGAGCTCTGAGGCTGTCAGGTCTATGGCCAAAGGCAAGACTGGCAGCAGCCCAGGGCATCTCACCCATAGCTAGCTAGGAGACTGCTGGTGACAGAGCTCATGCCCAAGAAAACGGTGCAGAGGGTGAAGACCCATCTCCAGGTCACAGTTGCCAGATATTCACCAGTTTGGCTGTTTTATTCTCATTCGCCATTGCCTTTAAAGCTCTGCTGACCATAGGAAGCCTTTGGATTAACCTCCACCTTGAAAGAGCCGTAGAAGCGGGATTTGACTGCACATTAAAGCACCTAAATCTTGGTGTCTACATCTGGAGGCACAATTCAGTTGCTTAACCACAGGTACCTACTGCCATCTAAAATGCTCTGTGGGATGCCCCACCAGCCTCCAGCTGCCACCCCATCTGAATGCAGTCCTCCAAAAGGTCCTACGTCCTGCAGGCCAGGCTCATGTGGATGTCTTAGATGCCACAGAGTGTCTCAAATAGCGCTAGACACCTACATTGAGGCAGCTGATTCGAGCTTTGGGGTCTCCATTTGAGTGGATATCTAAGCTCCCATTATAATCAGTGGAGATCTGATCAATGGGGACTGTGGAGGGGTTCAGGCAGCCACAGGCTGGTACCTCTGAGTGTCTTGATCATACCAGCATGGGGGAGAGCAGCCTGGATTGATGACAGTGAAAGGGGCTCAGCTGCCCCTTGCCGCCATCACAAAACACATGGGCAATCACTCAGCTGATCTTGGCAGACACACAGCGGCTGCTTATCTCCTACTCATGTGCCTGGACCCTGTCGAGCCACATGGAACGACCCAAATGTATGGAAATGTTACCTGAATTTGCTGGATTCAGCAAAGCCTTTTTTCCGGGAGGTTTCTGGGGCCCAGAGGTCCATAAGTGGCAGGTTAACTTGCACATCATTGCCTGATGCCCTCAGCTTTGGCCTGGAATGAGAAGCAAAGTTTGACCTTGGAAGGAGCCACAAAACAGACTGACTGTGGTTCTGCGTTTGCATCCTTCCCTGCCTGCCAGGGAGGTTATGGGAGCCCTGATCACTAATTTCCAGTTTACTTTACCTCCACATTACTTTTACTGTCCTTCATCTTCTGGCTTTTCTGAATCAGTGCCGGGTTTCCGAGGACGAGATAGTAGGAAAATGTTCTGCTGTGTGCACTGCAGATGCTGGACGCTCAGGCCTGTTTCTTTAAGTTGCTCCAAAATAGTCATACCACAACACTGGACCATGTGCACGAATCACAGGTTGGGTGGTTTGCTTGGGAACATTTGTCCAAGCTTTTTGCTGTTGCATGAAACTAGCGCATGTGTATATCTGGAGGAAAGTATCAGAGTATGTATGTATATGTATATGAGCATGTAGTTTTTTGCTGGGCACTCTTATCTTCCAGTGCATTTCTGGGGGAAACCTAATTTTCCCAGGAGCCAATTTGGGGCAGCCACCCTATTTGGAGGGGGGACACCATGCGGGTGTCTGGATGTGCTTTGCGCCATGCTGCTTGCCCTCAGATGCAGAGAGCGTGCTCCAGCTTGTTTTATTTAGTGGCACAGATACTGCCACACGGTCCTGGCTCAGACCTCAGGTTGTTGGGCAAACACAGGCAGCGTTGTGGCCAGCCTGGCATACATGAGTTGAAAATGCAGTATGACATTTTAAAATTGCTGCAGGCATTCACATGTGATGTGCAGGGTTCACCCCAGGTTTCTCCTGCAGCCGATTCCCCATCACCCATCTGCCCTCCCCTCCTCTCCCCTGTTTTGATTGTTGCTAACCCTCAATGCAGAGCAAGAGGGAAGCGATCTGCTCTTCCCCCTCGCCTTGCACAGCTGATGGCAGTGGACCAGAGAGGCATAACCTGTCCCATGCCAGGGCACCCCAGGGGATGGAGGGCAGTGCATAGCTGCCGGCACGCAAGGGCATTACGGCACCTGTGAGAGTGTGTGTGTGTGGGCATGCAAACCACTCCTGGCCTGTAAATCATTGTCAGCGTTCACACATATTAGGCCATAGTTCAGGGACTAACCAATGAAGCATCCACTCTCAAACATGCCGTCGTACCGCTGATTTACGAGCAGTCGCAGCACAACACTCCCGAGACAGTTCCTCATGCAAGTTCAGAGGGGTATCAGGCTTTGGGGAGCACGAGACATTTTCAGGTACTCCTGTGGGCGAGAGGAGATGCATTTTTGTCACATTCAGATGCTTCACACGTGGAAAATGCTGGTTCCATCAGCAAAGAAATGATAGAGGGCACCTACATCATCTGTCAAGAGTGAGCCCACTTGACCGCTCAGCCACGGTATGACCACGGTCTCATTCTTGTGATTTGTGTGAGTAAGGCATGGGCAAAGCGCAGTACACCATGGTCAATCAGCCATATGCCACGGGTCTCCTTCAGGTTATCTACGGAGAGATTTTGTGCTTCTTAAGCACAAAGTTGATTGTTAATGTGAGCTGGAGCCAGGCAAACAGCAATGTGGATGGAAAACACAAAGATCATCGTGGTCAGCTTGCATAAGCCTCTCTTAATCCCCTTAACCTTTTTATCAGCCCAGGTCTTCTCTTTCCTCCATTCCCACATTCTTTCTGCATCCCGCCTCCCGGCCAAACAGGTGTCTCCCATCCATCTCCCCACAACGTCTGTCCTCACCCCTCACTCAACCAGATGCCTCCCGAGATCCCTACCAACCTGAATCATTCTATCTTTCTGCAGTTAGCATTAACTGCAGTCCTAAGCCCAACCCAGTTAGGACAGGGTTATGACAGGGTTTCCATGCACCACGATCGTGGCAGGAAGGGGCTGACGTGGGTGTCTCAGTAGGTCTGTGCGATCCCACGTTCAGGGAAGCGTGCAGCAGTTAGGCTTCCTGCAGAGAGGAGTCTGTGTGCCCTTCGTTCCCTCCACTGTGGCATATTAAAAAGCCAAAAGGCATGTGCAACTTCCAAGCGCATGTTTCTGCTGGCCTTTGCTGTTGGGCAGATAAAAGTAATTCTCATCTATTTTAACCACTCACTTTAAATCCTCAAAAGTATGTATGAGTTGGCCGAGGTTTGTTGGCACTTTTAGTACAGGCTGGACCTAGTCCATCCTTCCTTCAGGTCCTGTCTTGAAGCAAAGCCATTCTGAAATTTGTAAGGGCTCATGTAATTGCAAGTTGCAGCAAAGCCTGGGACTGGCAGGCCAAGCTGGAAAGCACTGAAATAGGTCTACAGCAGCAGATGATTTTATAATGAATGAATGTTTAGCTGCTGAAGCTGGCCTTGATGCTGAAAGTAGGTGTCTTCATAGTCTGGGCCAGAAACAATAGTAGGAGCCTAGAGCCTGGGAAGAGGCTTTTGGGTGAACCGGTTGGCCTTGAGAGAAGATGAAGGACGTGGGGACTGATGGAAGAGAAGAACTAGGATAATACAGTATTCTTTACAGTGCAAAGTTTGGGTATTTTCTCTCTGAGAAGCCCAAGACTTGAATTACCAGAGAGAGAGAGTGGGAAAAGGTTTCTTCTTATTTTTGGCTGCCGGGAAGACTCTTATCTCCAGAAGGTGGAAGGGTTTCTTTGAAACTTCACCTCTACATGTTCCGGAGAAGCGAATGCAGTTCACTCCTCTAGGAAGGGAGGGTTTCCTCAGCCCAACATTTACCTAAATCTGTGGTGTGCAGATGTTCATAGAGACTTATGGCATTGATAGGATGCCTGGTCTAACAGGTGCATATGGTGTATATATAAGTGGTGTATGTCCTGGGCCATCTTGTCCTGCTGAAATTTCCTTTCTGATGGACACCAGTGCCATGCTCCTCTGTCTTGCTGTGATTTCTGAGCAACAAGAGTGATGAATGTAAGGCTGGAAAGAGAAATACTTCCACAGATGTGACTGGCAGTAGCCTTGTAAAAATATAGGTCTAGCACTCACCTGTGCTGCTGGATTATTGTTGGGTGACTCAGACATGACCTGGATGGAAACTGAAGCTTGCTGGGCTATTTGATTTGGGGGGGGGGGTTGTTTTGGAGGCTTTTTTTTCCCCCCACAGGACATGAGCAATAATTCAAAGGTCCAGACAATGAAATCCACACACCAAATGGTAGCTAGCAGGCTAAAGCAAGTCAGAGCACTACTCTCTCCCACTCAGCCATTGCGTCATGTCCAAGGGCAATTAATCGGCAGGAAAATTCTGCTGTGGGTGCCTTTATTTCTGCTTTTTACATGTTGAGGTCTTAATGCACAAGGGATCAAAAATGACTGTTGAAACCAGAATAAAAGAGGAGCTCCTACCTTCCTCTCCAACTAGTGTTTCTCCATTTTCCCTGCTTTTCCAGATGTTGGAGAACTGGGGGTTTCTGCCATTCTGAGGGATCCACTGCTGGTCCCAGATCCCAGTCTGGGAATCCTGTGGTTCGTCAGCGAGCACCTGACCTCTTCAAAGTGCTGTGAGTCATTGAATTATTAATAGCTTAATTTCCTCAAGGCACAGAGAAGTCCCATAGCAATACAGGAGGAAAGTTTGGGGACAGAGTGGGTGCATTGCCTTTGGCCCTGGTGGGTGTGGAAAGTGTTGGGAAAAGCTCAGTGCTGTTCCCTGCTGGAGTCCCCTGCTTTGGCAGGCTAGGAAAGCCTCGCTTCTCATCTGAGGAACCAACGCTGCCCTCAGGTAGTTTCTCCAGGCTTTATTAGGAGAACCGGCAGGTTTTTATAATGGGAAAAAAGTGGAGCAACAGGAGACTTACTCCTGCCTGTCTGCTGGTCTTTTGCAAAGGGAAGAAGGGGAGACCAAGCATTGACCTTCCCCCGACAACATTTCCCAACCGCATATATAGGAAGCCTTGGTACCAGAGACACAGGAACCACCTCCCTGTGGGCACTGGGAGAACCTGCTCTGGTGGACCTGAAGGTAGTAGGTGTGGAAATGGCCCCATCTATTGGCCACAAAACTGAGCTAGAGCACAGTGATCTTCAAACCATGCTGAAACCATGCAAAACTGCTCCTCTGCCACTGGATAATGGCCCTCAGTCTCTTGCTTCTCCCATGATCTCTGTGAGCTTCTCCAAGCATGAGCCCATCATCTGCTGGAATGAGCAGATGTACATCTCCAGTGGCTGCCACTTAGCTGCAAGTGTAGAGATAAATAGCAATTAACCTAAAATAGTCCTTGTCTTTGCCAGGCTGAATACACTTATTTCAGGTGCTTTTTATCCTTAAGAAAGCAAAGCTGTGGGACGAGGGAGTGAAATAGTACAGGAAGGAAAAAAAAGATGGCTTTTTAATACGTTCACAAGCAAGGAATCCACCCTGCAAGTTCTGCATTCGTTACGTAGGAAGAGATGTGAATCTCCAGGACCTGGGCTTTGGCCAGGCGGGGCTAAAGCTGCCCTTGCGTTCCCGACAAGCCAGCAACCCACAGGATCCCTGGGATGGAGCATCTTGGGAAAGGGCTTTAACCCAAGCTGAGGAGCATGAGCTGCTGGGACGGGTGGGGATGCACCTGTTCCCACATGCAGCTCCATGGAGAACCAGTGCCATCTTCTGGCAAATGAGACCTTTCCCAGCCTAGCACCAGCAGGCAGGCAGCACGCGGCCTGGGAATCGCTGGCTGGCCTACGCATAACACCAGATTTTTAGGGTCACTTTGGACAGGGAGGTCTCCAGAAGATGCACCGACATTGTTTGTATTACCACCACACTGAGCCTCGTATTACAGCTGCGTTTTGCTGGGCTGCGCGCAGATATAGAATAAAAGATTGTCCCTGCCTGGAAGAGCTGGAAATCCACCTCTTTTCCTTGTCCGTGCAGTATTGTGTGATTATACAACGTTGTGCTAGCTCAGTTTTGGGCTTCTCAGAGACAGTGCGATGGAGAGCAATAACACAGACTCGCTTCGACTTTCACCGTGAATGATCCAGGGACTAATTGTAATTTCAGTCCCATTTTGCTAATCCACTGAGAGCGAGGCTGAAATTTTGGGTCTCAGATGTGGCTTGGGACCATCCTGAAGTAACTAATCTCACGGGAAGCTGAGGATGGATAGCTGGGAAACAGACCCCTTGAATCACAGTCCTTCCTAGAAGTGGGTCCCTCTTACACTGCAGAAGACAACACTATCAATTAATTTAATTACTTTAACGCTCTGCTAAGTGAAACTGTTGGATGCACCTTTGTGGCTCAGCTCTAGCTTGAGCTGAAAGGACAACTACGGCAGCTGAAAAAGCAATAGGCGCATAAACCCCCCAAATCACCCTCTCATGGATAGGACAGCTTTTGCTGAGGATATGAGCAGTTAGTTGAAGTCCCCAGAAATGGTAGCTATTAAGGACACTTCAGTGAAGCACATTTTCCCTTCCCACCTGCTCAAGAAATGGCAAACCAATGGCCAATGAAACGCTGTCTCCAGGTGCAACCCTAAATTAGCCTCACGTGCACCTACACATAGGCTTATAGGCCTTTGACTGAGGCTGACTGGTCATCTCCTTTCCCACGTCCCCTTGCAATTGCCCCTCAGGAAGCCAGAAAAGTTTTCCAGGAGCTGTGAGCTGTTCCATGGTCACTAGGTGGCAGTGACTGTTTACATTTGGCAGCTCTTGACAGGTGAGGGCAATCTAAGGGTGAGAAGAAATCAGTGTCACTTGGAACAAAGATTCTCCGTGAGGACATTTTGGTGGGCTGCGGGGACGGATGCTGACCGGTAGCCCACCGGGTTAAGTTACCTAGTGAAACAGAGAAGCTCATTCTTCAGCGGCTAAGAGCAATTTTGGATCAATGTGTCACAGCAAGTCAGAGCTGGGGGCTCTGCACTCCTTCCCCACCTCTGGTCACGGGTACCACCAGTAGCAGCAACAGCTACAGACTGCTGCCCGCTTAGTGCTGTAGCGAGGATGGACTTAGCTTTGCCTCAGCACAGGACACGGGGATCATAGAATCATAGAATCATTAAGGTTGGAAAAGACCTCTAAGATCATCGAGTCCAACCGTCAACCCAACACCACCATGTCCACTAAACCATGTCCCTAAGTGCCTCATCTACACGTCTTTTAAATACGTCCAGGGATGGGGACTCAACCAATCCTGCCAGCCATTTAGATCTGTAGCTCCAGGGGCTCTGACAGCAGGTGAAATGGAGTGGCCTGAGCTCGTTCAGCCTCTCTGCGGCACAGGAGACATGGGGCTCAACCACATCCCCGAACAATCTTGGTTCCTTGGGGCACGTGGGCTCACACCCCCTTCACACAGGTCTGACCTCTTGGCTGGCCTCTCGCCAGTGCAGGAATTGCAGGCAAAGCCACGGAGTGCAGCATGGCTGGTGCTGCCCAAACCCGGTGGGAATCCCCCAGTCATTGTCTTACACTAACAGCAAGGAAGGAAGCAGAGTATTTTGCTCGTGACCCCTTTTTCCCCTCTGTAAATCCCACTTTTATAGTCACATTCAGGACACGCTTGTGGCTAACAGTTTGGGAACCATTGACTAAAAGGTTGCAGTGGTGTTCTGGACAGTACGTGCGAGATGCTCCTACCCTTCTGAAGCCTTCTGAAGCAAGGGTAAGTTTTGCCGTACGCCATTCACCAGTGGAACTCACTGCTGCAAGATATTGAGGCAAGACAACTGCCAATAACTTATTTCAACAGCAAAATGGATTACACATTTATCCTCATTACAAAAGCATAGGAGAGATAACAGCAAATGGAAAAAAAAAAAAAAAACCAAAACATTGTGGGAAGGTGAGAAGCATTCTTGTTCCAGGGCAGAAAGCAACCCATTACTGCTGTGTGTGAGCGGTGTCCCACAAGATCGTTCCCCAGGAGAGCCCTTAATTGGGCACAGTTTGTAGATGGCTATTAAATGAGGTAGACAACTAATCTGATCAATTATGGTTGGCTCAATGGTTGCATTCTCACCACGTATATTTATCTCCTGAGGTAGAAGAGCCTCAGGTGATGTAAGGAAACCTTTGAGAATCTGGGCCTCAGGACATGGAGGAACCTATCTCTCCTTGGTTAACCGCCACTCCGACACCTTTGAAGACCTGGGTCTGAGATGCTGAAGGCACATCTGAACGTGATGCTTTGCCTCTGTGTTTGAATACAGAACATCGGTTGAGCCTGGGCATGTCCTGTCCTGAGTTTGTCCTCGGCTTGGTGTCTGGCACAGGTCTTTCCAGCTCTACAAGGGGTGGGTTTCCTCTGCGACCTCCAGTGGGCATCCCAGTGTCTCTGACAGTGCAAGGAGCTGGGAAAACAGAAGATATTGTCAACCGTGTTGTCTGAAGCACCCGGGGGGGATGGAGAGGAGGTGGGAAAAGGAAGGGGCCTGCTCTCCATGTGAGGGCACTGCCCTCTCCTCTGCCAGGGCAGCACATGAGCACTGCAAGCCCATGGCGGTGGCTAATGCTATACAGACAGCACTGGGGAAGGAAAAAAATATCTTAAAAATAGGCTTTTTTTGACAATTATGGAACATACATCCCATTCTCCAATTTTTCTTGAAAAACCTGATTTGGCTGATTTGGTTTTGTTAATTTTCTAACTGAGTAAAGGGTTGAGATGGCTGGAGGAGTTGTTGTAGTCTAATTTTTTGGGGGTGGTCAGATCCACAAGCTTCAAATAGGAGTTGAGACCAGACCTCACTGGGGGTACACGCCAGATGGGCATAGGGCAGTGGGTGCTCCTCTGGGATGGGGATTTTTAATTTATAAAATTAAATAACGTAATATCCATTAATGTTCTACAATTACCCCTTGTAGTCAGTGAATGTTCATGTACCGGTATGGTGAGTGTGGGGGGGAAGAAAGAGAAATTTATTTGCAAGCTCACCTCCATTTAATCTGTATCTGTGGTCAAGTGCCATCACTTTGGGAACCACAAAGCAGCCTCACAGATGCTAGAAACCAAACCCAATGCAAGCCAAGGTTGAACATCCTCAAGGGATGTACTCTAGCAAGGCCCAAAGCAGAGACTCCAAGCCATGCTGGAGGTGTTATTACAACACTTCTCCAAAACATAATCTGGAATTATTTGATTTATCAGAGCATAAAACTGCTTTTTCATTTCTTTTGTGTTGGGTTGTTGTTTTTTTTAATTGGAATCCTGCTAAATGCCTGTGCCGTCTTGTGGCGGTGAGTTCCTCAGTTTAATCATTAGGTATGTATATAAAAGCGTCTGCTTTTACTGGTTTTAATTTTGTTGCTTTTAATTCCATTGGGCTGGTATCGTGAGTCAGAACAAATTATAACTTCTTGACTGATTTCTATCCTGTTCATTATGTTGTACATCTCTTACTCACCGCCTCTCGGCAATGAAACCCTGATATTTTTAATCTGCTCCTCTTCTTCTCTCTCTCTTTCTCTTCTTTTTTTTTTTTTTTTTTCTATTTTGACAGAGGGTGACTGGAGCTGAATACAGTTTTCATGTTTAGGCAATCTCACGAGGTACTCCCAGCATTATTCCCACTTTCTTCCTAGATATATTCTGACTCCCTTTCTCTCTTTTTTTTTTTTAGACCATTCCTGCACAGGGAGCTGTCCATTGAGGACAACAGCTTTTTTCGGAGTGGTGGCAGTCCGTGGAGAAGCCCTGCACGGTGACCACCAATCTAGGTTCTTCAAAGGCAACATCACCTGCTACCTGTACTGGATGCTATCAGCCAGTCTCGTTTGCCCGATACTAATCAAACCCCAATTAGCCTAAACCATGACTAGATTTTTTACCACTTTGTTGCCATGTCCATAAGCCATTTTTTAACCAGTATGTTTGACTTGGATGGTTCCTTCTTCCTCCACCTCCTTTAACATTTTCCCTCCTGTCCACTTGCTTTTACCTCTCCTTTTCCCTGTTCTTCCCATGCCTTCATCTTTCCATCTCCTTCAACAAAGTTCAGCGTTTTCTTTCTGGTTTTGCTATTTTTTTTCTTCTGGACAGCTGCTGGTTTCTCCATGAGCCGTGCTCCCCTTGGACCCTGAGAAATCTGTCCCATATTTCATGGTTCGTGGTGTTGCAGTAATCCTCAGTCTAAAGGAGATGAGAGGCCACTGCTTTACATCCAGGATGGTGCAGAAAGCTTGCAAATGCCTGAGGAACCTTTTTTACCCTTTGTTGGCTGTTGTCCATGGTCCCAGGGAGGAGATGTGGTGTTCAATCTGTTTAGGCATGCCATAAGTGACTAACTGCAGGGACTGAGCGATGACGGCCCTGCTTCATCATGTTGTCCCTGATGGACAACAGCATTGAGAAGGGTTATCAGGCAAACCCTAGAAGGCTGAGTTTAGAGTAGGTTCAAATGACGTGCTGTGGTGTTTGATGGTGCAAAGCTCCTGAGAGCATATTTCCTCCAACCATCCATGGCAACGCTACATTTCCCACCCCACACAGGTCCAAGAGACCTCTCATTTTCTGCAAACCCTACCCTGCAATAGGAGAAAGGCTTTAACCTTCTCTTGTCACCTCTCTCTCCCCTGAAAAACCGCCTATGCCTTTTCTTCAGCTGTAACCTTACACTGGGAAATACCCGCTGTAGCTTTGAGCAAGGTCACTGAGGCCTTTGCTTGAGGGCATTTTCCAAATGCTTAACTGAGATGAGAACTTCCTTCTGTCGACCCTCCTAAAACTCACTGCCTCCTGTATCCGAGGGAGCTCCAGAGTTTGCCATGTTCAAAACTGTGCAGGAAGTGTCAGGCAGACTTTGGATGGGGGCAGGTATGGCAAAAAGGCACTTTGGGCAATGTGGCTCTTTGTCCTCTCCCACCAGCAGCTCCTCCCCAGCTTCCCTTAACTGGCCACGCTGAGCTGGTGGGGACTTGTTCCAATTGGGCCTCACCCCCAGCTCTGCAAAAGAGCTTCAGCTGGTGGGGACTTGTTCCAATTGGGCCTCACCCCCAGCTCTGCAAAAGAGCTTCAAAGAGATGTTAGAATTGCAAAGAAATGACGGGAGCTGAATGCAAATAGGATTTTCTTCAAAAATAAAAATGTTCCCAAAAATTTGCATTCTTTATGACGTCTTGCCTACCCCTTCTGAATATAGCTGTCACTTTCTCCATTTCATGCACTACTTCTCCAAATGTCTGTATCTCCAAATTAAGTTACCAAATATCTCGATATTTGATGGGGATTTTTGCTTTTTCTTCTCAACACACCAACTTCTGGGATCATGTTATTTTGTGCAAACATACAGCAAGTTTCACGGTGTGCAAAATATTTCAGAAACCATCTGCCCCACCTATTTTAAAAGTTCAGAAACTAGAAGGCACCTCGTGACTCCAAATGTATTTGATTCCTTAAAACCTTACAAGTTCTGAGAGGAGGAAGCAGAGGCAGAAAGAGCTGACTCCTGATGTCTGGGGTGCCAATGGTTTATTGCTCGATGTCTTCTGAATTTGCAGGTTCGGACTTGTGCAGCTTTAGCTCTGAGGAGTCCACTGAGGGAGAAAGAAGGTGAGGAGAGGATGAGGAAGCATCTCAAGAGAGGACACGGCAGCCATGAACTATCTGCAGGGCTTTCCTAGCAGGTGGCTGAAGATCTCACTCCTCTCCAGTGCAGGCAGTATTGCCACCGTGGCGCAGGGATGGGAGCAGAGCAGTCCCTTTTCTGGGAAATGCAGGGTTGGGAAATAATGGGCCAAATCCTGCCAGGAGAACTGGGACTTTTGAACTGACCCAAATATCCCCAACATTGTACCGTTCCCACCTACCACAGGGACATGGTCACAAGGTACCTCTCCCCTCCGGTCCACCGGTCCCTGGGAAGTCCTGCCTGGAGCCAATGAGTCAAGGCCACAAAGAACCGATGGGAGGTCAGCAGCTGCCTAAAAAGAGAAATAATCTGTGTAGTGGGCCCCGCTGCAGGCTCCAGGGTTTAACACTTCCCTTAGTGCATAAAGGCATTTTCCAGACACTGGACCCACTCATCCCTGCTGTGACACCAGCACGGCGATGGCATATGGGTGACCCATGACCCATGAAGACCTAAACACTTTTTCTACCTGACATGGCTGCAGAGAAGGAGTCTAACCCTTTTTTCTTGGAAAATAAAAAATAAAAAAAATGGCACAGCTGCCAGCGGGGCCAAGCCCTGCAGATTTTACTCCCTTCTAACTCCGCAGAGCCAATGGGATTTCTGGGTAGGATCGAAGCCAAGTAGGGCTGTTAGGAGGCAAAGTTCTTCAAGCCCTGTGATTTTCTTGCCATTCCCATGAAAAAAACAACTCCAGCAGAGCCCAGCTCTGCTCTCTTGCTGAATCCAGCCAAATACAACCCACATTAAGGGAGCTGCTGTACATTCATATTGAAAAGCGGGTGCTTGCCAACGTTACGTGCCTTAAACTTCTCGTTTTAAACTCCTGAGCACTGGCCTGGGGAAAGGATTGTGTTGAGGAATATGTTCATACAGTGCCTGGCACTGGGGGGGTTCTGGCTCACGACTGGGGTTTGTAAGCAGCTCCTGCAAGACTTGTAAAGCGCTGTAATGCATTTGAAGTCTGGTTTCCTTGGGAAACTTGGTTTAGCTGATTATGTTGTGTGTCTCTATCCCCTCGTTTCCTCCCCTCCGACTTCTGAACCCCTCGGCCAACCCCAGCCCAATTTGGCAGAAAGATAAAAGTTTCAGAGAGATTAAGATGTATGAAAATAAGTGTACAGGTAGGGAAGAAAGACCTTATTACTGCATTTCCCTCCTTTCCCCCTGGGAGAAAAGGGCTGCAATGTGAGCTCAACCTTTATTAAGCACCAGAAAGCCCACATAGGAAGGGGGAAGGTACAGGGGAAACCGAGCATCATTAGTGTCGTTTCCCACTGAACTACTTGCTGCTTAAGCCACTTTGCTTCATGCCCAGGGCTTGGAAACAACCTTTTAAAGCAGTGTGAAGAATGGGAGGATCTGGACTTAATTTTGGTCCTGCAAACCGGAGTGATGCAGCCCCTGCTTTTCCTCCCGTACGTCACCATGCTCCGTATCCCCCGGCAGAAATCCCTCCCTTGGGATGGAGGGATGTGTCCATTGGGTCTGCACAGCACCCGACGTACGTGACCCTATCTGGGAGCACAGCCCTTCCTCAAAGCATCCCACGGGCTTTGCAGACCCATGCACCGATCTCCAGTCTCCACCGTTGCTTACACCAGAGCAAAACGGGCGCAAAGAACCTGACTCGTGCCATTTTGCCCCATTTTGACACGTGGCCTGGGATGCTGGGCAAGAAACTATCTGCAGGTGTCACTCCTGCACATGAAGTAAAGGCACCAGAAGAAAGTCCGGGACAGGTGGCCACCCGGCAACTACATTAAGACATCATAACTTTGACTAATTTGTAAACAGGCTGAAAGAACATCCACCCTCCCTGGAAGGGGGGAGAAGTGTCTCTTTAAACCCTGGGGATATGACCTCTTGTCCTCTCTGTTTATAAGAGGGAGGGGAAGGGGGGGGGGGGAGAAAAAGGAAAAAAAAAAGGAGGGAGAAAGGGAGAGAAAGTCAGACTTGCTGCTGTGTTAAAACCTCCCCCCCACCATCAGCTTTTGTGATGAAAATGGTAAGGGACACTCTCCAGTGCCTGGTCTTCTCTCTTTGTCATTCAGGCTTTGCAACAGAGAGCTCCTTTCTGTTTATTTATCAACTTGGATCCCTTGTCAACACCTCTCTTGACTGAGGTTTTAGCACCTTGGTGAGGTTTTGACGTTTTTGTGGTTTGGTTTTTTTTTTAACTCTCTCAGGCAAATCTGCCTGTTCTTTTTCCTCCCCTGAGTGCAGGCAGATCTTCTCTTCCCATTACTTTTGCAGGAATGCATCTTCCCTCGGCATGAGCGTCTCTTACAGCAAAACACCAGACAATCCCCCATCCGGCCCTGTCCAGCCCTTGCCGGGGAGAGTGATTTTTGGTGTGCGTGAGAGATATCGTCGCTTATTTCATTATTTCCCACCCCACGGCAAAGCTCCGGCCCAGCCCATCAGCCCCCCCACGCTCCCCTCTCGCACGCTGCAGCGGGCTGGTACCCAGTGCAATGCATCATGACAACTTTGCCGTCGTGATATTTCAGATTAAGCTGTTTTAAAATAAACCCGATGCCAAACAATCAGATAATCTTGACATTCTGCACTTTTAAAACACTTTTTAAAAGGGTTTGGAGACCTCGACCAGGGCGTTATTGCAATACCAGACAGTAACAGGAGTGCCAGTCTAGTAGATGCTCCTATGCTTTCAAATTGTACCCTACATTCCCAGTTACGGGTTTTAATGTATCTTAATTAGCCTTGCTGTGCGGCTGAAGAGAAGATACTCCAGTCTGGGTAGCTTTTCAGCCCAGTGCTTGTCAGCAGCATAGAGTAATCCCTGTTTAAAATGCATATTGATTTGCAAGCACAAGACTGAATCCCAATATTCACCTCGAGCGATAGCATCACTGGGGTTTCGACGAGGGCTGTTATGAGTGAATTCACAAAGGGATAAAATTCTGCCTTCAATTTTTTTTTTTTTCCTTTTGTTTGCACCTGCAGCAGGAGCGTGGCTAGCCCTTTGAAAAGGTGATATTTGAACTGTATCTTAGAATGGGATTAGAAAATTTCATCATCAGTGCATTGATGATTTCACAAATAACTGTTTCTGTTATTGATCTTTCTGTCTCGCAAACACTTGGTTTTCCTCTCTTTTTTTTTTTTTTTTTCCTTAATCCAATATATATTCCTCAGAAAATCACTTCTGTAAAGAGGGATTGGATGGAGCAGAGTAATGAAATTACAATTTTAAAGCCAGTCCTTATTCTGAGTGTGAATTTGGAGGGAATCTTCCCCAAAAGCCCTGTTCTGCTTCTATGGTTTTCCTCTGACACCAGCAATATTGCATTTGTAGCAACGCTCATTGCGGTACTATTAATACTGAGAACCACCTTGCTTGACTTTAGCTTTCTAGATTTGGGCACGTAGGTGAAGGTAGCTGTCTAGGCAGTAGTAAATTAAAGGGGGGCAGAAATCAAGGACCCCCAGAGGACATTTCATTCCACCCATCGAAGGCACTTCACTTACAAGGGCACGAGCTCCCTTTGGATGCGTACCGTTAACAGGCTGCCATCCTCCTTTTAGATGCTGAGACTTGGCGAGATGGAAGTCTCCAGAAAGGGATGCAGGATTTGCCCCCAGGAGGCAAAATACCAGACCCTAAAATGTTTCTCTCAAAGAAAGCGGATGATTATTATTACTCTCTGGGAAAGATTTCATTGTCCTCAGTTATTAGCATCTAAGCCTGCATCGTCCTAGGAATGGTTATTTGTATACATAATAGCAGGTTTGGGCCCCTGGAGATTATCAGCTTCCACTGCTGATTAATAGCTTTTTAATCTGAATCTGGCCTAGAGAAATTCCACATAAGCAAACACACATTACACACGCAGGGCTCAGGTTATGTATACATTTATTGAATTAGAGTCCTTAGGGGAAAACTTACACTGATCAGATTCTTCAGTTCCTATTTGGGGTTATTTCCTCTATGAATCTGGAGTTCTCAGTGTGCCAGAAAAGCAGGACTGCTCCTTATGTACTCAGGGAGTTAAGTTTGCCTTCAAATGGTCAGTTTGCCTTCAAAATAAACTTTTTTTCCCCAAATCTCACCCCGTGAGGAAGATCCCAACTTATCCTCCACAGGACTCATTTGTCAGAGGACGGTCTCCCACCAAGTGACTTTGCAACAGCCAGGCAACTGCTGGTGGAGACCATCTGGAAAAGTCTTCCTCGCCGTCAGCAAATGGACCTACCGAGCAGAGCACCGATTCCTCTTGCCAAAACCTCGAGGGGCTGTGAGAAGCTCTGGAGAAGATGGTTGAAGGTGACAAACTCAGTGGGTTTAGGAGGAAGGGACAATGAAAGGAAATGCCTATCCGAACATAGACATGGCGTTGACTTCTTAGCTGCTGCTGCTGTCTAATAAAACTGGATACGCATGTTCGGTTCCCTTCTGTTGTCATTTATTAGGGGAGAGTTGGGTGAAGCCCATGCTATTTCTAATTGCCACCATCACGCTCAGAAGATATTTTGCTTACCTGTGTACCTACTCTTCACCAGGGCAGAAGGCCAGGGGTGCCGGTGTCCCCACCTGGCCTGTGCTGTTGAGCGTGCAGGTGACAAGGAAAGAGCTGCATGGTGGCACCATCCCAGAGCACCGATCCCTCCTGAGCATGCATGGAGGAGGCAAGGGAAGAGGTAGCACCCACAATTCATCTTCCCACCTTCCAAGGCAAGACCCTACCATCCTTCTGCCCACCAGGCCTCCCTGATATCCCACCAGGGACATAGAGACAAGCCCCTTCCCCATCTTGGGCTCTGCCAACTCTTCTGCAGAGGGGAAAGGAAACCAGAGCCCTGGTGCTGCAGGACCCTGTGCACTGGCTGCATTTTTTGGTCCGTGCTTTTTTCTCTCCAGGTTTGTTCTCCTGCTGTACCACTAGGTGGGCCAAAGCTACACCGGTGAGAGCCCTACCTCTCCTGCAGGAGACAGGCAAGGCAGGTGCCTGCCTGATCCCTGCCGCCCAGGGGACAGGCAGCTGAGGGATAGGAGATGGAGGGAAGGAACAGGGGGTCAGAGACCCCCAAGTTTCACCTTGAGCCTTGCTGTCATTCAAGCCGTAGCAGGACAGGTGTCCTGTTCTAAAGAAGTGACCATCTCACGGAGAGCAGCCCAGCTGGGACCTGACATAGACCAGTGAAGTCGCTTGCACAAAGTCACACCACAGACTGGTGGCAAAGGCAAGAGCAGAGCCCCTACCACCAGTTCAAGGCCTGGCCTTACCACCTACTGCCTTTCTAAAGCAGCTCGTTGATGGCCAGGACATGCTCTTCAGAGCCTGGCATGGAAGAAACAGGGTCAGCACCAGTGCCTGCAGGTAACAGCTGGAGGCACACACAATATGAGAGAGGAACCTTCCTGAAAATGACATTTTTTTTTTCACTCAAGGTGAGGTGACAGAAAATCCCGTATATAAAAGTCCAAAGGAAAGGATCATCACCCATGACAGATCTGTTCTACTCTGCAAAAGGTCTGGCACATTGCAGTGCAGCTCTTTGGGTGCTCTGCCTCCATTAAACTGAAAGCCATGCCACGTATCTAGTCCTTCCTATCCTCCTGGGGACATATCAGTTCTGGACCTTAAGCTTTCAGCCATCCCCCATTTCTCTTACGAGCACTGTGCTCAGAGGACAACACTGCCTCCACCTTTATGTAGAAATGCTTCGATGGGAATCCAGGAGCAGCCAAAATCCCAGTCTGCCATTGGCCTAGAATAAGCTGGGCAGACGGCAGGCAGAGCCAAAGCTGTTGTAGGCAGCGTCAAATGTGTGCTGTGCCCTTGCAGTTGGGGATATCTCCTTGCAGCCTAAAGAGCTGAGAAACCCACCCCGAATGTGCTCCTGATTTGTTCATTGCTATCGGTGCTTCTTTAGAGCCCAGAGAAGAGGCAGTGGCCTGTAGGCATCCCACCTAACTTCAGCCACCTGAAGATTAGACACCAAGACTAAACTAGATCCCAAACAGAGAGAAATGCAACTCCAGAAGCAATTCACCCCACCTACCATAGACTAGTATCTACAGTGGGCTGAGCTGCTCAGGTCTCCACGGTACCATTGACCACGGAGGCAGCCAGCATTATGTAAGTAGGATTCGGACAGCTGTAGTCAGGCAAGGTGAAATCCATGTATTAGTATATTTGGCACATTTCTAAAAACGCTCTCCATCTCCAACACTGACCGACCTCCACTTCTGGACAGCAGCGTCCTTTCTTCGGTAAAACCAGCTGGTCACAGAGAGACCTGTCTTGAAGAGGGGACATGAATCTAGCAGCAAAATCCATCTTTTCGCCAGTTCTGCCACTGACTCACATCATAAGCCAGCCATTACACATCTTCTGCCTTATTCTCCACATCTGATGAGAACAATATTAACCTACCCTGTCGCTATTTGTACTGCTGTGACTCCTGGTCAAGTTGTATGGATGACACGGATGACGTGGATCTCAGACTTCAGGGACCTTAAAAGGCACGGAGGCAAAATGAAAGAGGGAAGCAGAATGACATGCCACAAGCCAACAGGCCGATGGCAAAGCCAGGCCTCCAGCAACCCAGTGCCCAGGCATCTAGGATCCCAGCATTTATACGACATTTTCCAAGCGTCAGTGGAGGGAGGAGGTTTAGTCCTCAAAGCATGTTTTGAGATCTGGGTCTCCAGATATCTGTAGCAACTCTTACATGCTATCGGGGTTCCTCACCAGGGCTGGCTTTAGGGAGGGTGGGTTACGAAGCTGCCTGGTGGGGATTTACTGATGCTCCCACTGTCACAACGTGCTGCAGTGGGGGCTTCTTGCCATGGAAGGAAAAATAGGCCGTGGCTTTCTCACACTGCCACGGTGGCTATACCCAACTATGGAGACCACTGTGTTCAGAGAGTGTTGTGTGGGGCAGACAGCGAGTAAATTGCAAATGAGGAGATTAACCATCTTCCAGCAAAAACTAGTTCCAGTTGCAATTTGCAAAAGCAGATAATGAATCCGATTTTACTAGTGGGAAGTCAAATATTAAAGAGGGAAGGGGCAGAATGCGCTTCTGTCCTCCACTAAAAATAAGCAAAACCTTCTGCCCCGTGAGGAGCCTTCCCTGGCTCCATGTTTGCTCTCAGTGAGGATGATCTTCCCATCCTGCAGCCATAACGAATCTTCTCCATGTAGGGTAGAGGGGGAAGGAGAGCAAGAGAAGTGACACAAAGAGTATTTGAGAAGTGTGACGGACTGCACTGCACCAGTCTCCCTGCCTCCCTGTCTGCCTGGATCCCTCCAAACCTCCTCTCCTTGCCCCTGATCTCTTTACATAGATGTCTCTGGGGTGGAAGCACCCTGGACGTGCCTTTTTTTGAACATGGGCGAGCGCAGCTGTTCCCTCTTGTGACTAACTGCACCGTGAAGCAGTCATGTTTCTAAATCCAGCTCTATTTACACACTCAAGTGGGCCCTGAAAATGTCAGCTGGGCCATCCCCATGAGTAAGCAAGATAGGACCAGCTTGCAGTGCCTTCATAAGGCATTCCGACCCCATGACAATGAGGCCTGCTCCATGTCCTCCCATCCCCTTTTCCTCATGCCAGCTTGATAACTGAAGCTACCCACCTCCTTTCACAGCAGGCTTATGGGGCTGAGGAATCAGCCCCATGGCTGTGAGCATGGTCAAGACTTTATTCTCCCATTTGACAGTCAAGGTGATGGACCTTCACCTCCTGGGGAAGTCATGAACCAAAACTGGTGGTTGCTTTGCTGGTGTAAGGATGGGCACTGTGGAAAGTCTGTGCAAGGCAGGCTGCAGCTCCACCAGGACTGAGACTTGGTGTCTACCACGGAGGATTCACAACCCTGCAACCTGGACTTCCCTCAGAACTTCTCCCTGGGCACTGATGAGCAATGCCAAGAGCAAAGAAGCCAAAGCCATGCTGCTGTCACCCCACCGAGGGCCAGATCCTGCCCATTGCGAAGCGTACGTCTGAATGCATGTCCAAATAGCTGGGAGAGGGATGGAAACCCATGGACCAGCATGGATGAGCTTAGCCAGGTTTTGACATCTGGCCCTAAAACCAACTGTGGGGAGAAAACACCGCAGTTTTGGGCAGGCAAATGCCAGCCGTCTCATATCCGTAAAGCCCGTGGCAGCCTTTTTACTGACTCTAATGGACTGCAAAATCTGGCCCTTAAAGGGCTCTGATTCAGAGGTAACGTTGATAATAGATAACTAATCTACAGTAGAGTTCCCGGCGATGGGAATAACTATTATACACCCGGCTACCTTTTTATCAGTGTAATTAAAAGCAGTCGGCGTCAGAGCAAGTAGCAATGCTGCCTGCTGAAGAAATCAATACGATCCCGCTTGCGTGTGCGTGTGTGTGTGTGTGTGTGTGTGTGTATGTGCCTATGACAAAGTGGATTATCTCCATCCTCCCCGAAGAGCAGCTGCAAAGCAAAGAGGAAAAGGGAGAGTGGCTGAATTTGTACCTCCAGGTAAAGTTGCCTGGTGCTTCCTGGTGGGAGGGGCAGAGGCTTTGGGGGATGTTTAAATCTCTCCCCAGGAACAAAAGGAGGGGAGATTAGCTCGACCCCTGGAAGGGATGTGTGTCCTGCCCCTTCCTCCCCCTCCATCCCTGGTTTGCCGGGACCCCGGCTCTTCGGCGGGCGCTGGTGTCTGAGTGTCTCTGTGTGTGTGTGTGTGTGTGTGTGTGTGTGTGTTCCAGTCTGCAGTGTGAGCAATTTCACTTGAAAAGACAGAGAAATCCCCTCCTTTGAAAGTCTCAGCATTTGGTTCTTTCCAGTAATGCTATAATTGGATGGGATTTTCTCTAATACAGAGGGAAAGTCCTTAAGATGATTTTTCACACACCACCACCCTCCTCCTTCTCCTCGTCCTACCTTATGCAATAAAACTCCCTTCTCCCTCTCCAGCCTCTTCGGCTCCTCTGGGGTGGGGAGCTGCTGAAGGAGGTGGAGGAGTTGGATTTAATACAGTCAATATAATCGCAGCATCGACACCACGGGGATTTGCTGGGAGAGCCGGAGAGAGCATCTGTTCCTCCTCTGGAAGCAAGCGAGAAGCCGCTCAGATCGACTCGAGCTTGGCTACACGGGGCGATTAGATCTCGGAGCACTTGCCAGAGCTCACATTTGCAATCACTTGTCATCCAACCCTAAAGAAAATAATCAGGGCCCGACCCCTGCCAAATTCCCAATGATTTAAATATCCCCGAATGAACTGCATTTCTAGTATAATTTCACTAGAATGAATATATCTCTCCATCTAGCTAAACACAAACATATCTTTATATATATGCATATAAAGCTCTGTGTGTGTAAATAGAAATATTCCCTACTAAGGGAAAATATATATGCAATTCTTAATGAGAAAGAAAACGCATTTTGATTTGAGCTAATGCAAGGTTGCAAGCCTTCCTCCAACAAAGTCATTAAAAATTGTACCTCTCTTTGTTCCGTGTGAGCCACAGAATTTTTTTGATTCACAGATAAAATAAAATAAAGTAAAATAAATAAATAAAATGTCATCCAGTTCTCTCTGTCTCCTAAAAACAAAAAAAAAAGAAGCGACAAAAAACAGCAAAAAAAACCAACAGGCAGCAGCCACAACAACCAAAAAAAGAAAAATCACGTAAAAGAGAATCATCGTTGTTATTCCAGGGAGAAAATAACTCCTAGCTCATCCAGTGCCTCCATCCCCTTCTTTTCGCCTCTCCAGCCCCCTTTCAAATGACCCGGGGTAAGGGGAAAGCCTGTCAGCTGGGTGACACTTGCTCACAGATCCGGCAAGCTTTAAACAGTATGTTCCAGAGGAGCAGCAAATCTAACCCCGTACCCAGTCTCAAGGAGCTACATCTTCATAATAACACTAATCACGATTTTTTTTTTTTTTTTTTTCCTTTCTCATTTCCCACCCCACCGATAACCTGCAGATTTTTGGAACCACGCGATCCACCCCAACTCACACACACACACACCCCCCCCCCGCCACTGAAAGGAGAGAAATTGTTACAATATGTAGAGAAAGAAATTTAAAAAAGAGATCAATTACTAGTGCCCCGTGGGGTGGATCTGGTGGATGAAGTCGTTTGCGGCAGCGCCTTCGCGAAGTCCGGGGCTGGGACTCCTGCAAATTGTGATGATCTGGATGAGCCTCACTGAGATTTGCATGGGAGAAGTTGGTTTCTTAGCAGATGTCTTCAGTGGAGCTCTTGGATATCCGGCTGGTTGGACTGGTGGGGAAGGGGTGTGCGTGTCTGTGGGGGTGTGCATGCCTCTGTGCGTGCGTGCATGTCTGGGTGTAAATCCTCTTTTTTTTTTTTTTTTAATGAAAAAAGGAGGGAAAAAAAAAAAGAAAGAAAGAAAGAACCAGCTGAAAGTTTCTAGAAAGTTAGTTCGAATGCGTCCTGACCGTCACTGCGAGGAAGCGGGGCTTTGAGAAGAAGACAGAATGGCAAGAAGGAGCAAATCGAGAAAATAATAATTTAAAAAAAAAAAAAAAACTTCACACTTTTTTCCTTTTTTTTTTTTTTTTTGCATTTTAGTAGCTTCGACCCAGGGAGTGAAATCCGGGCAGGTTGTTATAGCTACCCAAATCCACAGGGGTCCCCCCTGTCTATTTAAACCCCCTAAATCTTCCTTCCCCTTTTTAAAACTACATTTTATCCCTTGGCTTGTGGGCCAACGTGCCCCCTAATGAGTATTAAAACACTATCTCCTTGCAATTAGCTCATTCCTGACTTCGCGCTCCTGATTGACAGAACAAGCCAAAGCATCAGAATTCTCCCTTTGGCAATAAGTGCTGATTGGGTCCTTTTTAAGAGAGCTACTTCAAACTTTTTTTTTTTTTTTTTTTTTTTTAATATTTGCCTTCAGTGTCTTGGCTGAGAGAAGAGTTTTTTACCTCTCTGAGATTTTTTTTTTCCTTGAGAGTAGTAGAGGAAGCAAGAGAGGATTTACCTGGTCGGGTTGAGTTCACTTCATTTGACTTTTTTTTTTAAAATTATTGTTATTATTATTATTATTAAAATAATCATCCTGCCTCAGAAGAAAGGAAGGTTTTTGGCAACTCTGGTTTAAAAAAAAAAAAAAAAAAGAAAGACAACTTTTCATCAATGGCCTCTTTTGGATATTTCCTGTTTCTTTGTGGGTTGAGTCAGGCTCTGTCAAGTTACCCAATCTGGTGGTAAGTTTTATTCTTCTTCTTTTTTTTTTTTTTTTTCTCTCATTTTCATTTATTTTTCCCCTCCTCTGTTTTCTCTGCAACTCCTGCGCTTAAGATGACTTGAAATTCTCCTTTCGTTGCCACTCAGCTAAAGAGGTGGGATTGTTCCAGCGCCAGCAAGTTCTTAGAACCTGCATTTCACCTCTTTTATTTATGCATTCACTTTGTTTATTTTGACTGGGTTATACCTGATCTCTCCTTCTCCTACTGTAAAAGAGAGAGAGCGAGCGAGAGCGATCGGAAAGTTACTTTTTTTTTTTTTTTTTTAAGTGCTTTGATCCTCTCCTGTGAAGAACAAAAGGCGCTGCCTGAATTAAAGAGATAATGATACAAGTTGACATGAGCATTTCAAGGTGATTTCGAGCTAGTCAGGTGGAAGGAAGGGGGGGAAAGGATGAAAACATGTTTTTTTTTTTTTTTCCCCTTCGCTTTAAGGAATATTTAGGGGGAAAGGAAAAAAAAAAGGGGGGGGGGGGATAAAAGGAAAAAGGAGAAAGGAGGTGAGAGGAGGCTGAACAACCTGGGCTGGTTCTGGAAAGGCAGAGCAGGGAGCGGAGACGGGGCCGGGGGGGGAGATGTGCCGGGCGCTGCCGCGGAGCTGCCCCGCGCAAGATCGGCGGGGACCTGCGCACCCCCGGGATAACGCACTTTTTTTTTTTTTTTTTTTTCCTTTCCCCCCCCCGTCCGGGCTGTAGCTCCTTTTTCTTCCGCGCTTTGCACCCTACGCCTTTAAGAGCCTTTTCTCTCTCTCCCCCACAAAAAGCAAATGGTGCTGGGCAAGGCATGTAACTGCAGGATCTGCTCTAATTACCCCGCGGAGGTAATTGGGCTCAGGGAAGCCCTAGCGCAAGGAAGGCTCCCGCTCCGCAGGCAGCTCGCGGGCCAGCGCGTAGGAAGCGCGGAGCAGAGCCGCGGCGGGGGGGGGGGGGGGGAAGGAGGAGGAGGAGGAGGAGGTTGCGCGGGCTGGCGCGGAGGCGCGAGGCAAGCCGGTGGGGCTCCGCGCTCCGCCGCCGGCTGCGCGGGTGCGGAGCTCGCCCGGGTAGGGGACCGCCAGCCCCGCGGCCGCGGAGGGGAAGGCGGGCTGCTCCGCACCCGGGGCGGTGCTGCGAATAACTCAGAAGCGTCCAAAAAAAAAAAAAAAAAGCTAATAATAGTAATAATGACGATAATTAATATTTTTGAAGTGCATTTGATCTCTGCCATGTGACGAGGGGCGTTAGCGGGGTTCAAGGTGCGATCCGCGGCGGGCGGAGGCGAACGGGGGGCCGCGGCCGCGGTAGCTGCCGCCCGCGGCCGCGCTGCCCGGCGGTGCGGAGGTGAGGGTGTCGAAGGCAGCCTCTCCAACTATTTCAGGTATGTCTGAAAGCAGGGAATTCGCTGGGACGGGAGAAAAGCAATAAAATGCAAATGTGTTCTTGGGAAGACAGGCAGAAAGAGCACCTGGACGGGAGTCATTAAAAAGCAATCTTTTATTCCCAGCCACCATCTAACTTATAATTAGAAACTCCGGTTGCATTCCTGATTGGAGAAGGAAGCGCATTCCTCTAATACCAACATAAATATTCCCTTGTCACCCACCGAGGGGAGAGGAGGGCAGAGCGGCCGCGGCCCCGTCCCCGTCCCCGTCCCCGTCCCCCCCCCGCCCCGTCCCCGCCGCGGCGAGCCCGCAGCCCCGCTCCCGCCTGCCGGAGGTGCGGGAGAAGGCGGTTGTCGGGGGGGAAAAAAGGCAGGGAAGGAGGCGGTGGAGAGAGGGGCAGGAGGTCTCTTTCCAAGCCGAGGCATCAGGTGTGTGCAGGGGAACCGCAGCGGCGACTCTTTGGGGTTTGGGATGGGTTCCCCCCCCCCCCCCCCCCGCCCCCCTTCCCATCCTTCCCCGCTGCCAACCAGCGGTTTTAGACGTTTCTTTCTCAAAAAGAGCAAGCCCCCTTAGGCCATGGAAATGCAAAGGAGGTTTTGATTGGGGTGGGGGAGTCGGAGGAGAGGCCGGGTGCTGTTACATTGGCTGCCTAAATTTCCACTCCCCCCTCCCCTCTCCCTCTTTATTCATCCTCAAGCAAGATATAAACCCACGGCCACCCCCATGGCTGGAGCTGGGGGACAGCCCTGGGGACGGGAGAGTCGGGGGCTGGAGGGTGGCACAGGGGTCCCCCGGACGCACCCGTGCGCATCCCAATATCGGGAGTGCAGTTTCTTTTCTCCTAGTCAAGGACAGCCTGCTTCCAAACCAGCTGATTTAGCAAATCGATTGTGCTTCTTCGTTTTATTTTAATTGAATTTTGTTCTTTTTGGGGGTTTGGTTGTTTTTTTTTGGGGGGGGGGTTTGTTTTGTTTTGTTTTTTAAGGGACTGCAGAAAGGGCCAGGAATTTTTTAGTCTGGTAGTGCAAGCAACAAACATCACATCTCAACCATCTCTGTTTAAAGCCTCCCCTACGTTAGCTCACAGTGACTTGACTGCTTACAGCAGAAAATCTGTAATTTACCATCCCCAAATTGTGCCCCCCCCCCCCCCCCAAATAACAGTTTCTAATTAAAGCGTGAGCTCATCCTAAAGCACACAGAGCTGTGGGTACTCACACTGCTTTCAGCTTCAAGGCAATTTGAGCAAAAGCAGGGACTGAGAAACGACACCCTCCTGCAGGCTCTGGTTAATTATTGTCCCAAATGAAAGAAATTAGGGGAAACATCACGTGTGTATTTGTCAGGGGGAGCAAGTGGGCATGGGCCTGTTACTGTAATTTCTGCCTACCTCTAAATAGAGCTCCTGACTTGGCTGAGCTGTTTAAATTGCTGTTCCCACCGTGGCATAGGGACACCTGTTGGAAATCGGGCCATGCAGCGCTGGTGGCCTCCGCGCAGCCCCAGACGCGTGGTACCGTCGGAAAAAGTTCAGTGGAGCAAAAGGGAAAAGATCCCTCGGAGCAGTGATGCTCTCGCACTCTGCCCACGTCCTTTCAGCGATGATGGGGGGGGGGGGGGAAGCTACGAGAGTTTCTTAAAACCGAGAAATTCCCAAATAACGTATTTACAGAGAGGGATGAAATAGGCTTTAAAAATAATGATTTAAAAATAATGAAAGGAGAGGGCACCGGTTCCCATCGGGACTGATGTGGCAAGTTTTTAGGGACGTGCTGGCGTGATTTATTGTGGCACAGTAACCGCACGGGACCTTCTCCAACGCAGCGCAGCATTGCGCTGTTCAACCTAAAGGAGCTACTGGCAGCAGCAACAGGCTCTTCCACAGCCAGGGGGCCAGATTAAGAGCAAAAATGTGGGGTTTTTTTTCAAATGTTAGTGCTGTTCATTTTTTTGGTTTGTTTTTACAAAAAGAAGAGAGACCGGAGCGAGTGAAGGAAGACTTAGGAAATTCAGAAGCAGAATTCATGGGTGGGGGAGGATTAGATGTAACCTGTCCCCTCTCCTGTGGGGGTCTGGGGTCCATGTGGAGTCACAGTAGCAGCACGAACAAAATTAGAACTTTTTCCGGCTAACTTGGCCTTGGCTGACTGCACATGGAATGGAAAAAGCATTTTATTTTATTTTTTAATCAGTGGCATGAGGCCTGACTTGGTCTGAGGACAGCCAGAGTGCAGAAATGATTCAGAAAGGAGAAGGGTTTGGTTCAGGAGGAAAAAAACAGCAATAAAAATTAAGACAGAGCTTCAGCGCTGGGGGTCTTAAACTTCTGTAGCCCAGGATGCTGGTACTAGGGGAGATGATCACGGGAGAGGATCTCTGGGCTGAATTAGAAGAACAGGCAGACGTCTTCACCATGGGAGAAACCTGTCAGCTGGCATCTCCAATGTCGTTCTTCCTGGGGTGCGAGGCAGCCTGGTGAATGCTGAGGGATGCGGGTGGTTAAAGCATGTGCCTGGAGAGGGACTGGAAGAGGACGTCTCACGGGAGACGATAGGCGCTGGCTGGGACCTCATGTGGCGGCATCGCATTGGGCAGCGACGTCTGTCTCTTCCTCTGTTCCGCTGGTCGCGGTGGAGCCCCTGTCTCCTCTGCTGCTCTCTGTAACACCTGTATCACGTCCTAAGTGGGGGGGGGATGAGATCGGCCCCGTAACGAACTGGGCAAGGAGGTGAGCCTTAACCGCTAGTGGCAGAGCGAACGCAGTGTTACTGGAGATGCCAGGCTGGTATTTGGAAAGTGGACGTGAAGAATGTGCATTAGGAATATTTTCCTGGCTGTGACCTGTGTTTGCTCTTGGCTTCTCACTGCTTATTCCCCAGGACTGGTCACAGAAGCTCTGTGATGTTGAGATCATCCATGCAGGATAAAGCTGGCCAAAGCCCGCGGTGTCCTGCGGTAGCCACTTCACAGCCCGTGAGGGTTGGAGAAAGTGATGTAAAAGATCTTTCCATCTCTATTTTTTGCAATTCAGGAAATGTAAGTGCATGGAAGCGGGGTGGGAGGGAGCCTTGCCAACAGAAAGACAAGTAGCCCGGTGGCATTACTCCAGCAATACGCAGGTGCAACACCTGAACGTGTCCCTGTCAGAGTTTGATGGCATCACCTCAATAAAAGCAGCGCACGGATGAAGTCCTGGCTTGTGACCTGGTTCAGGTCTCTCCTGGGATCTGTCCCCCTCGGGGTGGGTGGAAGAGCCCCAAATTTGCACTGGGGTGGGTGAAAGCCAGGCCAGGTTCTGGATCCCATGAGAAACCCGATTCTCCTTTTGTTGCAAATCCTGGAGAACCAAGCTGAGTCTTGGCAGGCTCCGCACTTGAGAAAGCAAAGCTTAGGTTTGGCAGAGAGCAACCGTGTTAAGTGAGAGATGATCATCCCTCGTTAGCCAGGAGGGAGGCAGAGCCGTGGAAGGTCACCCAAGGGACAGCGTGAGCCATGCGCCTTGGCACCAGAGCTCCTAAAGCAATCCCTAGAGCTCGGAAATATGAACTGCATCTACCCACTGCTCCTCTGCTCAATTAGCCGGAGCTGAGGATTTTGACATTTCCGAGGCGATGGCATTCATCTTCATTTCCTCTGCTCGTGCGGCGGGTTGCGGGGCGATGTTAAACAGCTGTCGTGCTCCTCTGCAGATGTGGCTGCATTTCAGCTGTACGCAGTGCAATCCCTGTACATGCAGCCCTCTCCCACCCTTGCCCCAAGGCTTGGGAATTGTCTTTATATACATGTGTCTGTGTTACAACAGTATCTTACATGGCCCTGTTTTGCCAGGCAGCGTATAATCAGGGAATGATGTTTTAGCCTATTCTCAGATATCAACTCGCCCACCAGCTTGGATTTTCCGGAGCACGACCTGGGTGATTTGCACCCAAGCAGCAATGGGGATAGAGGGCAACTGGGTCGAGGGGGTCGTGCTGTGTAGATGTAAGTGGTAAGAAACAGCCCTTGCCTGGTCCATGCATAGGGTATAGTGTGCAAAGGATAAGGGAAATACTTTCCCATCTCCATTTTTTCGTGGTGGGACTGGAGAAACAGACTCTAATGGTGTTTATGTTGGACTATGGCATAGTCCAGGCATGGAGGAGCTGTGCTGGTGAGATTAAATGACTGGACCAAGATCACACAAGAAGCCTTTCTCACGGCAGGAACTGAAAATTTTGCAATGTCTTAGCAAGAAGCTGCAGTTTCAAACATGGGGAGGGCTGGGACTCTCCCAGAGAGCACAGTGTGTGCAAAAGAAAAGCCCTCATCTACTCAGATTTTTCAACTCATTTTATTAAATTGTGTTGTCCTGCTACATATTCATTGATTTTTTTCCTTTCAGTTTTAAGAGGACTTTATTAGATAAGTTAACCTGAAAACCAGCAACTTGATATTCAAAACATTGAACGAAGGCATTGCTCCAAACGAGCAAGCCTTTCCCAACTAAGATAAGGAAAAGTGAATCACTTTGCTCCCCAGCCCTTTTCAGGTAGCCCCAGAGGCAAAATGTGTCCTTTACAGACATTTGGATACCTCTAAGACTTCTCACCTGAAAACCTTTGAGCACCTACTAACATGGCTTAAGCTCTGTAATGTGCCCAGGAAGGGAGAGGATGTTTTTTATTCCTATTTTGCAGGTGGGTAAGCAGAGACAGAAGAATTTAAAGGCCCTGCCCTGGACCTTGCAATGAGCCTACAACAGGGCTGGGTGTAGCATCAAGACACTCGGTTGTCCGGTTCACCGAGGGAAGGCAGGTCTTTTCTTCTTTCTAAAGACCTTTCTGCACAGGCCCCATGTCCTTGGGTGCTATTGCAGTGCACAGCACCAGGGCAGGGTAGAGAAGTGTCTGCCTCAGGGGCAGTGGAGATTAATGAAATAGGTGGGTCCTGTTCTCCTCTCTGAGCTCCTGTGCCACCTAGATGAGCCATTTCACTTGTGCACGTGGCATTTCTTTTTCCAGGCTCAGCTCTACAGATGGGCCTGCTGTAGGTAGAGTAGTCGGAACAGGGGGACGGCCATAGCCCTGCTTTCTGTTGGCCAAGAGAGACTTTTTGACTCTTCCTTCTGAAGGGTCAGGCTGGAGGAGCCTTGACTTTTGCTGTGAGTCTGTGGTCTCTCCTAGGAAAGAAAAGTCAAGGATTGCTGATTGTACCGGGGGAAATGAGGCTGACTCACTGGTGTCTCCATCCCAAATTTATGGGATCCCTTTCCTGCTTGCATCCCGCTTCCTGCAACTGGGATGAGCCATCTCTACTCCAGCCCTGCAGCAACGCTGCTGCTTTTCCAGACAGGGACCGCCAGTCTCTGCACCTCTTCCCGCATCGCTAGTGCTTAGCACGGGTGCAAAGCAGCAGGGGAAGGAGGCTGTTCTGTGCCAGACCTCGCGAGGAGCAGGTGTTTTTGCTTTGCGTGTATGGGAACGCAAGAAAAGCCCAATGGGACAACCCTGGGTTGATGCCTCCGCTTCCCCCTTGCTCAGCATTTGTGCTTTGCGTTCCTCGAGTGCATAATTCAGATAGCCCGGCCGCATTTCAAAGGGCTTTAGTGGGCATAATGACAGCACTTAACAAGCATTGCACAAGTGTGTCAGAGGGGGAATCCTCCAGGCTCTGAGTCACGGATGCTCCGTTTGGATGGCTGAGCTGTATGCAGTACAATGAACGCGGTTGGCTGTGCGATGAGCACGCGGTCTCACCCCCAGGGCCTCCTGCGAGCAGGGATGGACCGGTCCTACTCCCACCAACGTCCATGTTGAAATTTCCTTCCCGGAGCAGGACTGGACTCATGATCTTGCTCTGGACCCCAAAGGGAAACCCTGTGGGGCCAAAGAGTGCAGCTGGGAAGAGGGGAGGTGGAGCGTGCAGGAGGTCTGGAGACCATTGCTGCAAAGGAGAAGGGCTTTCTAGGCTCAAAATAGGCACCCACTGCCTTCTGGTGATAGAATCATAGAATCATTAAGGTTGGAAAAGACCTCTAAGATCATCGAGTCCAACCATCAACCCAACACCACCATGCCCACTAAACCATGTCCCTAAGAGCCTCATCTACACATCTTTTAAATACCTCCAGGGATGGTGACTCCACCACTTCCCTGGGCAGCCTGTTCCAATGTTTCACCACTCTTTCAGTAAAGAAATTTTTCCTCATGTCCAATCTAAACCTCCCCTGGCTTGTGGAGCTTGGTGCTGTCTGCCCAGTCAGGTGGTGGCAGGTGCTGGGGTGATGGTGCCAGTTAAAACCACTGAAATATAGTGGAAAGGAAGGGGAAATAGTAGGGGGAGAAGTACTGGCCAGAGCACGTATGTCTTGTCCACATGCTCAGCTAAGGCTGGATGGGGCACAGCCCCAAAGCTGCAGCAAGAGCTGTTGCCATCCTGTCTCACTAAGCCCATCTCTGCTTTGCTGACACCGAGAGCCAAACGAAGGCCCAGGGTCCGTAAGAGCCAAGACAGTTCAGTGGGCCTTAGTACTGAAAGGAGATGAATACTCAGGAAAGTCTGTAGGGGCAGGAGCCCTTCCATGACGTATCCACCAGGGCTTTGCTGGATCAGGCCCAGGGTTGGTCTTGCAGAAAAGCCACTCCTGACGCTGTCTGTGCCAACCGTTTCCATCTAGCCTGGGCCATTCATAATGCCTTTCACCCCTCCTGTCCCTTTAACAGTGGCAAGGTTTGCTTTAAGTCCTGTTATCATCTTAGCACAACATGTAAAAATGCATCAGTTCATCAGCTCGCTCCAAATTCTACTGGTGCTTGCAAAAAAACAGGGAAGGGAAAAAGAACCGATACATTAACTCCCTTGTTCTGAACTCCTAACATAGGGCACTGCTTTTAAAAACAGCCTGTAAACCAAGGGAGAGCGTTATGCATCACAAAGATGTTGTTTGTCTCTTTTCCTTGTTTGTCACCTGCATATTCACAGTCCCCTTCCCACTTGGATGTTGCTGATACCCAGAGAGCGCTTTGCATTTGTAGAGCCTGGGCCATCAAAGGAGTTCAAGGTGCCTTTGGTCTCCTCATCACAGTTTCTGTTCTGGTGTGAATAATAGTCAGTTATGCTTTATATCGGTAGAGTGATAATTCTTAGCAGGGATGCTGTTATTCTTTTCCAACATGGATATTCCTCCACCCCGTTGGTGTGAAATGCTTTTCTCTTATTGCATCTTTGCACACTCTCAGGCTTCATCAACAAGGTCACGTCATAGCATGTGGGCTGGTTCCCTTCTCACATCGCAGGCCTCACAAGGCATCCCAGGTGTTTGGGATGGCTCCTCTTCCATGGGAGCTCTGTAGGCTCAAAGTGTGTTGGAGCAGGTTTTCCTAGAAGGCTCAGAGAGTGCCTCAGGGGTTCCTTGAGCTCAGATCATGGTAGACTCTCACATTTCTGGCCTGGCCTCATGTCTATCACAGATTGTGGAAGCTCTCCTGGTCACCATGCATCAATCCTAGTGGTCAGTTTAAGCATGTTTTCCAGGAAAGACATTTAGTCCAAAAAAAGAAGATACCTGGGTTCCCATCAGATGCCCATGCATAGGTTCTACTTCCAGTTAGGATGCCCAATGACATCCTAATTGTCCTTAGAGGCCTGGAAGGGATTGTCTACAATCCACTGATGGCACGCTCTTTTTCTCAGAGGCAGACGGAGACCAGTCAAGAGAACCCTAGAGCGTCTCAGTGGCACTTGATGCCTATCTGCCGGCAACTGAGCAAAGCCTTGGGGTGGAATTCATTTTACCCAGTATGTGTCTGCAATTTCGGTGTCTCCATCCAAGCCAGGTGCTCTTGGCTCCTTTCATTGATGGGGAGAAGTGGGCACTTTCTTATGGTGCAATTCATGTCTCAGTCGATCCTCTGCAACTATGGAGGAGTTGAGGCAACCAGCTCAGAGGTACCTCCACCGCTGTCATCCAGGTTTAGTCAGATTATCCCCAAGACAGGGAATCCTCTTTGAGAGTTTGCTCATTTGCCTGTTTCCTAGCTGTTAAAATATGAGCTCTAATTCCCATTGCCTGGCATAATTTCACATGGCTAAAATCAAGTCATGGACTTTTTCTCCATTGTTTTCACGTATTTTAATAAGCTCTTTAGCGCACAGTGCTCATTGGTGCATTGGAATGGGTGCAGCCATGGTATGCTATTGCAGGGACGTGCATGCCATCCAGGCTGGTGCTAAAAACCTCTAGGCCACCCCTCTCCTCAGCAAATTCACACCATCTTATATTTTGCCATGTCTCAGCATAGCTGCTGAAAGCCTAAGCAGCTTGAGAGTCTTGCAGCTTTCTCTGTAACGTATTTAATCCTGCCTCTAATCCAGCACACTCCGGAGCACAGATACATCTTCCTCATGCTCCTTATCGTCAAACACATCCAGAGTCTCCCACCATCCTCCAGCCACATCCACAAGTCATTGGTTCAAGCTTGTAATAGAACTTTATCTCAGAACTTTAAAAAAAAGATATAAAATGGCTTTCTTGCTTCCCTGTCGTGACAGTTATCTCAGCAGAGGACACGG
Organism: Aptenodytes patagonicus; assembly: GCF_965638725.1. NCBI lineage: Eukaryota > Metazoa > Chordata > Aves > Sphenisciformes > Spheniscidae > Aptenodytes > Aptenodytes patagonicus. The sequence goes on along the minus strand of NC_134950.1, from coordinate 169,530,145 downwards.
TCGCTCTTACTAATGCAAGAGTTGTATCTGCATTTCGGAGAATTCCTCTGACTTTGTTTTACTTTCAGTTCTCTGAAATCAAAACCTTTTCTCTTTTCCCAGCCTGCGTCTCTTAATTTCACTTTCCAGGTTTGTGTTTCCTCTACATCTCTGTTGGAAGATGCGGTTTTATGGCAGAGGTTATGCACATTCAGGTTTCCAAGGAAGTCGCTGTTATTCAACAGAATTCACATTGTGGGACGGAGCAGCGAGAAAAGGCAGAGCCCATCTCTGCTATAGCCAAGCCTGTAAAATGAAGCCAGACAGCACTGAGCAGGGCAGGAGTTTCTTCTGCTTCCAAAAGGGTGCACCTTGGCTAATAGAGATATTTACCAAGGGGTGGGAAGGCAGGAATGAAACCCCTTGAACAGTTGCCAGGCCTACCATTCAGTTTGTCCCTCTGCCCCCAGAAGAACAACAATAGAGCCTGTTGCTAGACAGTGTTGTGTGGCATGACAGAAGGCAACTCTAAATCCTTTGCAGGCTGAGGGACACACTTAAGGGAGCATTTGCATTTTTTTATGAGCCTACGGTAGCCGGGAAGAAATGGGAAAGTCTAAGCTCTTGCTGAACAGGTAGGACCCCATCCAAAGCCCAGTGAAGACTGGGGAAACACTACTGGGCATCAGATAAGATCTGTAGAATTTACTGCGAGTCCCATGGTTCCTTTAGAGGCACAAAAATCTGGTTAATGCTGGTTTTGGGGAGATGCAGGTTTGATTCCTATCCCTTCTGGAGGAAGCATCATCTTGCAGCTTTAACAGTCTCTAGCCAAGTGTCTTTTAGAGTTATTGGCGAGAAATAGGATGCAACTCATCTGACGTATGTTAGACATTTACTTTTGGATGAGATGACTCACATTCCAGCTGTACCAGTTTTCTCACCATTGCCTGCAAGAGGATCCTGGATGACTAGGTCAGAGAAAGATACCTCCTTTTAGATAGATGAATCCAGCTGGTTGTTCTTTTTTTCTTTGAATACACTCCTAAAGGCTAGGAGCATCTAGGCGTTTAATGATCTACCTAGACAGGTAGAATACTGAAAGAGGATATTTCCATTGGAAGACCCTTTTGAAAATCCTGGTGGGCATTGCTTTACATCTTTAGCAACCAAATTACCTTTAAAAACGCATCACTTGAAGTCCTGGTGTTGCATTCCACATAGGTATGAAAGAGCTGAGCAAAAATCCCATATCTCAGAAGGGTGTTTGAAGGGAATTCTTATGAAGTATCAATTTCTCGCACATTCTTCCATGGGAAGAGCAGTCCAGATGCATTTGTCATGAAATAATTTGCCTTACTGACCCAGACCGGGAGAGCTGGGTACCTCATTTGATCCTGCATACCGCAGGAGTGCTGCCTCTCCTTGTGGATTGGCTTTGTAACGGTGGCGGAGAGCCGTCCTGAAGGCTCTGAGAACAGTACCCTTCTGAAGATGTGTAGATGCTAGGAAGATGGACTAAAGGTGTTTTGAAGTGTGTGTTGATATAGTCTATTATTTTCTGGCAGTGAGGGATCCAAGGGCTGGGAAGCTCAGTCCAGCTTAGCCCATTCACCAGCTGGCTTGAACAAAGTGTGCTGATTTTTTTCTGGGTACGCTCCCATTTACAGATAGTATAAATCTACAGAGAAAGAAAGTGGCAGCCTGATCTCCAGAGCCTGAAAGCTGTTTTGCTGCGGCACTAGCAGAGGTGTGGTTTGGTCACCATCTGGAAAGATTTGCTGGTGGAAGTGCTCAGACAAAACAATAGGAGGCTAAGTGGAAAAGGACAGAAGAAGTGAAGTGCAAGGCTATTTAGACACATAATTCTTGCTTTATGCCTTAGACTTACTGACTGCATTGCTGCAACCTGATCGATTAACTGATTTTATTGAGCTGCCCCTTGTCAGTGGCTTGCAGTGACTGGGCCATGAATACCCTTAGCTCATTCTGAATGTGAGGAAAAGTGGATTAGCTCTGTTGCTTTTATTGAAGTGCTTATTTCTCCTCACATGCCGTAGAGAGAACAGAAGTTGAGCAGCACAGATTTAGCTGTCTAACTGTTAGACACCTTAGGTCAGTTGAGATGCATCCCACTGTGGTTTTGCAATAATAGGTGTAACAGCTTCTACCATCATTAAATCATTCGATCCAGAAATCATCTCATCCATCTTCATGTGCCCCAGGCTGGATTAAATATACCTAAATCAGAACTGTGAAGAAGTAATGGATATAAGAGGTAGTTAGCACTGAGTCATTACTAACAACAACATCATCTGGATGAGGAAGGAGCTTACTGGATCACAGCCTTTTTCTAACAGGACAGGTCATGGATATTAGTGGATTGATTGCAAAACCTAAAAGTCACGTACAACAGAAGACTAAGGGCACAGTGGGAACTAGTTTTTGCCTGAAAGAGTATACGGTCCAGACAGATGGGGCAAACAACTGAGTTGAAAGAGAATAGATAAGACACATTAGCAGAAGATTGGGAATCAGACAGGGAAATGCTAATTCAGTGGCCACTGAAATCCTTGGTGCAACTTGCCCACAGGCATATGGGAAGTCTGTGATAGAAACTAGCATTGAGTCCATCTGTCCTGCTGACACAATGTGTAGTCTCAGTCTCCTGGTGAATAAAAGATTCAAGCTCAGTCATAATACAAGGCAGCGTGTTGTCAGTACAGCTTTCTAACAGCTCCACTAAAATGACAAGTAACCTGTAACGTTTACCAGAAGAGTCTCCAAACTGTAATACAGAAACTAATTCAAGGGTTATATAGTCTAGCATATATTTACAGCCACAGATACAGTGCTGGTGTCTGCCACCGACAGTGATGCTAGTGGTGGCTCCTGTTGCCTCTGACACTGGTACTCAGACAGAATAAATTGAGAAATTCTGCCCTGCACACAAGCTCCAGAAATAGGGCAATACAGGCTCTTTTGCAAGAGCCCAGTTTTGTCCACCTCTAGTAGAAGAAGGGTAGGGCAACATGCAAGACCTTGGCTATCTAATGAATTGAAGACTCTGTGATAAAGCAGGGGAAAAAGATAAGTCAGGGGCTAAAGCACATCTTTAGGACATGGGACGTCTGGTCATATCCCTTCTCTGCCATCCACAAGCCTAAAGAAATAGCTTGGTGACCTGGACAGATGAGAATCGGAAAGCTGGAAAACAAGACAGTTTCCTACAGTCTCTGGCAGAGGCAGGCCGCACACATCTCACTTCAATGTACAGTATGGGGTCACTGAGCAGAGCCTGAGCTACAGGAGGAAAAGCTGTGCTGGAGTTACGTTTGACTCACTGTTTCAAAACAAAAAAAACACTGGGGTGAGGATAACAGCCAGGACAGCTGGACACACGTGAGTCAGTGCAACAGAGACCATGAGTGAAGAGTTTAGATTTGTTCACTCTATTGTAGAGACGTGCATAATGCTTACCCACTGCAGCCGTGCTGAGCAGGATTCGTCATAGTCCATCTCAGAGCTGGACATCTCATCTGAGGTAGTCATCTAAGCTCCCTTTCTAGTCAATGAATAAAGGCTGACACTTCCTCCCTGTGATTCATCAGACCTATCTTCGATGCCAATCTTTGGATGCAATGACTCTCTCTGTAGCAGCCGATCTCTCTATGTTGGTGATCGAGAGAACCAAGATGACTAGTTGGGTGCCTGACTTCTGGATGAACAAGGTTAGGTCAAATGCTCTAACTCCATCATGCCAAAATGCTTAGGCTCATCCTGCCCACAGCTGTGGGACCCCATGGACAAGGAATTTGTATTTCTTCAAAAGTCTATCCTTTTTGTTTTTCTGTGGTGCTAGCCTACAACACAAAGGCTGATTCAAGAAAGGTGCTCTTGCAGAAGCATCATTCGTCAAAGAAATAGTCATTTGGACTGATTTTTGTAACCAGTGATGAGCTGCCAAGTGGAGGTACCATGACAGAGACCGCCCCCAAGGCCAATCACGATTCTGAAATCACTGTGGCAAGAGTCACCAACTCATATTGTCTTCCCCTGAGCTTGAGATTTTTATGGTTCTGCTGACCTTGCTGATAAGATCTGTACAAATTTATTCACACACTTGTGCTGTCTAGTCCTCAAATTCCCAGACTGTTTCTGTTACTGTGAATAAGGAAGAGTTCGGCTTATCTTAAATTTCCTTGATCTTAAAGATGTCAGGAAAGATGCCTGGGATTTTCTTTGATGCCAGAAGAATATGGTGGCAACAATATAATGGAAGGGTGAGAGAAGTGGTGTGAACATCCCTCTAAACTGCCTAAATTTCAGGTCTCTACATAGGTTTTGCTGTTAAAACTGTCTGGGTGCTAAGTTAGGCATGAAGTTAGCCTTAGGCACTACTATGCTAAGTTAGACTTTATTATCAATATTAGGAGAGAATAGATGGAGACACCTCAGGTGTCATTTGTGTAATTTTCAGCCGGTGTTGGCCCCCTTCTCTGTGAAATTCAGACCCTTCCAAAGTGTGTTTTAAATGCAGACCTTTAATTGTCAGGGGAGAGCTTGTGCAAAGGGACTGATGTCCTTCAGGGCATGCGCTTTGTGACCCCGGAGGGGCTGGCAGGCCGCGGGCAGGGAGGGACTCATGGAAGAGCTCTCAGACACCTTGCTCCTCTACTCCATCTCTTACAGCTGGTTTCTGCATGAACCAGTGCTTAAGCAACCTGCTGCCTGTCTGTTTGTCCCCCTAATGACATTTGAACCTATTGCCCTAATGAGCTTAATTTGGCAGAAGTTCTCAAAGATATTGGATACTCACAAGTCTCACAAAAATGGGCAGTTAAGTAGAGGAGACGTGTGACCAGTGGGAGAGGCTGCAGTGTGTGTGCACGTGTGCATGCGAGTAAGCATGCACGTGTGTGTGCATGCATACGTGTGTGTGTGCAGTGTTCCCTGGACATCATAAATCCAGACAGAAGGACGGAGAAGTCAGTGCTCACGAGTTTCAGTGCTCACAGAATAATTCCTTGCTCTATTTTTTTTTTCATCCATTCATCCTCTGTTTCTTCCCCCCTTCCTTCTCATTCTGGCTGTGTGATTTGTGGGAGGAAGGAGAACATGGAGGGAGTGGGCCACGCCATGAATCTCTTGATCATATGACCGAGGAAGAGATTAAGTGAATGAACCTTCTCATTAGGTTCAAGGAGGATGGAGAGCTCCAATTCTTGGAAGGTCCATGCTTCCCAGCCACGGCTTGTCTCCCATACCAGGACACATACCATTGTGTTCCTCACCTGGTAGGCACCTGGCAGCACGGCTGTGCTTTGCAGGCGTTTTGGTAGAAGGTGACAAGGTAGAGTAAATGAGAGCGATGAAGGCTTTGTGAGAACGGCCGGCTTGTGTTTTGTGAGCACGGGAGCAGGACAGCTGCAGAAATGCACCCACTTCCCTGGTGGATTGGTGTTAGCAGCTCCCAGTGACATCTCCCAGAAAAGTCCAGTTACCAGCTACTTTGAGGATTCTTTGGAGAGAAGAAGTACCTGTTATGAAGGGAGATAGTTATATACATATATAATACATATGCCAATGTATATGTATGTATATGCATAGGTAGGTACATGCACATATCCCTCTCTTTAGCTTTAGCTTCTACTCCAAAGACAGGTCAAACCCAAGGGAAATCTTCCTTTGACTTTAATAGACTTTGGAGAAATCTCTTTGTCTCATGTCTTAGACTCTGAGCTCCTTTAGGTCTTGATCCTGCAAGTTGCTTCATACTTTGATTCTGGGCCAGGAAAGTGCTGCTTAGCTTTGTGTTTATCCTTAAATATCTGGGCAGTTCTGTTCATTTTCTATGCACAGGCACCAAGCTGGGTCACACAGGTTGAGATCAAGCCCGAGAGCAGGGAGAGTCTTTCCTGTGTTGGGCTGATACATAGCACATTATTATACATGCTATCAGGGACATACAGTAATAATGTATGTAAATTACAAGCATATCTCAGTCCCATCTCCTATCCCATTGCAGGAGAGAGGAGGAACCCAGTTAAGGCTTGTATATATCTGACAACACGCAGCAAAACTTGGCGAGGAGCTGGATGGGGTTTTGGGGCATGCAAAGGCAGAATTGCAGAACTTTTGTGTGTATCCTAATGGGCTTCAGCACTTGCAAAATCCATCCATACACTACCTATCCTGATCTGCACCCAGGTCTCAGATACGATGGGTGTTAAGTTGAGAGCTTCTGCTCTGAGCTCCAGAGGTTTCTGGCTGAATCCCCAGTGTTGGCCAAGACTCAATCAATGTGAATAATTGATTTGGTAGTTCTGTGGAACGGCATAATCTGTTGGCTAGGGTACGCTACTGAGATTTGAGAAACTTGGGTTCAAAACCCTGCTTCAAATCAAGCAGAGGAAACTTATGAAACTCATTTTCCCATACCATGGGTAAGCGCCCTAACCACTAAGCTGCTGACTATGAGTAGAAAGGGGACATTGCGTCCTCTAACTTCACTTTGGGAATGGCACCTTAGGGGATGGGCACATGAACAAATTACCACGAGGTAAGTTAGGGTGTGAACTAATAAGATGCCAGTTTTTCTGTGGTAACTGCCCGTGTGAATGCTCTTACCCTGCAATAAATACAAGACGGTTCATATATACCAGGGGGTAAGAACGTTCACATGGGTGTTCACATGGCTCACTCCCTGCTTTGATTCCCAGTAACTTGGGTCTGTGCCTCTGACCTCAGTACCCTTGAGAGCCCATCCTGAAAAAAAATCAAACTCTTCTGTTTTACAAAAACCCCAAATGTGCCGTTTTTACATTTCCGATTGTAATTATTTTAGTGCATTTTTGGTTTGCCAGAAATGACTTGCTGAGCTTGACTCCACTGCGCTGTTTTGGCAGAGAACAGTTCCACTTGAGATCCTTGTGGCCAGCTTTAGCCAACATGGGCAGATAGCCTACTGACGCCTCACACGCTTTGCCTGCCTCGTAGTCAGAGGCCTTCTGGGCACTGACATAATGTTAATATTCCCATTTCTCACAGCCAGCCCCTGAGCCCTGAAGAGGTTTAAACATGTGGAGATATGAAGTTAGGCACGTAAAACACTATTTAGCCATTGGAGCAAAGGTGGTGTGGTTGCGGGATGAGCAGTGCTTGCAGGTTGCCTTGAGGTCACTGGGTGCTCAGCGCTTTTTCATGCACTTCCCATAGGCCTGGGAAATGGCCACAAAGGAAGGCAGCAGCTCTGAAGAGAAGGCCTTGATTTCGTTTCTTGGCATACTGGTCCGGGAGCCTTCCAGGGTTGCAGAGATAGACAACTTTGCCTAGGAGCAGGCTGAGCATAACTGTGCGTGAGCTCAAGTGACTGAACAAGGGAAAATGCCTTTAAAACGTTCCAGGAACTGGACTCAGTGTTCCAGTCAAAAAAAAGCCCCACTTGCTTATGGGGTGGGACCTTGTCTCATGATGATCCCAAAGGCTGGCTGACTCAAGCTATCTTGAGGCATCTCCTTTCAAGTTAGATTGGGAAGATTCAATTCATCCTTGAGGAAGCATTCCAACAACTTGGGACAACTCTGTTTTGAAAACAGGGCTTTCTTGAGGACACCTTCTGTTTCCAAGCATACAAGGAGTTGTATCTGTACTCTTGGGTGACAGCGCACTCCCCTAACAGACCTCTGGATGGAATTCACTCACTTAATTTTGCCATGTAATGCTTAACTATCTGAGCTAATCATCTTACCTCCCTCTAGAAAGATGGGCATCTTCTGAAGGCGATTCATCCTTCCTGAGATAGGTATCTTTTTAGTGGATGTGATGAATCACTGTCTGGAGTTGCCTATCTTTCTCCATCCACTCTAGAAACAGCCTAAACACCTACCTTTTAGACAGCTAAAGTTGGGAGTATGACTGAGTGCCTGAACACCCAACAAATGTCATTGATGTGATGCCAGTTGGTGTCTGGAAGGTTTTTATCCCTATTTTAAGAGTGGCTGATGAGAGGCCTTAAGTGTTTGTCAGGTCCTTGACCTTCCTTGGTGATTTTGCCTGGAGATAAGAGGTAAAAGACCCAAATCCTCTCTGGTGCAAACAGCACAACACTTCCGATTTAAGCGCATAAACAAACTGAGGTAGATACTGCTTTGCAGAGTTACTTCAGGAGAAAGAAAAAGCTTGCCATTAAAAAGTGAAAACTGAATGGGAAGGCAGGTCTATTCCAAATACCAAAAAGGCCTCAGAAAGAAATGAAAATGACCTCCCTTTCCATGGAAAGGGAGTTTTATATTCTGTCCTGAGGTAGAAGCAGAACCTGCCAGTTTTTAGCTTTGGGGTGAACGACAGGATGTTAATCAGGCCAAAAAGCTTACAAGGTTCAAGAGGATTTTTCAATAGAATTTTTCAAGGCAATATTTACAGAGATATTACAAATATTCAGGATTGTCATAGTTAATGACAACAAGTATTTTTGGGCTTTTATTTCTTGGCTTAAGGTGGCATCTGGCTATTGAAGACCAGAATAAGATTCATGCAAGGAAACAATGTTCCACAAATGTCCTGTGCAGGGTACTTAACATTCTCTTCTGGAGCAGCTGGTTCTGGCCATTCTAGGAAAGGGTTACTGGCCTCAGGTCTGCTAATTCATATTTTTCTATAGGACTGGAGCATTGTTACCCACCTGGTGTGCAAAGTGCTAATCCATTTAGGGCTGCAATGGGGACACCAGGATCTTTGTAGAGAAAATAGAAGCAATTTTTCATCACTGCACCCTTCAGAGGGCAGCTGATGGTTTGTGACTGGCCAACAGCTCAGTATAACTTTGACAGTGTTTTGGAGAAATATTAAGCTGAGTTGCCAACAGCGCGTGCTAACCATGCTGAAAGGTGATTTAAAAACCTCTCCCTCTGAACTCATTGTTGAATTTTTTTTCTCACGAGAAGGGTAGGATTCACCTTAGCAAGCTTCTGCCATCTAAAAATTAAACATCTAGTTTATGGCTTTCATGTAGACTCCTTTTGTAGGGACTAACCCCCCCAGAAGGCGATTCAGCCCACCTATCCTAGACACCTATCTTAGGACTGAGCAACTTGCTCTTCTGAGGCCCTGATCTCTCTGTTATGAGGACAGAGGGGCCTAGGTGATATCATTAACTGGATTCCTAACTTTTAGGTGGCTACAGAGAGATGAGAGGAACTCTATTCCAGGTGACCAGCTTTGGCGTGAGCGTTGGTTTCTGCCATGAGCACGCGTGCGATTTCAGTCCTGGTGAATCAAGAATTTTTTGCAAATCCGTTGAAGTCCTGCCGCCTTGAGAACCTGTTTAAAGCTGAAATGGTGTGAACGGGCACAGCTCTATAGCCTAGAGGATGGGGACCGCAGCTGACAAATATCACACCGATGGTATTACAGTGCAGAGATGAAATACGAGGTCATTGTGGCTGAGGAAGCTACGGAAGCTGCTTGAGAAATTTACTAGTACCTACACGTCTTTCCAAAGTCTAATTGTGCTAACACTATAGCAACCCTGACTCCAGGGAAGTTTTTAACCAAGCTATGACTCTCTGGAAGCTTCCTTCTTGCTTTGCTTAAAACCTCTACAGTGAGAAAGTCTCTGTCTCCAGACTGATTTCATAAGTAAAAACCTCGGTATTTCATGAGGCCTTTGTGGATCTGTATTCAGATGAGGCAACCTGGAAACGGGGAGATTTCCTCAGAACATCCTGAGCAAATGAGAGATGTCATTGCAACTAACGTGGCTTTGCGGGGTAGGGGTGTGGTCTCCACTGACCTTCAAAGTCCCATGGCAATTTTTTTTTGATGATGATTATCCCATTCTTACCGCTATGGCAAAAGTGATAACAACTGAATTTCTAAGTAAATGCAAAGTTTCAGCTTTGCAAAATTTAAACAGAATTGACCTCATTTTTCTCTAATTGAAACATTCATCTACTTCCCTGTAACTCCGCAATGTCTGAACGCCTTTGCCTTCACTCGTTTCCTGCTCTTTGCACAGTGTTTCAACTAGCTTTTAAAAAAACTCGTTCATTTGCCAATACAGTGCAATCCACACATACGCATTGCTTCGGAAGTCAGAGGGAATGGTGGGAGTAGCCAGGTCAGCTCTTTAGTGTAACACTGATCCATGTCACCAGGGCTTTCTTACGAATACTGAGAGCTTGGTCCCAGAGGTGCCTGGGTGCCCTTGCAGTCCCGGATAGAGAAGGTTTAATTGCAAAATACTCTGTGGACGGTGGATTCAGTAAAGCCAGAATTAGCCCTATTAGACATTTTTTTTGTACAGACATCTACATGTATATGTCTCAGTCTGTGAACTGAGTCCCACCCTGAGAAACGTCAGCATTTTCGACCCATTTGAAAGTAGGTCTGGGATGTAAGGCTCTACCGGCTCATTTCTTAAGATGACAATGAGGATTTCACCACATTTTCCCCTACTCATCCAAACAACTTGTATTGGACTGAAATGCATTTTTGGGAAAAGCTTTCAGTCGTGATGCTGAAACTGTCAAAAGGGAGGGAGAATCCGTCCTTTCTCTTGATGGACTTGGCCAGTTGGGGATTCATCAACTTCACTCTGCTTCAGCTCTAGCTCTGAGCTGAATTTGGCTGGTTTCAGTGAACCATCACTGGTTCCCATTTCACTGCTAGATTGAAAAAACCCCTCATATAATCCAAGTATGTGGTTGGGGGTTTGTCCCCTGCTGAGTAAGTTGTTTCGGGAGTGCCCTATGGCCCACTGGAGGTACGGGAAACAAGCGTTTCTGTATTCTGTCCTGGGCTTGGTGAGGTGAGCAGGTCTCCCCTTATGTTGAGATTGCTGCTGAACATGTCTATCTTCTACCTGGGCAGCAGACAACATAGATGGGATGAGGGGAAAAAAAAGGTCAAAGTCTCTCTTGAAGGATGTCTCTTCTAACAGCAAAGAGGTTCTGTTTCTGACTTGAAGCTAGCTGGACTGTCGCGGTACCTATGACTAAGGACTTTTGGTGACCTTTATTTGTGGTTTCCTGGCTCAGAAGCAAAAGTACTATTAAGTTATTTATAACTTGATTTATCTGTAAGAAATAAATGCATTTTATTGTTTTCTGTTAAGTACGGATGTGTTACAAGGGATGCCGGCTGCCTCTAGTGAAAGAGATTTGTAGCTATTTGATACAAGTATCTCTTAACGTTTTAATCTGGAAGAAGATTCAGGAATTTAGGTTTTTTTATTGTTACCGCTGTTAGATACTGCATTTGTGCAAAATGGAATTTTTTGGAGGAATGCGGACTAACACCCACCGTGTCGTAGCATCTCCCAGCAGAGAGGGGTATCGGTGCGACTGCTCCCTCTCCTTAATACAACTTTTAGTCAATTTTGTACCGCCTGAGGCTTTAGCAGAAATTAGAATCCAGGTCTAAGGGTTTGCCTGTGTGTGGAAGTTACAGCAAATTAAACTCATGATCGAGTTTCTGCGGTGCAACAAGTTACCACACATCAGCTGACCCTTGGTAACTGCCTGTGCTCACGGCTAGCCTGCAGCAAGTGAGGTAATTAGACTTTGCTTACCCACAATAAAAAAGGGTTAATTTAAATCACATTCGCTAGCATTTGCTGTAGGCTAGGAATCCACATATGTAGGATTGCTGTGGGTCAACTAGCACGTAGTAATTTGAGCTTCACTTGCTTGACCATGAGATTGAGCCCTAAGTGGAGATCTGAATTTATCACGCAACGGTGTCTGCGTACCGATTCCTCCAGAAGGCACTCGAGGACATCCACATTCAGACATCTGCAACGGAGACATCTTTTTCTGACTCCTTTATCGTCGATAAAGAGGAGAAATGGATGTATGTAGAGAGACATTTTTCTCACCCTAAAGATCTTAAAAAAAAGAAATAAATCAAAGCACATTGAACTGTGCCCTAAACCGGCGTATTTCGCTCAATTGCTGAAAAGGAAATTTGGATGGCTCGCTCAGATGTAGATTTGTAAATCGCAGATGTCATCAGCTGGACAAATTAATCCCGCCTCCCAGTGCACACCGAGGGATCAATTTTGTTGCAGGCCATAAGGGTCTAGTGCCATCTGAGGGGCCTCCACCTTCCCCTCCAAAAGGGCTCAAGTCTCCCAAAGGTCCTGTGTCACATCTGCCAATCCCATAACCATATCTCAGAAACTATGCCCTAAATTTGAAGTGACTTGCCCCCTTTCAAAGAAGAACAAGTTACTTTTGAGACATTCCAACGCAGATTATTCAAATGCAGGTACTGTTGACTATTTGTATGTCAGGGTTTGTGAGGAATAGGTAGCGCTTAACATATTTACAATCCAGGTTGCTATGTGATGATGTCTCATGTAGGTAAATCATTAGTGATTTATCTATGTATGTATATATATAGTGATTTATATATAGGTGTATACGATGACTCAGAGAACTAGAGATTCTCTGCAGCATGCGATTCCTGTCTTCACTTGAGCCAAAATAATAGGAGAATTGGTCAAATTCCAAGGTATCTGGGTACCTGAGCTCACAAGAGGTGAATGGAGAGGCTGAGAGTTGTAGAAATAATGAACCAACCAAGCAATTTTATTTTTTTTTCAAATCAGTATCTTTCAGTAGGTTGTACAATGCTGCAAGTTTCCTTCCCCAAACACAGACAGCCCTTTCTGTAATCTCACTTTTGTGATTCCTTATTTCTCGTACAATCCTGAGCAAAGAGGAAAAGGAGGACTTTAGTCTTATGCTGCACGTAGTGAATTTTTGAACTGAACAGTAACAGTCCTTACTGAGAGTTTGATACATTTGGCTAAACATAGTTGTCTACAGCCATTTGAGATTTCCCTGGACTCCACGTGCTGTTCCAGAAGGGTACAGGTCTCCCATAGGTCCCATGTCACATCTGCAAGCCTTGTGTAGGTATCTCGTATAGGGTCTTTCATGTGGAAATACTTCGGCAATTGAATTGATTCCTGAGCTTCGGATTCAGATATTTTCATTTGGCTTTCTACAATGCATACGTCAATGCCTAGCTAGTTATCTGAGTCCCACTACAGTCAGTGGGGATTTAAGGTTCAATATAGCTATGCATGCAGCAGTGTGTAGTGTCATTCGGGATGTTTTATGTCATCTGAGGTATCCACATGCTTTAGAAAGGCAGGCTGGAGCCAGGTGGATACTGAGCACCTCAAACGGTACTCAACACACCTATGCTTAAGCAATTGAATTCCACTCTGAGAATTCAACACGTGATAAACTAAGGAGAAAAAAAAAAAAAAGCAAGATAATTTCAAGCAGGCACGTACAATTTCTCCCAAAAGCAGCTGTTAGCAGGCTTGCTTCAGAATGTCTGTTTCCCAAATAAAAGTGGTATGATGTCAAATAATGTTATTTAAATTATGTGCAGCAATGAGCATTTATCCTGGTAATGGGAATGATAGTTGAGAGGTCTGCTAGCCTGGCCATGGAGCACTTGACTATAACAGGACATACTGGGAGTCATTGATCATGGAGTCAGTGAGTTGAAGTATAAAAGAAAAGAATTAACCATCTTCTTGTGTTTTGGTTCGGTTAATTTAGATCAGGTTTAGCCTATGTTCAGGGAAGTACAAATCCACTTTCCCAGTGGATGTGTGATTATGAAAGAAGACCGCAGTTTCCAGAAACTAGTAATCTAGTACCAGTCACCAATTTCAAATTGACTTTAAATACTTTTCACTTTCAAGAATAATCCAGTATTACTGATTTAGATCTGTGTCCGATTACTGTTGAAGAAGAAAATTAAGATGTTAGTCTTACCTAGAAGGATAAATTGTGGTGTTGCATAGGTTAATCTTGAATTTACGACCCCAGCAGCTGCACTAAAGTTAAAGACAGGTGGGTTATCAAAGCATTTAACTTCATTTGTGGTAAAAAAAGCGCATCATCTTCAGATGACTGCATGCAATATGGTTTCTTTGGCTCGACATGTTACCAGCCATCAGCAGCACCACAACATCTATGTATGACCTCGACTTAATCTGATGTCAAGGTGAAAGGAAGGGACTTAAGCCTGTACGTCTCCCAGTTGGTGCAGGCTAAGAGCACTCGCATGGACAGTTGCAGCAGCTCTGCTGGCAGGCAGGAACTTGTCAATTACTTGATCTCATTCATTGTGTGCCAGTACCTTGCTTCTCGTCACCTTGGTGAGTAAACAGAGGGAGGCAAAGCCCCTACCTCCCCATTTATGAAGAGCGTTGCCATGTCAACGTGCAAAACTTCACATAGATACACATGAACAGATCAGCTATGCACAGGCATGCATCCTTCAGCCTAAGTGTGAAATGCAAGGTGACAGGAAAGAAGAACCCGCATGATCCAATGCACTGAGCCCTTGAATTGAGTTGATATGATGATATGGCTCCAGAGTGAGTGCACCTGGACTACTGTATTTCATCCCGTGCTCATGCCAGGAAGATGTTGACAAACTGGAGGGTATTCAAAGAGCCAGAGGGCTGGAAGGACTGATGCTGATGAGCAAAGATTAGCAAGTACTAATCCGGGCCAAATAATGATATGATAATAGCTCTCAGACATTTGTCAGGTGTATATAGTAAAGGAAAGCAAGGAGGAATGATTCCACAGGGTACCAGTGGGCATAACTAGAAGAAGGAAAGAGAGAGGGATACAGGTTAGATACCAGGGAAAGCAACTTGTCTGATATTTTAGAATGTCAGACTGTAGAGGAGTGTTTTTTAAATGGTGGAAGTATCATCATTTGACTTATTCAACATGATCCCAGGCAAGACTGTGGAGAATTTGCGATGGAGGTTTCTATTTTACAAAGAGGCTGGGTGGAACCAAGGTAAATCAGTAATTTTTTTATGGAATTCAGTGAGGGCTTATCTTCAGCTGGTGTGAATCAGTGTAGCTCCCCTGACTTTGGTGGAGCTGTTGTGGATATCCAAAGACATAGAAGAGACTACTGAAGAGCTGGAATTCAGGATGTGACTGTGTGGAGTCCCTAGCATTAATCTGTGTGCTCAACCTGAGGACTTGGACATTCACTTATTTGGATATAAAATGATGAAATTGCCAACTTGTGACTTTGTGTACCAGGTATAACGAAGTGTGTAAACTCATAATTTCCCATTGACTCCAATACTTTGCTGCGACCTTGTGTGTCTTCACAATGTTAATCATGAAACATATCTTCTAGCCCAATAAGTAACTGTATTCCACAGATAGTTTTTTTCTCACTTAGGTTACGATAACTCAGATGTGGTAGGTTGACTTGCCTCCTGAAAGTGCCTTTCCTTCCATCAAATCTAGTAGGAACTGGATGAGTAGGTGACACTAGACATCTACATTTTAGACAGCTAATGTTAGGTGAGATGGGTCCTACCTGAGCTGCAAATGAGCATTTGAGAAGCTCTGGAGTGTATGAGAACAGATAATAATTTGTCAGAGACCCTAAGCTAAGGTCGGTGCTTTACTTTAGATTTTCATAAGTTAAGATGAAGTGAAGGAGTGATTTCCTGCTGCTTGCTAGAGTAGGACCTAGATATTGCCCTCTTTTGGACAAACCCTCAGTGTGAGATGGTCATTTTCTCAACTTCCCAGTTTTACAGAGTGTGTAAGGGCTGCACCTATAGCAGATGTAAAAAGACTCTCAGGATCAACGCTATTTCTCACTGTGCTACTTTGCTCTTTAGCATCCTGCTGAGAAGTTGGGCAACCAGCATGCTCGTGCAATCAAAGAGTTGGTGTTAAAGAAGAGGCTCCTCCCAGGACATGTCAAATGGCCAAAGGAATGCATATATATAGGGCAAAGAGTCAGAGTTTAGTGACTGACTTGACAAGATACAGGTAGAAGAAGGGAATATGTAATTTGCAAACTCATCTGTGCTGAAGTTCCTGTATTCTATTAGCTGTGGAGTTGCCATCAATGCTTAGATCACTGTGTAAATGCACAGGTATGCAGCTGGTGGGAAGGAGGAAGGGTTTTGTCATCACAGTCGAAGTGGGGTAAGTATCTTTAGAGACAGACTGGCTGCTAAATGCCTTTAAGGACCTGAGTCCTAGTTTTCTGAGAGTCCAGGAGTGCTGGTGTTTGACACCACCTGAGGATCTATCTTCCCCTCAGAGCTGATAGAGATCACTGGATTTCAGCAGTGTTGTCATGTTACATTATGTACTGCTCCAAAATGCCTTGGGATGACATTTATACAGAAAGCTGCAGAGGACAGAGTCTGGATGAATTATGTCTGCAGTGAGTGCCTTCCAGCTGAGACAAGCTCGGGAGCAGAATCTCACACTTCCCATCCAGCTGGCGGCCAAATACACGAACAGATCCTCCCCACCCCTTCTCCCAGCATTGGCTGGGCTTCATGGCTCATGTGCACATTGCACAGAGACCCTCATGGTCCTTAGGCAGTATCTCTATTAGGTGAGTCAAAAATGGAGCCTCCACCCCGTTGGCCGAGCTGTGCTGAACTTGTCTCAGCTGGAAGTCACTGTTTGCGTATTTTACCATAGCTACTGAAATATGATTGATTCCAGGCTGAGGCGTGACATGCAGGTTCCTAGCTCCTGGAAGTAAATTTGCCTAGTGAATTTGGATTGCCTCCCAGTTGCTGAATTATCCAAGAGGTATATATTTTTTTCTTCACCTTTGTGATGTTGTATTCCAGGATCCGGGGTGCACCAGGAGCCAAGATCTCAGACACCCAACATTTGGGGCTGAAGTAATCCTTTTGCTCAGTATTGGCCTATCAATCCAATCTAACTGACCTAATGGCTCCTCTCACAGCCCGAGGTAGAGATTGTGTTAGGCACATGGCAGGAATTCTGCCATGCAACAGCATTCCCCAGATTCCTGGGTCATTAAACAGCTCCGAGAAGCTCCAAGGTTATTATCAATTATGCTAGTATCTGGATTAGTCCCTGCTCTGTCACCTTATCAGTAACAGGGTCATAAAGTTGGCCTTTGTGATTCTTATCTCCTCACTTTGATCAAATCCCTGAATCTTGATTGTGCGCTAAGTTGATCTTGTCTGCACTGTATGGGTACCCAAGAGCAGTTAGCTGGCAGAAGCTATGCATGGGACTCAGGGCGTAAAAAGATGACCAGGATCCTGCTTTATTTTGTCCAAAGCTCTGGTAAAGCTCTGAAGCCAACTCTTGCCAGGAAATACTGTTTTCACTGAAAGCAGACTGAAGTGATGCACGTGCAATGAAGGGAACATGCAAAATGCCTTTCAGTTTCCATTCTTCAGGAGCTGAGCTCCTGGGTCAGATGAGGACAGCCTGTTCTGGACTTGTTTCTCCTGGGACAGTGTATGTGACAGTTGGGGCCACCTGAATCCAGCCTTTCTCCCAAGGGACAGCCTGACCATATGATTCCTTACCCGTCTCTGTGAAAAAGAGAAGAAATAGCAGAAAAGGCAACCTGAAGACTGACATTCTCAAAAATTAGAGTGCTTGACTTGGCTGCCCCAGTGGTTTCTTTTCATGCATCCTTTAAAACAAATACAAACAGAAGCTCCCACCTGGTTTTAAAGGGGAGCTGATACAACAAGACACTAAAAGTTTACAGGCCACATGCAACAGTGGTTGAGGAGAAGTAAAGTGAATATGAGAGCTCAGGACTTTTATCTGAGTCGTATTTCTGTGATTGTCTTGAAGGTCAATCTCTGCTCAGGACTTTTGCCTTCAGCTCCATGAGTACCAGATCTTAGAAAACTGTGGGCTGCTTCTTCTCTGGGTTCATCTGAGCTTCCTATCTACTTGTGCTTTGCAGGCTGAAGTTGGCCTGTTGGCCATCATTCAAGAAGATGCTGTAATAGAAAGAATAGGTGAAAACATGTCAGTTAAAATATGCGTTGTGCAAAGACGCAAACATGCCACCTTGGTACTCTCATTTCCTAACTCAAGCTACTGCATCATGCTTCTGTTTGGGCTCCTCTTTAAGCCAGCTTCAACCAGCTGCAGAGGCAGAGGTTTCCTAGAGGTCTCTTTATTGGAGGTCTCTACTCAGCAGTAGTCTTTGGACTACATGGATCAGGCTATGGATCAAGTCTTCCATCTAATGTAAGGGCATGATGTGCCCACTTTTGTCTCCGACTTCTAAAGTATCCCCGTAGATCTTTGCTGACTTAGTAACTGCTATGAAGCAATAGTACCCTCAGTAAACAAATTTTGAATTAAATCCAGAATGGTAAAGTACAGCTGACCATAGATTTATTGGAAGTTTTACCTGAAAGGGGTTTTTGTGGTTTGTTGGGTTTTGGGGCCTTTTTTTAAACATTTGAAGATTTTCATGTTTTTAAATTCTGAAAGTCTTAATTTAAAACACAACAGCAATTTCTTCAGGTTAGGGTCCAATGTTACAGCATCTAACACAGGAAAACATGGGTCACGCGTGGGGTTACTCACTTTTATTGCATTAAAACTAATCCTTATGAAAACTTTGGTTCACCCAAACACTTAACCACATGTTTAAGCACCTGGGAAATACTGTCCTTACATACTTGTTTATATATGTCTCATTGATCCATAGCTTGGCTGGGGCATAGGGTAGATCAGGAACAAATGTAATTTACCTAAGAGTGAGAGAAGGAAATTTCCAGCTTCCCACCATCTGCCCTATCTAGTAAAGCGGGTTGAAAGGTTGAAAACAAAAATACACCAGTGATCAGACAAGGCTTTACTGGAACCACAGAAAACAACTGCTTTTGGTGTTGCTCCAAGGACTGCAAGGAGAAGACTTCATGGATGAGGTGGGGGGTTTCCTACATTGAAATAGAAGTGAAGCCTCCCCCACCCAAAATAGCGTTCATAGGTGCTACAGTGACTTGGAAGACAGGTTTGCATGCTCTGTCATACTTGCCGTTAAACAGCTGGTTATAGGCAGAGACTCGATGCGCACCTTTGCAGCCCTTCTAGAAGAAAATACATTCAGTGATCCATCAGCTTTCTGTTCCTGTGTTCCTGTGGTTGGCATGAGCCTCAGTTTACCACTGCAATATGGCTCATTTATTAATAATCCATCATCTAAGTGTTAATGGCCTTTGTCTTTAATTCCTTAAATACATGGCTGTTTTCATGAATGCGTATGGTAATATTATTCCCACTTCACAGATGGGAAATTGAGGCAAACCAAAATGCCTGATTTGCCTCAAGTCCACAGGGGATCTTTTTGTGCAATGAGGTGTTGAACCCACAGTCCTCTACCCATGCCTTAATAACTATGCCATCTTCTCTCCTAATTAAACTTAGTCACCGATATAATTGATCCATGTGCACGCTGGAAGGATTATTATCTCAAATCTAATGTCAGCTCCATTAAGGACAGGTTCATAAATCACCTAATCTTTTGATGTCGAAGGTTCTTCATCTCAAACAAGAGGGCTGTGAGGTTTCGTTAGTCAGTGCTTGTGAAGTTCCTATCTGTGCTTAGTCCAGAGTTGTGAGTCTGAAATTATCATTCTTAAGGTAAAACAAAAAACTGAGGAAAATCTGCTGCAGTTCCGATTGGCAGTGTTTGATGATTAAAAACATGATTCATCCAGAAACAACCCACGCCTTTCAGTCTGTTCCCAGAGCTCTGGCGCCAACCAAATTCTGGGTACCGAAGAGACATTTCTGTCCTGTCGCAGCAAGCAGCATAGAAATTGCAGCAAGGCAATTCCTTTTCTTCTGCTAGCACGGGGTGTCTTTCACAACGACGACCCAAACTGAGTAGAGGATCACTTACAGGGAGAGTCTGGGGTGCAAAAGCCTTTCTTGAGCAGGATGCCGCAGGACAATGGAATGAAAGGGCCACGACGGAGATGTTTCCAAACAGCGTTTTTAGTTTAGGACCTTTGCTGATAAGTGATTAGATGCTCTAAACAAAAAGGTGGTGCTAAAAGGATCAACAAGGAAAGTCAGTGCTGAGTGGGAGCAATTTGCTGGTGAGAATCAACATCCTTATTCCTGTAAGGCTGAAGAAGGCTGGTAATTTCAAGGCATAAATCCCTTTAAGGCTTGCCACATCCTGGTTTCAGCCAGTGCTGGGATGGGTTAAAAGCAGGAGGGGCAGCATTGTAAAGCCATGATCTTATCCAACTCTCATCCAACCAGCTATTTATATGGTTGTAGATATATTACATCCCATTGTCTAAGGCAGATCTTGGTACTCAGCCCTTTGAGGGCTTGTGGTGAATGCTCCTCTGATCAGAGAATTTTATAGCACTTAGTGATAGGGGACTTTATGGCCTGAAGCCATGGACCATCTTGGGCCTGATCGTGTCAGATTCCTTACGTAAAACAATAAGGAGGTTGAGTCACTACTTGGGTGGGAAGCCTTCAAGGAAATCTGAGTATGATTCTGTCTCTTCAGGATCATTATGACCATGATGCCTGAGAGCTACACCTGGTCACTCCTTCAGCAGGTCTAATAACTTGTGTTTGAGCTACAGCATTTAGAAAGATGTTCAAGGTGGCATTTTCTAAAATTCCTGTAGATCTCATTCAGACCACTGTTCTCAGACCTTAGAGGAATTTATCGGCGCATGCTACGGCATCGGAGATCAAGAAAGTAATGAATAACTCATGTCAAAACTCTAGCTCTCTCTGACTCACCAGAAAGAAGCTTTGGTAATATTCAGAGCATCTCCTGTATGTGACTGGCTTCAATCCTGTGTCCACTTTCTTCGTTGTCTGTAAAGGGGGGAACGATGTAGCAGCTATGGACTGCAGATGGTATGAATCAGTCATTCCTCTCTCAAACTTAGATGTCCTTCTGCTTCTCTGGGGCCTTCTCAAGCTTTTCAGTACATCTGGATGTGGTTTTTTGGTAGTGTCCTCACCAGCACTGTGTGCAGAGGTTATGCTCTCCTCCTCTGTCTTCGCTCTCCTAGCCAGCCCTGTTGTGCTCAGCATTCACATCATGGGGGTCAGTCCCCAAATCCCTGCATCCTCTTGGAGCCTCGACACGGCTTATGTCACTCCTGCAAGCCTGACTTGGCGTCTGAGGCATGAAGGTGGCTTTAGGTGGACACATCCCGATCCCTCACTTTGTGCTGCTGCCCTGTCCGTATCCTTCACTCTCGCTCCCCCGGTGCTTCAGGATCCTACAGACTTTTTCAATAATGATGTGATGGAGTTTTCTTTTGACCATTGGTAGGAAAGTTAAACAGCACTGAGATGACCTCAGAGAGTTTCAGTTAGAATCAGCCCCATCTGATGGTGATTGCCTAGCAGAATTATACTGGAGAGCTGTCAGCTGTGCATCTATTTATTGCGTACTATATTGATCCGATATGTTACCACTTTGAATTCTTTATTCACTCTTTTTCTTTATATTCTGACAAGAATGCTGTATCAACAGAATTACTTTTATCACCTATGTTTAACAATCTCATTTAAAAATTGCATGAAATTAATTTTTCATGTAACTGTGGTTACTACCACTAATTACATTACAAGTCTTTCATTCTCTATGGGTTCAGTCTTGTATCATCCATTTCCCTTTTGGGCCAGATAACAGATTTACAGTTATCCATTTGCTTTTAACAACACAGTAGATTCCTAACCTACTTGGCATTCTCTTGTTTTCCATCATCACTTCGAGATTTATTACAAATGTTAACAGCAGTTACCCAGAAATATCCTAGATTCCCTTCATTCTTTATCTCCTTGTTTATCTACATATGGTTAATATATTATTAGGGACTATAAATGTATGTTTGTGCATGAATATCTCTGTATATTCTCTAACAATACATTAAACAATTATTTATTGGTCATTCTCATGTTCTTAGCACTACTAGTCATGGATTATTCACTGATGGCTTGAGCTTCCCTTATCACTTATCTGCCTTACTTAGTCCTAATTTATATTCACTATGTTCACAATTTCCCACTCTTCTCACATTGTTTTTGAGCGCACATAGAAATGGAGTGAGTCTGAGATTCATGGGCAGTGCTATGAGCTGATGGACAATTTTTAAACTATCCCATGGGATTTCACCTACATTGTCATTTTTACGTAAGAGCAAAGGTGTTCACTGAGGGAATTACATTCCCTTTACCTAAACTTCTCATGCCACTCCACCTGGACGGACTTTTATTTTACCCTCCCTGAACTAGACTGCAGTTCAGAGCTCGCGTGTCCCAGTCCAGGTAGAGGCATTAATTTCTTTTTCCTCTATACAGCCAGGAAACGTATTCATTTTTTACCATTTACCAAAACAAAAAGCTTTCAAAAAAATTTTAGAACCCTCCCAGCCCCTCTCAGTCATTTCACATCTCACCTTTCAAGATCTTTCCAATTATTTATTAATTGCAATACATTAGCAGTTGCCAGTTCCAAGGAAGTCGAAAGGCTCCTTATCCTAAGCACCGTACGCGCATATAGTGAGAGACAGTCCCTGCCCTGAAGCGCTTCAAATCTAAAGAGACAGAAAAAAAGGTGGGTGAAACGAAGAATTATTAGTATGGCACGATGTTAGCAACTCCTTACCCCAGATCCCTGGCAGCTTTCCAGCCCCCAAAAGGGACATGACTGCAGATATCTCTTCTCAAGGTAAGAGTAATGTAGGGTTTTTTGTGGTGGAAAGCTCTCCACCCTGATTTTGCCACAGAGGAAGGTTTTTTCTGGGCACGTGATGCACTTGGAGCAGAGCTCTATCAGTGAAGAGGCAATGGCAGCGATCAGACCTGTGTGCTAAAGGCTCTCCCGCTGCTATGTCAAAAAAAAAAATCCACATTTCTGCAGCTGGGAAATTCAAGGGAGCATTCCCCTTCTCCCTGCCGAGATTTGACATGTGTGGACACAGACAAGGAGTGGGGTTTGCTTAGGCAAGGCACCAGTGCTGACTCCTGCTAGTCTGCTAACTGCTCTTCATTTTCTACTTGCTGCTGCCTCTCACCCTACCTCATTCCTGGCCCCTTTTCTCTGTTTCGTTCACCCCTTCATGTCCTGCCTGAATGCAGACAATGAGCTTTCTACAGAAGGAATCAGCTCCTTGACATTTCTCCATCAAGCTCTTAACACAATGGGAGCCCTAATCTTAGACTCAAGTTCAAGGCATAATAGTAATAATTATTGTTATTATCATTATAATAACAATGATGGAAAGATTTAGAGAAAGCAGGGAAAAAAAAATGTTGCTAACAGCAAGGGAAGATTATCCTGATCCTGGAAAGAGGTGCGTATCAGCAACTGTTATTCACCAGATAGATTGTCTTCCTCTTCCAGTGTGGGATGATACCAGAGTCTGGGAACTCTGGTTGTGCATCACTCCGTGATGGAGCATGTGCTAGGAGCTGTATGAATGGGTCGGTGAAGTTACAAAGAGGTGCAAGAAGACATTTTCCTAAATGCAGGTGCACAGAAAGATGGGGAATGGACTGCGGTCATCCATCCAGGTTCATCAGCAGACAGTGGCCCAGACCTCATGCAGAGAGAGGTCAATGTTTGGCCACTTACGGGGTATGTAGTACGGGGTTAACAGCCAACATGGGCATGTAGGGCTTTCTCCCTCTCTCTTATTTCTTCTGAGCACACCAGATAAATAGCTCGAGGTGAAGGCCTGCACATTCTTTATGAAGCAAAACGTGCTGTCGGTGTAAGGAGGCGAATCTGTGGCCCGGGGCACCATGTGCAATGTAATGTGTCTCGAGTCCCTTGCACGGGCTTGTTTGAAATATGTGTCAATAACACCAGCAGCAGCAGCAGCAGCTTGCTGCTCAGAAAGTAAAAGCAGGTTAGCGTGGTGGGGAGCTGAGGAGAAAGCAGCGTGGGGTGGAGGGGAGGTAGGTCCCTGTCCTCCCCCACGAGCCTCCTTAAACAGTGCAAACCTTCCCCTCCTCCCCACCACCAACTCCCTCTTCAGTTGGTGAGATCACCCTCATTAAAGTGAATACCCAGCAGAAGCACTTCCAGGAGAGATCCAACATATTTGCTTACAAACTCATTTTTCAGCAGAAGGAATAAATGATCTCTTGTAGGGAGTAGGTGAAGCCTCTAATTATTATTTTTAAGGAGGTAAACCAAAACCAGTTTAAAAATTATGGGGGACTGACTGTCTTCCCCTTCTTGCTTCCTATTCTAGACAGGGTTCAGGTCTCACTGATTTCAGTGGAGTCAAAATTAGCACCTGCAAGGCCCACATCTGGAAAGCCCTATTCCTTTTGCATAAGTCTCCGCACCATGGTCTATGATTGCCACCGCTGCCGCAAGTGATTGGCTTCAGCAGCTCTAGCAGCTCTTACCAGTGAAAGTGGTTAGCACACCCCCAGGGGAACTGGTAGGTTCCCCATGTTTGGATATCTTTGGATCAAGACTGGGTACCTTTCTGAAGGAGGTGATTCAGCAATGGCCAGTGGTATAGAGGAGATGAGCTGATAGGTGGCCTAGCTTGGAAAGTATATACGTTGATGAATCAGTAAGATCACAGTGCTGTTGAAGAGAAACTAGGCAGCATTCCTAGACTTTTGTGATTGCCTCCCACCAGTTCCCCTGCCCCAGCTGAGGAAAGCTATCTCACAAGGAGGCAAAGTGAAGGGAACGGTGCCGAATCTTCAGTTCAGAATTTTGTGTCCCAGTGAGAGTCCCCCTGTCCTGGCTTGGGCTACAGTGGAAATCGATGGATTTGGGTCTCTGTTCCTGTATTTGTTATACTTCCCGTGTGGGGGGTTCCTACCCCACTGCGACCCCCACTTCTTCTCTCAGCAAGTCTCTCTGGAGGTCCTCCAGAACCAGGTCTGGTTTTGTTTGGCCGAAGGGTTTGGTAGAGGTGAATACAAACCTCCTGTTTATCACCTGACCACGTGATCCTGAGTTCAAGGTGGGATTCATCTCACTAAACACCTACAGTGTCAGTAATTCATAGCCAGAGGAGTCCGGCACATGACTTACTTAACTTCATATTGAAACAGATATCTAAACTAGGCCAAATTACTTATGTCCTGATTGTGCCCTTTTCTTTCCATTGAACACGTGGGAAACGTAGGATGGCTAGCACAGGTCTATGCTGGAGCCTTCTACAGGGTATTGAGCTGAATCCCACCCAGCTGAGGGGGCCACATCAAGGCACCCAGTTCTGCCATAGATTCCCGGTGGTACCCAAGACACCCAAGTGGGGCTGGCAGCTACCACACAGGTCCTACAGAAGAAGACCTGTGCCCTTTGGGTGTGGCATCTGGGAGCTAGGTAGGATCCCCAAGCGTAGCTGGAAGGGTGTGAGATGCCCGTGTGCAGTCAACCAAACTGACGCTCCCATGTCTTGAAATACTTCCCCAGGTTTTGGAAATTTGACCCACCTAGTTCTGAGCTTCTGATTTCCAAATATTATTAGTCAGTATTAGTAGGGGGAAAAAAAGATGTAAGAAAGAGTTCCTTGAGGACACTCGATGTTTCTGGTCGATGCTTGGGTGCGCTGGAGCAGAGAAATTTTAAATGGTGCCTCCCTGGACAGGGATGTGTCAATAGGTGTGTCTCTGCATGGGTACACGCAGAAAGGGAAGGGAACAGAAAGCAGAAAACATCTGATGGTGGCATCAAGGGTAAACATGTTCTTGTGTTCATGTTTTTGCCATTTTCAGCCTTGCAGTTAAGGAATAGACTCTTCCTTCCAAAGAAAGCTTTCTTTTTGCCCTCCTAGTTGTTTATAAATGGGCTAACGTCCTGTAGATGAAGTGCTTAAAACCCTTTAAAACCCTGGCATCTTCATGTTGTCAAATCTCCAGGTGTTCCTGCTTTGTGTAAAATAGCTGATCCCTTCTTATTCCTGCTAAGCTCTGAACCTCAATGATAATTTGTGAAAATGAGTTCCATTAATTAATTAGTTGAGCTTTGTACACAATAATTTATTGAAAAAAGTAAAACCCAGAGCTGTGCAGGGTCTTCTAAGGTAGTAGTTGTAACATCAGTATACCACTTAATATGTTGTTCCTGTAAAAATCCTTGAAAACTGAACTTTCTCTTTTCCAAGGAATATGGACAGTTGGAAATATCTTTATTTCTTAATCAAAAAAACTTGCTAAAATACTGAGTGATTGTTCAGTTAAATATTTCTGACCAGTCAAAATGTCTCTTTTAGATTTCTACTTTTCCGTGTTCTAAATCATGCAGGACTACAGCAAAAAATTATAATACTAAAAGTTGTTTCAACGTGGAAAATAAGCTACTTGTACTGCAACAAAACATTTCATTTTTTAAAAGTAAAAAATAAAACCTTAGCGGGTTAAACCCAACAACGGCACAGGTGTAGTGTTCTGTATATTGCTTGTGCATCACGGAAGAAAATTGAAAAAACACACAAAAAGTTTGGGGGAGCTTAGGCTTTTGAGGATTTCAGCACAATCGCATCCAGAGCTTAAGGGTTTGATTCAGTACTAACAGAAAAGAAATGCAAGGGAATATTCCTGCAGACTTTCTGTCTCTGTCCCTGCTACGACAGGCACCACTAGATACTTAGGCTCTACGAGCATGGGAAAGCCACGCAATCTGGTTCACTGCTCCTGCAGCTCCTCGGTGAGAGCGAGCTGCTTCTGTTGCATGAACGAGAGCAGCTTGCTGGCAAGCAGCAAGCTCCTGCTGCGGAGGGCTGCGTGGTCCCTACGGCTACTCAGGCTCCTTAGAGCCGAGCAAAGTCCACAGGTTCCACGTGAGATCCACGGGTCGATTTGATTTTCTCCAGTGGAGCTTCCTTCCCACAGCCTCGCATTGTCACTGTTCAGATCTCCTGTGAAACCTAATTATTAACATTGCATAATCCCCCAGATACATCAGTGCATCAATTCTGCAGGTAACGAAGAGAAATCCAAGCTGGAAGGAATCCATCTGCTAAGCTGAGTGACCCTGCAGCTTTATTATTATTATTATGAAGAGGAGGGCTCGTCTCTGGTTTCTAAAGTAAACAGAGGAGGTATCTTGGCAGAGGAACGTGCAGCAGAAAGCTGGGATTGCTTTCCCAAATTCTTGGCCGCTTCCCTCGCTGCATGTCAAAGCTGGTATCTTTGCCTAATAGTGATCACCCCTCTGTGAGCTGATCACTATCTGGCAGCCTGTCTGCATTTCCCCAGCCACTTTCAGAAAGAAATCATTAAGGCTCCGATGCTGTGCAGAGAGGTCTGCAGGTGCGACTCCTGGCTGCTGCCACCCTGTGAGAGACCTTCTGCAGGAGGCTCCGTGCCCCGAGCACTGAGGGGTCATTTACCCTCACCAGCCAGGGAAAACGAGCCCATTGCTATGGTTATTTGCTCTTCACCCGGCATCTTACTTCATCCTCCAAGTCAGAGATTTGGGTTAGTTTCTCCTGCTCCAAGGACAACTCCCTATCCACTTTCTTTCCTCCAAATCCTACCCCTCCTACACGCTTCCTCTCTCACCCGAGTTTCTTCCCCGTTCATCAGCCTGACCACCGCCAGCCTTTTTTCAGCCAGGCACTGAGTCACCAATCACACTGAGAAGTTACTAGGCTGGAGAACAGTTATGTTTTTCTGAGGAACATCAAGGCACCGCATCTGCTGAGTCACTTGGAGAAGAAACTCTTCGAGCCACGGCTCCTGGTGTGGGAACACCAAACTCCAGCAAGTTTAGGGAGAGGAGCCTGGAGAAGAAAGCTTGGTCCTTCTCTGTGTGGTCTGGTGATGCACACATGGTGCCGTAATTCTCCAGCCGTGTTGCAGGAAATCAGACCGGGTCTGTTGCTCGGTCACTCAAAAGACTGGAAGAGCTTTTCACCCAAATCACCTTTTTTCAACCAAGAGATCTGAAGACCCTTGGAGTGGGTGGCCTGTTACTTAAGAGTCCACAGAAGATGGCCAAGAAAAGCAAGCTGGTTGTGAACAGTTTCACGTTACATATATATAGGGCTTCCTATCTCAAAAACAGATTATAAAACCTTGACTTAACATTAGGTCGTTGCCATAGATGTAGGAAGTTGAAGGGTTTTGCTTAGCAGCCCAAGAAAATTAAGCTGCCTTATGGCTGAAACATCCCTGCCTGTTCCATTCACACCAGAATAAATTTTGGGCTGAAGGTGACCCAATACATCCATTTCAGTAGCCAGGAGGTATCCTCAAACCATGGTAAAAGTCAGTGCTGTAAAGCACATTAAATCTTTCTCCTCTTTCTCTGCATCAGGTTTTATTGCTGTTGTTATTCTTTCTGTTGTGAGAGATGATCTCTGAGAGAGACTTTTTCTCTCTCTCAAAGTGTATACAAATGCCAGGACATACACTGGCATTTTTCCTGTACCTTTGAGCGACTCATCAGTCTGTACCTCCTTAATTTTACTGAGATCTAGCTGAAACATGTCAAGGAGCCATGAGGATTTTTTCCCATGCAAAGTAGTTTCTTTGCAAAAAAAAAAAAAAAAAAAAATCCAGTTGTTCTGTTGCAGCAGAAATTGCCGTTTCATTTTGAAAAATAGTTTTATAAGCAACAAAAAGCCTCTGAGCTTTTGTCTCATGGCAGTCTTGCAAGAGTTCAGCTCTAAATAAGAGTTGACTTCCCTTTGGGTTGGAGTGTTCCTCATGGCCTTCCTCCATGTGGATTCTCTTTTGTCTGATAACAGGTCATCTTTTGCTGCAGCCCTTCCAAAACAGAGGGAAGGAGAAGTTAAGGAGGTCTCTGCCCTCTGCTGTTTTCCATTTTTTTCTAAAAAGAAAAATATAGATCTGAAAAGCTTCAATGTATTTTTGGAGGAAAGATTTTCTTCCCTGACCAACTCTCATGTTCCTTTCCCATACATGTTTGGACCAAGATCCAGACAGTCTCCGTAGTCCTAAGTCCATCCTGTGTACAGAAATGGTCCTCAAAGAGGCTGTAAGATGTCTTCACACCTACGCATGGCTTTGGAACAGTTGATTCAGTATTGATCAGTCCTTGAGCCTTTCAGAGGGACTGAATGAGATGAGTCTTGTGACATTTCAGACCAAAGGAGGAGCAGATTCTGTGGGGAATGGATGATATGAAAGGAAGCACAACCATAATTTATTGCAAAGTACTTAAATGGTATTTTGATGGATAGTGCAACGAGATGAAAAGCTCTTTCGGGTTTGGGATCTTTTTTTTTCAGTTCAGTAGTTCAGAATGGAAGCAACTTTTCATGGTTGGAAAAATCAAGCATTTGATCAGAAATTCCTTTTCCACAGAAATCAAAATATTTCACTTAAGTTTTGAGGTTCTGAGTATTTTAAGATAAGCATAAAAGATTTTTACACAAAGTAAAACTGTATGCAAAACCACCCTCCATAAAACTGTATTTTTACACTGGTCAGAAAAATTAAACTTCTTCTGGGTGCTTGGCAAATGTGGCAAACTACACAGATGTGTGAAAAACACTCAGAGGATTTCAGGGTGGGGATTTTATATATATATACATATATATATATGTAATTTTATAGGAAATAGATTCATATAAAAAAAAATGTGTCAGTCCTAACTGGCAGTTTCAGTAGAGTAGATAAGCTAGTGTAGGAGTTTGCTCTTCCTCAAATGATCAGGGTTTGGACACAGTGACAATGAGAAATGACAAAATTCCTGATGCAACGGGAGCTGTGCTCTGGGTCTAAAAAGGAAACAGTCCCTGAGATTGCTCAATCAAAACCTCTAATGTGGTATCGATAATTAAAAAAAAGCAGACACAAGTGTAACAGAAAGTTCCTTACTGACTGTCTTGGTGCAATAGAAGGTCCTTAAACACATGCTCACTTTTAAATATGTGCTGAAGTCCCATTGATTACAGTGTTAACTTGAAGCACAGACTGAAGTGCTTTTCTAAATCAAGGCTTCCTGCGTTTTCCTTAAGAGTATTTTATGACCAGACCAAAAAGTAGCTGTAGGATTCATTAGAGGGCGAAGGGAAAAGAAGAAAAGAGAGAGAGTGCAAAAGGAAGGAAAAACAAAGAGGAGGAAACTTTATGGCTCCGTAAACAGCTGTAAGCAATGTCTCTGGTCGGGTCAGACCGGTCTGAGTTGACAAGGCAGTGTCTCCAATTATATAGCATGCTGTAGCCTGTAAAAATGAAATCAATTTGTTATTTTTCTGGGAGAACATTATAGCGTGAGTTCACACATTTGGTGAGCCTGATGACTCAGTGAAAGCCAAAGAAGGAACTCGCAGAGGTGTGTGTGTGCACAACTGAGTGAGGGTATCTGTGTGTGTTTAGCGTGACCAAACGCATGTTCAAAATACATTCTTGGAGGAAAGGGAGAGAAATATAAGTAACTTGCTGTATTAGAACAGCGGACAGTGAAAATCGTGTTGTTCTTACAGGGTAACCTAAACACCGCAATGACGGAGCTTTCCATCCATGGTTCTCATTTCAAAATTGGCTTCATCACTAAAGAGTTTCAGGATAAAATTCCCCCAAGCACTTAAGCACTTAAGCAATTTAGAAGTCCAAATCCAATCTTCGCAAGGATCTGAGGTCTTTGAGCCCAGTCCTCCAGGGTATTTAGCACTGACATAGCCCAGAACAGACCTCAGTTCAGGGGGATGAGCATTAATGAGAGGTTTGAAACCACTATATGTAATTTATATTGCTGATAATTTAAAAAAGGTTCAAGTTGGGATGCTTTGGGGGTGGGGGGGAACTAGGAGGGTTAAGACTAGCCACACTCCTAATTATTATTGAAATTCATAGTAGGAGTCTAAATATCTTTAAATACCGTAGGCATTTTTCATTGCCTAATATGTTGCCTTCTCTCTTCCTTCCATTCCCCTAATTTAGCACATCTGACCCAGAAAAATTGATCTATTTTCATCTAAAACTTGATTCCAATGCCCAAGGTATATAAGCATTACACTGGGTAGGAAGAGGCAGGTTCTCTCGCGGGCCAGCCAGTCACTGCTTCGCAAACACACATATATACATACTTTCCATTTGTCATGAAACCCTGATAGGGGTTAGGCTGGGAGAAGTCAGAAGTAAGGCAGCAAAGGTGTTTACGTGAAACTTTAAATTACTCTTCTTTCATTTGCAAGTAACTGTTGTTCCTCATCCCAGGTAAATTTATCCATCAGCAATATCATTAGATGAGTTCATTATAACCACGAGATTTACAGCTCTCATAAACTGCAGTGTAGGTGGCAGATTAAAATGTTAAGGCTTATACATCTCTAATACCCTGCACTGCGATCCTGGCAAATCTTATAAGATAAATGGAGCTGGATGAAGGCAGATCTCAGCAGGGAGACCTCCAGGGAGAAGCCCCAGATGTAGGATGTGGTATGGAAACCATATCAGGGTCACTGTGTCCTGGAGCCAGGCTTGAAAACATGGTTTGAGGGGCCATTATTCTGCTGGATGGGTTGTTTTTCAGATGACATGTATAACAGAGGAGGTAATTGCCTAGGGTAATTAAAGAGTTCCTGAGACTTTTTGCAAGGAACCAGGTTGTTAATACTCATATTCTCTCCTCTTCTATTCTGTTCTGTAGATCCTAAGGGAAGACAAAGTCAAAGAAACGTCTCTTGCACTTAGAGTGGAAGGTGCTGAGTGTTGTGGTGTGCCTTAGTTCCTGTGGGAATTCACTGTCCTGGCCAAACCTCAACTCAGATAATTACACTCTGCTTTCTTAGCATCCACTCGAAGTTGCCATTGAGTATGTTCTTTTCCAAATCCAGAGCCAAACTACTATTGGGTGTTATAAATAAGCTGCTATGGTCCACGTTCGAGATAGCTGCCGTCTATCTCTCAGCAAAGACTTTCCTTGGTGTCCTCTTACCAGCCCTCCAGGGATTTCTGAGATTCAGCAAAAAAGGGTGAGATTCCTGGTCCCTACCTTTAGCTTGCTAAAAACAAGGTGTCTAGTTTATGCTCATCGCTTTTCCACAGCCAGTGCCGCCTCCTAGGCATCTCCCGTGATTCAGCCCACCTATCTGAGGCACCTATCTTAGGATGGGCTGAATTGCCCTCTGGAGATGCTGATCTTGCTCCATGGATTCTAGTAGACAACTAACTTGGCCGAGATGCCTAACTTTTAAATGGTCAAAGTCGGGTGAGATGAGTCCCACGCTTAGAGATCCTCTGATGAAAGGTGCTAGAGAAACACAATGCTGTATCATCATCACCATCATTATTATTAATACAGGGTAAGGGTGAGGGAATTATTCATGGGAGAAAAGTTACCTCCATGCCTGCATGTTTGCAGGATCGGACCCAGCCACAAAATTGTGTACATACTTTCTGGGCTAGAAGAGAAAAAGAATTTAAATATAGCTCTTGCGCTCTACTTTAGGATGAAAGAAGAGATATCTAACAAGAGAAGCAGAAAGAACAGTTAATCCAGTAGGTTTCAGTCTTTTTTTTTTTCAGACTGGAAGAAAAAAAATCTGGAAGGACAGACACCTGCACAGTGAATTCGATCTGTCTAACAACAGGCTTAGATTTCTTAGTTCTTTTTGAGAACCTCTTAGGAATAGTCTGTCGATAGCCAGATGCTCAGAGACCGTAAGTTGAAGACCCCACTGCAATCACTGTTACAGACACTCATAATTTCTGAATTAAAATATGTCACTTCTGTAATTAGTGTTAGACTGCTTAGGCCTAGATTTGATTATTACTGGGCAATACACAACCAAAAAAAAAAAAACCCTCAAACTGAAAAAATATTTTTTCATGATAGTCAGTTACTTGAGTCATGCCTTCTAGAGCTAAACCTATTGCTTTGCTGATCTATGTTAAGGTGGTTTTCAAATTTCCAACTAAAACACTAATTAAAAATTTCATTATTGTCCACATTTTGTAATTGCTTGGGTTTGGGATAGTTTTAATGTCATAGAAGAAAATCACTTACATCCAGGAGGGACATTAGTTAGCAGAACGGTTTCCTTTTCCATTTGAAATGATGGGGTTTGGCAAGTTCCATTTCCTTTCTTTCCATTCTAAAATTTCTCCAGGTTTTATTTTCATAGGAAAGCAGAAAAATAATCACAGCGTATGCTAGAATATTGGTGTTTTTCTGCGAAAAAGAATGCCATTACATGAATGTAGATTTATTAATCTTTCTGCCTGTCCACCCACCTGGCCTCTGGGCTGGTGGTTCAAGGCTCTACAGAAGAGTTTCATGGAGACTGGGAACTGATGTATGCTATCAGCATGTGAAAGACACAGTAGGCTCAGCTACATCTCCTGTGCCTGCTCCCTAGCTCTGGGGCATCCTTCCCAGCTTCCAGTTGTCCGTGTT
This sequence comes from Aptenodytes patagonicus, assembly GCF_965638725.1. Classification (NCBI taxonomy): domain Eukaryota; kingdom Metazoa; phylum Chordata; class Aves; order Sphenisciformes; family Spheniscidae; genus Aptenodytes; species Aptenodytes patagonicus. Next base: position 169,496,992 of record NC_134950.1, on the reverse strand, counting down.
AGGCGGGCACCATAGTTCTTCTGTCATGTATGCTAGCCCTGTGTGGTGAGGGTTTGTGGGAACTGAATTAAGGCTGACTTACAGATATTATCCCATGAGCCTCTTGAACATCCAGGTGCCATTGGCCATTCATGGCAGCCTCCACTTTTTGGAAACTTCACAGCCTCCTCGTCGCTCGCTTCTCCCCAAATGTGTTTTTAGGCAGCTTCAGATACATGAAGTTCATGCTGCTTGACTTTAGCAGCCCATGGGGGATCATGGTTAGGGCACCACAGAGGGCCTAATAGGGATGCTATAGGATGGGGTAAGGGCTGCCCACTCATCACATGCTGGCAGCTTCCCTGTGAGCCCTTCTGGCCTAGTACCAGACGTGAGACAACCCTTGATGGGTTTTCCTTATAGCTTGACAGAACCTATGAAGACTTCTCCAGCCACCTTCTTCATTTCAATATTTTAGTGTCATAATACCAAGGGCATGTTGTGAGCATGCATCTTTTTAGATAGACAGCTCTGCACAACTTGTCCCCTCCTTCATCGTGTGGCTGAGATTCATCTTCAAAGAGTTAGATGTGGCACCACAGAGAGGCAGCCAAAATGAGTGAGAAAGGAAAAGAATGAGGTGAACCTCTGGAAATCTGAATGGGTTATGAGAAAGGGTTTGGAGGAGGTGTGACATCCTGCTGTTAGGGGATCTCATGCAAAGGGAACAGCGTGGAAGAAAACCTAGGGCGTCTGCAAGCAAACATAAATCCCCTCTATTATAAGCAGATGGACATCCTTTGACAACCTCTTCAGCAGGACTGTACATCTGTGTAAGAGAAAAGGAGCAAAGTCACTGCTATTGCTCAGTTCTCAATATTCAATGGGGACTTAAGTGCTCTCTGGGTCTTATCCTGGGTCATTAGGCAAGTTACACTCTTGCTGTACAGCATTAATAAATTGAGTTATTTTACCTGTGTCGGGGACCCCAGAAGGACGTCCGCTGAGGAAGCTCTCAGCAGCACTTGGAGCCAGCAAAAGGCCTCTCCAAGGTGAATAGCAAAATAGAGCTCCTACAGAGTTCAAGAATAACAGAATTCAGGAAGAAGCAAGTAGGTGTACGTGTCTCTACATGCTGCTACTGATGTGTCAAGGACTTTTGACAGCCATACTGAGAAGGTAGTGACCTTGAAAAGTCAGTAGAGTGGTGCTGTACAGCAAGGTCATCCAGAACTGAAGCCTTCTCTTTTTCTGAAAAAGCTATGAGCATATATTGCCTGCATATTTCTTCCTCATAAACTGGCTGGAGTGTCCATTCCAAGAGGGGGGGTACCTGTAATTTATTAAGAAGGTGGCCAGGTACTGATTTACAACGGCCCTGCTGAAGGAGCAGATAGATTGAGATAAGGGAAATAAAGAGCTCTCTAGGTGTGTTGGCAAAGAAAAATGCTCACTGAAGGTTGAATTAAACACTTTAGGGCATGCAAGGCTTAAAGATAAGCCAAGATCTTTGGCTGTGGACGTACAGAAAAGTGTTTTCATGGCTCCTCCTGAGCTAATGGGAAGAAAAGGCTAATTGGTTTGAAAAGAACAGCTTGTTGACCCTTTCCTTTGGTTCAAACTTGAGCAGTACCTGTTCTGGGGATGAGTGTGTCTGTAAACTTGAGTGCTTCATGAATTCTCCAGTGGAAAAGAAGAGGTTGGTGTCAACGCATCCAGGAAGTGTTGGTGCTTAAGAAATTTGAAGATGATGCCTGGTTAGACCGCAATAGATGACACTTGGCCCATTTCTCGACACCACGTTTTCAAAATTACCCACATGCAGAAGACAGTTTAGAAGCAGATCGCAGGAGAGTGGAAAAATGCAAAAGACAGGTTCAATCATTGGAAACAGTGAGAAAAAAGAATGATGGGAGCTACTAGAGAGTTGAGTAACACTGAAATGAGATTCTGATCTTTATAGACTTTCCCAATCTTTTCTAAAGGTTTTGGTGGTTGGGTGGCTGTTGTTTTTTTGAGGGGAGAGGAGGGTTGGAAGGTTCATAAGGTTCATACCTCGTGATCAGTAAAAATGAGAGGAAGCTGAAAGAACTTGGTTCTCCTAAAGCTAAATTGACTTTAGAGAGAGGGAGAAAGTGTTTACACCTGGAAGCTGGAAGCAACATAGAGACCGAAAGAGGGTGCTCTGATAGATGTTATCACACTCCAGAGTCTGCAAGTGAGCTAGGAAGAGGACTGTGCTTAGCAATGCTTAACAGCAGAGGCACTGTTCATGGAGAGATGTTTTGAGATTCCACCCTGTATCTTCAGCTGAAAGTCAGGTGACTACACACTCCTCCATGAAATGCCAAATTTGCATTACACTGTCTCAGTGCCTGATGACGCCTTGAGAACAAGACTTGCTGGAGATTGTCTTCTGCAGATTAAACTTTCCAGACTGTAACACAGATCAAAGCAAGGTGTGACTGTTTCCCTACTGTATTGAGAAGGGAGCAGTGTGAAAAGCCATTGAAAGTATTTCTACATGTTTTTATTTTTTTTTTATCTTAGATGATCTTCCCAGCAACGGAAACGAATAGTTGAGGGCACCAACCTATAAACTCCTCTTCCTATGACTGGTATTTTCACTCTACCACTGTGGTAACCACCAAAAAACATACAGGCATGAGTTCAGCTGTTCACATAATTAAAGTTTATGAGACTGGAATCCTAAAACTTCATCCAGGTCCTACTGAAATAGCTCAAGAAAGTCCTCCTGGCTTCACAACATGATGGATGGAGCCTACAGCAGGTTGATTCTATCTCAGTGGGTACTTTATCTTTGGTGGGAACTGGCTGGGGCACTTTTGAAAGCTTTGGGAAGGATGCTGGTGCCTCTAGTCGATGTGGGAACAAACTTTACAGATGTTTCCACCAAAGTTAACTTTAGACACTGGAAAGTCTCCACATCCTGGACTCCCTGCATATCAATGGCTGAACTATTCTCTGAAGGATGAATCAGAGTAACTAAGTTAGTGCTCTTCTCTGGAGGCTTCGATGAAGGGATCTATCTCTCCCTATTGTTTACAGAGATAGGACCATCTAGCTCCCGAGCCTAAAGTTGGCATCTGTGAATACCTCCTAACTCCCAGTCCTCAGGGGGTTGAATGGGTTGAGATTTGGAGATGCGGCACCCTAAGACTTCACATTCCCAACAAGGCCACAGAGGCAACACACTCAACAAGTTCTCTGAAGTCTGAAGCGGTGTTTTAGAAAGTGTCTTTAGTCCAGAAACTGTGATCCATTCTTTTGTATATAACTTAACAATGAAACAAAAATGTACACAGTGCAGTCAAAGTGAAAACACCCTTTGGTTTGGAATGGGCTCCATTTCACAGGTGCTTTTCTGCCACTAGTTGTTCCCTGAATTAATCTAAAGCTCAAGAAAACCCACATCACGCCACTCAGATAGGGAAAACGAGTTAACTGGGTCCTTTCCTTGGTCTTCTCCTGTGGGTTCCTGCAGGCTCCTGCAGGAACTTGCCTCCTTCCTACAGCTGAGCTCTTTGCATGGACTTCAGCACAGCACTTAGCTTTCCTGGGTGGGACTTTTTCAAGGAACTTAGCCATCCCAATTGTTAGGTATCGTGGCATGATTCATCTGGAGACTTTTACAGCGCAGACATATCCCACTCAACCAGTCACCCAGGCTGTCTTGATAGTCTAGCCAATACAGTCAATAGAGGCAAGGCCATGATTCACCTCATCCCAAAGCAGACATCTAACATGGGCAGATAAATCGTGCCGTAGAAGTGCCTGTTTCTCTCCACTGACTGATTACAAAAGCAGGCCGGGATGAGTAGATCAGCTGGAGATGTCCGTGTTGCAGACATCAGAAGTTAGGTGATATGAACACAGTTCCTGGTCAATGATGTGAGCTGCCTGCCTCCCTCTTTTAAAGCAATGGAAAGAGAGAGGCACTTCTGGAGGGCAGTTCATGCTGCTTATCTCATCCTCCCTCCCTGGGGTAGGATGAATTGCCCTCTAATATTAGGTGAGATTAATTTTCTCCCAAAAGTGCAGCTGAAGTGGAAAGAGGCACCTAAGTTTAGGAAATCAGCTGAAAACTCTTTGCTTTCCCAGGCACCTTCTACCTCGCCCATCTAAATTTCATTTACTGGGCAATGTCTTGGAGGACACATTCTTGGCTGAGCTGATTGTCTTGGTTCTAGACTCCTACCTAGAGTCATTTGGGATCCAGAAATGGATGTCCCTATGTCTCACTTGCCTGGAAAGTACTGATTTGTAAAGCCTAGTCTATGCACACTTAGTAAAGCCACTGAGTTCAGCCTAAAATCCCCTGGTACCTGACCATCTGAATGTCCACCTCCTTTTCACTTCTGTCCCCTCTTGACCAGGTACCCACCAGGAAGGGAGCTAGTTGACTGTAAGTACCCTTCTCCCATAAAAAGGACAGACATTTTAAAACAATTTTTATCCTAGCCTAGAAAAGTGCTAAAGTCAAGCTAATTTTCTTCTGAACTCCAGCAATGATAGAATTCTTGTACTTTTTTTTAGTCGGAGCAAAAGAGAGTGAGGGCATGTTCCTTGACTGCCCTGTTGATAATTCAAACACACCAGGCTGTTCCCAAATGAAAACCACATAGCAAAAATGAATGTAAACAGAAATACACACTGCCCAGGCAGGTTTCTGTTTGTCATTAATTCTGAGCAGAAAAGTCAATCAAGAGATTTAATTAGAAGAAATGGAAATTAAACTCTAAAAATCCCTTCAGTTTTAGTAATCACGGTTATTATTAGAAGCACCAGTAAAAACAATTCAAAAATCTATATAATTAGCTACGTATCTGCTGATCTCTTTGCATAGCTGACTTGTTTGTCTCTAAGGCTTCAACCAACATAATGGTTCGTGGACACTCCTTTCAACAGACTTCCATTTGGCTGAGCACAGAATTTGCACTCAAGTTTTCTTGGTGTTTGTTTTTTTTTTTTTTAATTTCACTCTCCTCACTTTAACCAAAGCAATTTGCAGATTGATGGTCAAAGCGGGCTCTTCATGTCGTTGTGACAGTACAGCAAAGCTGGCATTATTTTGTGAAAATACAGCCCTACTTTTGAAAATTCCCAAATTGAAACTGGTGTGAAAGTAAAGTGAAAATGTGCTGAACTAATATCCAGAAGGACACTGGCAGCCATTTTAATAATTTAGTTTTAAAACATTTCAACCTGATTAGAAAGCCCCAGTATAAAGCTTTGCAAAGCATATGCCTGGATTAAGCAGCTGTAGAAATACTTTGCTAAAGTATCTTTTCTAGACCATACTTTCAGGGATGTTACCAATATGCCAACCATGGCTCCCAACTTGCATTCACCTATGCACGAATGTTTCTAGTAACATGAGTACAATTGTTCACACGGAGGAATGGCATTGACGTTGGATCCATATTAAGCCACAGGAGAGTTTTTCCCCGGGTTGTTTCTATTCCAGCAGGGCTATATTTCCATCCCCTTTCCTCTGCAGCACAGGAGATTTAACTGCTTATGAAAGCATCATGGATCAGAGAGTTTATGTAGCACTCCTGCAGCATTTAGCTCAGAGTTGGGTTCTTTAAGTTCCCAAGGTCCAAACTGCTTGAGTCTTTAGGGTCACTTTCAGTGCACAGAAGTTACCTGGTAAGGTTCAAATATATAGGGCACACTGCTGAGTTGTATGATGGCTGTCAATTTTTGACGTTCCCCTTTCAAAGACTTGGAGCATGGTTTCTTCTACTGGTGTTATTACTTTGTGTAGCTCTGAAAGTGCTTTTGACTCTCTAATCCCTGGGCTTCCTCAGATGCCAAAATTTCCTACAAAACCTACCTGCTGTTGTACAGGTGTACTTGGCTTTCAAAGAAAGAAATATGGTTTTGACCCTCTGGTTGCAAAGGAAACTATCTGCATGAGCTGAGCATCCTTGGGAAGAAGCAGCACAATGATTGATTAAGGCTTTGAGATGATAAAGAAAAGGGAAGGGAGATATTAAAGGTAGAGTTGCTTGCCTTGTTGGGCCTGTACGGAACTTCAGGAGAGAGATTATGTTGTTTTGGGGAGGGATGACAGTGGAAAGGACGTTTTCTGGAGAGGATAATGCAGAGGAACTGAAGATGTTGATTTTCTGTCCCTGTTCTTGTGAACCGAGTACAAAGGTGAAAGCCAGCTTGACAGCATCTCATTTTCCTTGTTTTTTTTTTCCAGGTCCTTGGCAATTGGTCACCAGTATTCCTCCCTGGGGACTCAGCCCATCCTGTGCGGGAGCATCCCAGGACTGGTACCCAAGCAGCTACGCTTCTGTCGGAACTATGTGGAGATCATGCCCAGTGTAGCAGAAGGGGTGAAGATTGGGATCCAGGAGTGCCAACACCAATTTCGAGGGAGAAGGTGGAACTGCACGACCGTCAATGACAGCTTAGCCATCTTCGGGCCCGTGCTAGATAAAGGTGAGTGCAGTGCTACGGGTTTGGCAACAGCAACATCCAGGGTGGAGTAGCAGCAGAGATCTTGAGAAACCTACTGTGAACTCATTTGCTTGTGGTAAAGTGCCATGTAAAATGGGCTGCTGGAGACGGGACTTGAGCTTGATCAAGGAGACATGTGACACAGGCAGGGAAAAATTTGTTGGCCCAGGACCTCATCTAAGCAGTTCAGACCTGACCCAGAAGGTCTTTCGTAGAGACAAGAAGATAATTAAGCATTGTCATAGGGATAGCAAGTAAATCTGCGCCTACCCAATGTGAGGAGGGTGGTAACCCACCATCTCCGTTGTACAGCCAACATCCAGTCACAGGTAACCACTATTTCTACCACAAACCTCTACTGGGCCTGACCCAGAGAACTGGGAAGTGCCCCATTCAGCAGTGCACAGGGAGTGGGGTCATCTCTGACCCTGCTTGGAGCAGGAGGTTGGACCAGAAACCTCCCAGGGTACCTTTCAACATGAATTATCCTATGATCCTATGCCCCTTGGAAGGAACACAAAGGATTATTGTGTTGTCAGTGGTCAGGCTGGACGTCTGGCTCCTTTTCTGACCCCGTAGCATTTCATGGTGCATTTTCAGCTCTCTCGATGATTGCAGAGGGGAAACGATGGGCTGTTGGGAATGGTTCGTAGGGGCTGGACTTATCAGATACCATCAGTTTTGATACCGTAATGGGACACAACGAAGATCAAAGGCCTGAGGAAATCGCCATCAGTTAATGGTTCTGCTTTCATGGGTTATGAACTTGGCAAATTAAGGCAGGGTGCTAACTCAGGCAATTAATTCTGACACAGCACGATTTGATATAAGTGGAATCTCTTAGAAATGTTTTGCCCTAAGTTGTTGAATGCAGTGGGCTTTAAGCACTTGGCTAACGCTGAGTATCTGGTCTTTTCCCCTATAAGTTGGCAGGAGCCTATTTTAGCCCGCAAGAACTGTTTTATCCTTCTTTGCCCTCGTAGCATGCCTTTTAAGGTCCAGCCTGCTCTTGCTGCTCTCGGTAAGTCTGGGTCAAGCTCTGCCTTTCCCTTTAGCACAAAGGGGTTCATCCAAGAGGCAGAATCACTTTGCATTTCATTCCTGCCCAGATGGTAAGTCCAGGTGCCCTGTGCAGAGCTGTGCAGGAATACGGCTGCTTTCTCTTAGGAGAGCACCAGCAGAAGAGGCTTGGAAATCGTCTTTTCTTTCTTTCTTTTTTGGTTTTGCAAAAGAGAAACAATACAGGTTCCTGACAGTCTGAGAGTTGGAATTACTTTGTCTGGAATAGCAGAGTAGCACCATTTGAACTCGTATGAGGAGAGGAGGGAACATCTGGGACAGTTTCAGGGACTCTTCCTGAGTTGGTGTACGTAGCTGGTCTACAGCCACCTTGGGGCCCGTTCTTCCAGTGCTTGCCATCTGGAGATAGGGGTTTTGTTTGTTTTTCCCCTGCTGCATTACTCAGAAGAGTCTTGGGCATTTCCTTTTGCGTGAATTTTGAAAAATAGGGCAGCCAAGAGAGAGCAAAGCCTTGATTTGTATCGTGGCAGGGCCTCCACCACAGGCGTTCTACATGCACCCAGCAGGAGAGGGGGTGGTTTCAGCTGGTGGGGTTACCCCGTTAGAGCTGGGGAGCTGAGGCACCGTATTAACGCTGGTGTCACTCTTCGGGTTTAGCGGTGAGAGATCACCCCAAAATAATTACACCTGGTAGATCTTCAGTGTGGTGCACTTAAGCCCATATCAAAGAGTCATACCACAATGTTTTGCATGCAATTAAAACACCCGTTCTGGGTACATCACTTCTGGGTGACTATAGCAGTTGAATTAGGCCAGCACAGCCAAACTGAGTATTTTTCCCATAGGCACAATCCCAGTGTGATTTGCCCAAGAGCATTCACTGGGCACAGGCAGTAAGTGAACCAGATAACCCAATGCCTTTGCCTCATCACAAGGCTGGATGTCCTTAAGGACACATGGAGCACCTTGCGCTCCCAGATGCTCTTGAATTAGACAATCCACGTCTCCTGTAGCAATTATACCCTGTGCACGAGGAAAGTGATCTTCAACTCCTTGCTGACCGAAGGAGCCTCGATCCCACAAGCTGCCAAATGCTCTTATCTCACAACGGTGTCGACACCAAGGGTCTGTCCCTGCTTGAGACTGCAGGCTTTTGGTAGCCAGGCTCAGGGAGGGAAAGAAGGCTGGGACTATTTCATAACTGAAGAATGTTGTTCCTTGAGGGAGAATCAAACCACCCTTCAGTTTTGCTTCACCTACAGCAGGAGGGGGGAGAAAAAAAACAGCTCAGTCGCATTCTTGTGCGGCAGATCCCCCAGGGTAGGAACATATTTGAGCTCCTACCCAGAAAGAGAGAAGGAGAAAAGGAGAGAAAGCAAGCAAGCAAGCAAAACTCTACTTTGCAGCTGGGATTTTAAGTCACCCAAGATCTGACTGCAGCTTCTCATCTGAGTCAATAGGGACTCCATCCTCCTTCAGCACAAACCAGCGTAGTCACTAAAGCAATTCCCTTTTGCCTTACACGACTATCTGCAATTCTTCCATTGAAAAGGACTGATTTTAATGCCTTCAGGAAATACTTTCTAGGCCCAGATCTCACTGAGGCTGCCTCACTGTCTGGGCTGCCCTTGCTGCTTTGGTATCTCATTGCTAATTCAGGGCTAGGCTTGAGCTGTGATTCAGCGGTGCCAAACTGTCACCAGACTCTGGTCCCATTAAGAGCCATATTCTGATATCTCGTCTAAAACCGGACTCTGTTTCCCCATCAGCCTGTTTATGGAAAGAAATTCCACATGTTTTACCTACAACTATGTTTATGTATTTTTTTTGTTTACATTTCCATAGCCAGGCCTAATGAATCCCATATTAAACAGCAATGGTATTCATGAGCCCAGCTACAAGGGAATGGTGATGTTCAGGGGATCCAGACCTGCTACTCTTTGGAGGCAATACTTGACAGGCTTGGCCCTATGTCCCTCTAGCTCTTCATATGTCGCTCAGGACCTATGAGGAACACAAGTCCCCCATCCCATCCAGCTATTAAATTATTCACTTTTGCCTGTCCTTGGCTGTGGAATAAATGTTCTTCATTCAAAAGGAACAGAGTCGTCTTCCTCGCTGTGCTGTGCTACCCGCATGGGGAATGATTCTGTGATTAGCAGGAGGTGAAATTGCTACGGGGCTGTTGGAAGAGGGTTTTTCTTCTCCTTTGTGGCCTTGGGAGCGTATGAGCAGCTGTGCAGCTCCGTGGAGAAACATTCAGATAGGTGCCACTGTTGGGTCTTTCTTGCAAAGGGCTAGGAAATATGTGGCTCAGGTACCCTAAACTATTGGGAATGCAAAGAACAGGATGCCTATATAGGAAAAGAAGCGAGCCTAATCTCTTTCCCTCTACCTAAACCTACCTATTTGTCTGTCAGTCATATATAATAGGCTACAGTTAATGAAATTTCTAGTTTCCCAGAAGTTCAGATCTCAACCACTGGACAGTGGAAAGAAACCCTCACTTGAACATTTCTAACAGAGTAATTTCTAGAGGAAAAAATGTGTTCTCATTTGTTTCTTTGGGACTGATACGGTTACTTCACCTGTATTGTGCAAAGCAGTGGAGCAGAACATGGCCATAGCCACACGACCTTAAGTGACCACCTTAGCCACAGCTCATGCCCAGGCACTTACCTGAGAGGTTTGGCGGTTTGTAAGGCAGTTGCCATATCTTTCAGTTTCCCAAGGACAAGGAAAGATTTTTGAGTTGCCTTTAAAAATATACAGGATAAAACTTTGGAGGATATGGTAGAGGGACATGCCATCACTGGCAACAGAAAATGAACTGTGCAACCTAACAGGCATCTTCCATCTCAAACTTAAGTGGCATTTACTGGGAATTGTGTCTTTCGCTCTGTTTTTAATATTTATGGACTGAAGACACTGTTTATGTTTAAGTTGTGGTGCATTTTCTAGTCTCTCAACGCCGTGCGAGCTCTCTTTGAAACTCCTCTGGGCAGAAATATGAACTGATCTCAAGACAAGTAATACAATAAAAGCTTATCATGGCCCTGTCTCTTTAAAGGACCTCAGCACATAATTAAGTCAAAATAAAAGTTTCCTCCCTCTCCTCCCCCCATTCAATAAAAGTAAATTACCTCAAACTATTTAAGCCCCCAGTTCGTTTAAATTTAAAAAGGGAGCCCTTGTCTATCTATTTCTTTCACTCACTCCCACCTCCTTCTGCTAAAGACTGGCTGGGGCTTTAAACCTGCCAGCTGGACTGAGAAATGGTTAATAGTTATTGTGGAGGAGCAGCTTTTAATGAACTATTGAAGAATGATACATTGATGGAGTAATGGGAGTTTAAGTCGCTCTGTAATGAAACAGGTTCTCAGCGCGGACCCATTGTGGTGTAAATACGGCACGTCTCTCCCACTGTTTGGTCAGGACTAAATAGCAGAGGCCAGAGGGGGGTCAGCTTATGGGGTCTCCGCTTTAGTTAATCAATCTGATTGGATTAGGGTCACTGCGATCCCTAATAATGTCAAAGGTTACGCCAAACTGGATTAAATGCTTTGTTGGAGAGGGCTCAGATTCTTTCAGCTTTCGCCGACGGGGCTTGTTTATTAGAGTTTAACACTCGTGCAACCTTGGGAAGCCGCACTGTCCCTTTTTGTACATCGGGGCGTTTGCTGGCGTGCGAGGGGGTTTGAACGAGCCGGGGCGGGTGCGCGCGCGTCCCATTGCTTTGTCAAGTGTCTGCGCCCGTCGGATGTGCCCTCTGAGGACATATATCAAATTCCCCACTGGACAAATGAGAGCCTAATGGGTGATGCAGAGGCTCGAAGGCATAAATTCATTCCGGAAATAATTGTTGGCCGTCGACCCTGCTAGAAGGCAAATGACGAGAGCCACGAAAGCGGTGGAGTGACCCACTGTTCGCACCCCCCCTGGATTAACCCTGTTCCTCTCCAGCAAAAAGATGTTCTTTTTGATACAGCTCCTGTTTGTGCAGTTACTAGGATGAACATGGAATGAAATATGGAGTATTCCAGACCACTTGATTGCTTTGCTATTAAACTGGGTAGATGTCTTGCCTTCCAGCACTTCCAACTCAAATCAAGGGGGGATGGGGTGGTATCTCCCTGTCATCTTATCCAGGGAGACCATGAAGCCTAAAGAATTACTGTTACCTTCACTCATGATGTTCCTGCAGATGACAGTGCTATAGACATGGCAGAGTGTCCTTCAGAAAATGATACCAAATAATCTCTTTGAAGGCCACTTGGCAATGGAAAGGGGCAGCAATATTAGTGTGTTATTGGTAGAGATATGAGATCTCTGGATCTCAAATGCCTCTTTCCTTCCTGCAGTAGAGCGCACACTGCATGTTTATGGCCTGCCAAGACTGTCAGATTATCCAAGCAGACTTCTTGCATGATGCAGACTGGAGAATTTCACCTCAAGACTTCTGGAATGAAGCCAAAGTCTGGATTTGGCTGTGACATCTGTTCCCAAAGCACATCTTGCCTTGACATACCACGAAGAGAGAGACAATCTATCTACCTCCCCTTTTACAAGTCTCCTCGTTTCTAATACGACATGGCTCTGGTGTTGACAACCAGCCACTGTATTTTTCTTTGCTAGATTCAGAATAACTCTTCTACAACAGAGCATTTTCTTTGCTAATTACATTTTATAAAAAGTTAAAATTGAGGCCTGCAGAAGAGCAGTGGGTCAACAAAAGTTTGGGTCCATTATGTCAGACAGCGAGACAGGTGGAGGGAATTCCATTTGATGCTGGGGTCCTCTGGGGCATGATTCGTCTGATGTATTCTAGACAGTTAGGATTAAATTATTCACACCCTGAAGTTTCTACATCTCTCCATCAATCACTGAGAGAGAGACTGGCTCTTGATGAGAATACTCCTGCTCCCAGGGACCACATGAAGGGCAGAGCAGGCATTTGTCTAGCTCATGAGAGATAGGGGATTCAAGTCACATCCACTTTCATATGGGATGCTGGGCACTGTTACCTTTGCAGCTAGGCTTATCTTGGACTAAGTTTATTTTGCAGCTAGGCTTATTTTGGACTCTAGAACTTTTAGGGATAAGCCCCATGTCTTGTCTCTCTCAAGAAAGCCAAAATGTAGCTGTGTTCATGGGTTGACTCTTTTGTCCCTGTTACGATGGATGAGAAAGCTCATCTTGTGTCTAGCGAAATCCATGTGAGTTTTTCCCCGGATTTAGCAAGAATGGAACAAGACTTTTAAATTCAGTTATAATACCTCGGAGACACAAGTCTCCTCCGTATTTTCTTCTTGCTGTGTTGTAACAATATCGCTCCACAGGCTCTCCGATAGGCCTGATCTCATCTACCAAAGTTAGATGTCAAAGTCTGAGCTAGTCACCCCGGGCTCCCTTTGTAGTCAGTGGAGAGCAATCGGCATCTCCAGAGAGCAATTCATCTGACCTATCTTAGACACCTATCTCAGGATAACGTGAATCATACCAAGATGTTTATTTCTCTCCATTGACTATAGAGGGAGCCTACGGCTACAGGCTCAGACTTCCATGTGTACTTCTCAGAGGCCCAGTTTGGGGGCAGATAGTTTCCACCCCCCATCTTTCTCCTGTTAGAAAGCAGTCCTGACATCCAGCCTCTGATGAAGAGGCCATTTTACTAATGCAAGAACATAGCACTGAAAAGGATCTCCTGGACCACTGAATACAGGTAGTCCCTTCCTATTTCAGGCATATTACCATCTCATAATGTCTTGCATGATTTAAAATTAATATGTTTAGCAGACCTCATCATATTTTCCTGATGGCATTCTGGCATCTCAGTTGTCTCTGTGCCAAATGCTTCCTCCCCTTTCCCTGCTCAGATCAGACTTCTCCACTTCTGCAATAAAGTAAGGCATGAGCAGAAAGCCACAAGATACTGATCCATCCAGGAGGTTAGTTACATGTAGGAGGTACTCTCTGCTCTCTCATGAAACTCTTCCCAAGAGGATCTGATTTCCAACCACACCCCGTCTACCTCTCCGCTAATGGCAATTTGGGCAGCTGCCCTGGTATCAACAATGGAGATCTACAAACTCTACCCTGTAACTATGGGGAAGGAAACTGGAAGGATCAGGATTGAAAATGTGACTATGCAAGCTCCACTCAGCCGTCAAGATGCATAAATACTGTAGGCCAGAGGTTTGCCAATGCTGCTGAGAAAAAGACTATCGGATCCTGGCTCAAGACAGAAGCATCAGTTGTGTTTAGTGTCAGTGTAAATTGAGCTTAGAGCTGGGGATTACTGCAGGGGATGAGACAGTCATTAGTGCCAGTATATCGCTGCACTGCCTGAGTCCACGTTCCAGCCCACAGGTACAGAACAGCCCATATTCATGGTTGCAGCATTTCTGAACTGGCTTTTCTGTAGCCAGCTCAGTACAGGCAGCAGCACGGGGGAAGGAAATGCAGTTTGGGGAGGTCTAGGTGAGCCGTAGCCACATCTCTGGTTTGTAGCCCACATCAGCACTGGGAGATCAGCAGCTTCCACTGAGCCTTGGCAAGATCTGCAAGTTGCAACAGCAGCAGATGCTGAGGAAACTTGCCAACATGTTAGTCCCTGAACCTTTGGGAGCAGGATACCAATGAGGTGGTAGAGGAGCTCCTTCTCTTGCTGCTGGAGCTGCTGGTAGGGCCAGGTCACCATCAGAAGGGGTCGCTTCAGCCTCTTGTGACTTCAGAGGTGTTCAAAGCCAAGCACCGGACAGCCCTGTGGCTGTAGGGCCAGTAGGATAGCACTCAGACGACTATGGTTAGCATCACATCTGGCTGCATTTGCCTCTCCATCCCCAGTGCAACGGGGGGCTGCACATGGCCTGGGTTTGGTGGGCTCAAGCGTAGCCTGGGTTTCTTAGCAAGAGGCCCTAACCTCATCACCTCTCCACCTGCAAAGTGATCCCGGGATAAAGATCTGGCTCTTGTGCATCTGTACAGTTCTTTGGAGATGAGACAGCCCATGTAAACAGCTGTAAACAGCCAACACCCAGACGCAGGCTGCAAACCCGGGAGAGCAGTGATGGTGAAAAGGAAATGGCAGCCACACCAGGAGCCGATCCTGTTTGCTTTCTGTGCTCCCTCTACCTCCCGCTGCACCAACCCTCATCTGTCAGCCCTGACATGGAGATTTTTCTGGCGACTAAAACATTAGATGGGGGATCAGGGAGGGGAGAAGGAACAAGACAGCCCGTGGCTACAAAACCGGTGGCGTGTCTCCCGGCGGCGGGAGGCACTGGAAACTTCTGCCTCGGGCGGCGTGCACAATGCGACGGGCTGTCAGGGAGCGGGCTGCGTGGAGTTATAGATTTATTTCCTTCCCCCTCCCTTCCCCTTCCTCCCCTTTCCCTGCTGGGTACATTGCATTCCCCAATTGGGCTCAGGCTGGTTGCAACAAGGAGCTCCCTCTGCCGCATCCCAGAGTGCCAAGTCCAAGCGTGGGAGCTAGTCCTAGACAAAAGGGAACAGTAGAGGGAGCTGATTAGCATCCCTTTGTCCCGGGAGAATCCCTGCCCCAAATGGGCCCTCAGTGCACAACAGGCGGCACAAACACACACACACACACACACACACGCATGGACGGGAGCCAGGGAGGGAAACGGGGATGGCGGAGGCTTGGTCGCCTTCATCCGGGTGCTGGGGGGAAGGGGGACGCGGTGGGTTTCACCCCTAAGCACTGCTATGGGATGGGTCCTGAACCAGAGCGCGCCGTGCTCAGGTCCGCAAGGGTGGTTTTCGCCAGTTGAGGAGCTAGACATGCGTCTGGCTGCGCTCCTATGTACCAAACAGCCAAAACAAGCAAAGCCTTCTGACAAAGAGGGATCCAAGCCCGTGAATGTGGCTTTTCTTCCCTGTGAGATGTGTTATGAGCTGGCAGTGCTGAATAGACGCGGGGATTTTAAGGCCAGAAGGGGCTGTGGGATCATCTGGTTGGACTCCTGTATAACAAACAGAGAATTTCTTCCTGTTCCTCCCCAAGCAGATATGACAGGGCAGCAAGAGGAAAACCAGCACATATAAAGATGCCCTGCATGCTTCTTTCTGCGCTGTGGGCTTCCACGGCAGGGGAACGGGGCTGTCTCCTGCCGGGCAGACAGGGCAGGCGGATGAGGCACTTTTTGCAAGAGATAGGTTACCATGCTCCCTGCTCAGGTCTGCTGCAGGAGGAAGCATGCATCTTGATGGATCAACTTCTCTCGTTCCTTGCTCCCTCAGCCCCATCTTTCAGGGAGCACCTCCTTCAAAGGAAGGACTCATCATCCAAGAAGATCCATAGGATTAACAAAGAGGAAGGGGTCAGCCACCAGGAGAGAGGGAATGGTTCGAAAGGATTGTTATGACTCTGTGTGGATTTCTGTTGTGCATGTGAACGATGTGCACATAGGAATGATTAGGCAACAGTTGACTTCTCCAGCATTCTCCTGGAGAAACTGGCTGTGCATGGCTTGGACGGGCGTACTCTTTGCTGGGTAAAAAACTGGCTGGATGGCTGGGCTCAAACAGTTGCAGTGAATGGAGTTAAATCCAGTTGGCGGCCGGTCACAAGTGCTGTTCCCCAGGGCTCAGTATCGGGGCCAGTCCTGTTCAATATCTTTATCAATGATCTGGACGAGGGGATCGAGTGCACCCTCAGTCAGTTTGCAGACGACACCAAGTTGGGCGGGAGTGTTGATCTGCTTGAGGGTAGGAAGGCTCTGCAGAGGGACCTGGACAGGCTGGATCGATGGGCCCAGGCCAACTGTATGAGGTTCAATAAGGCTATCAGTACTTAAAGGGGGCTTATAAAAAAGATGGCGGCAAACTTTTTAGCAGGGCCTGTTGCGACAGGACAAGGGGGAATGGCTTTAAACTAAAGGGGGGTAGATTTAGACTAGATAGAAGGAAGAAATTGTTTACGCTGAGGGTGGTGAAGCACCGGCACAGGTTGCCCAGAGAGGTGGTGGCTGCCCCATCCCTGGAAACATTCCAGGTCAGGTTGGACGGGGCTCTGAGCAACCTGATGTAGTTGAAGATGTCCCTGCCCATGGCAGGGGGGTTGGACTAGATGACCTTTAGAGGTCCCTTCCAACCCAAACTATTCTATGATTCTGTGATTCTAAGGCTAAGTGCTGGGTCCTGCACTTGGGTCACAACAACCCCATGCAGCGCTACAGGCTTGGGGAAGAGTGGCTGGAAAGCTGCCTGGCAGAAAAGGACCTGGGGGTGCTGGTCGACAGCCGGCTGAACATGAGCCGGCAGTGTGCCCAGGCGGCCAAGAAGGCCAATGGCATCCTGGCCTGTAGCAGCAATAGTGTGGCCAGCAGGAGTAGGGAAGTGATCGTGCCCCTGTACTCGGCACTGGTGAGGCCGCACCTCGAATACTGTGTTCAGTTTTGGGCCCCTCACTACAAGAAGGACGTCGAGGTGCTGGAGCGTGTCCAGAGAAGGGCAACGAGGCTGGTGAAGGGTCTGGAGAACAAGTCTGATGAGGAGTGGCTGAGGGAACTGGGGTTGTTTAGCCTGGAGAAGAGGAGGCTGAGGGGAGACCTCATCGCTCTCTACAACCACCTGAAAGGAGGTTGTAGCGAGGTGGGGGTCGGTCTCTTCTCCTAAGGAACAAGCGACAGGACGAGAGGAAATGGCCTCAGGTTGTGCCAGGGGAGGTTTAGATTGGCTGTTAGGAAAAATTTCTTCATCGAGAGGGTTGTCAAGCATTGGACCAGGCTGCCCAGGGAAGTGGTTGAGTCACCATCCCTGGAGGTGTTTAAAAGATGTGTAGATGTGGTGCTTAGGGACATGGTTTAGTGGTGGACTTGGCAGTGTTGGGTTAACGGCTGGACTTGATGATCTTAAAGGTCTTTTCCAACCTAAATGATTCTGTGATTCTATGTTTCTGTGATTCTATAACTTAAGACTGAGCAGCCAGGACAAAGCAGGAGTAAGAGGAAAGCAGACTTTTGGGGGCTCCAAAGTCTTGGGAGATGCAAAGTCACAGAATCAGAGAGCTTCATGGGAGGCAACACCCAGATGAAGTAGCTAGGGACTTCCACCACTCCAGGGTAGGCAGGGGTACAGCACAGAATTGGCATTTTTTGGAAAAAGAGCATGAGATGGGTGAAGCCAAGGTAGCTGAGGACTGTGTGAAGTAGGCCCCAAGACATTAAGCAGGGAAGTGTATGGGGTACCGTCTCCTGCTCACCTTCAACGTGCTCCCATGGGTCACTGAGATGCTGCTGGAGAGTGTTGCCTACAGCAGATCACTGTAAGATGGGCCCATAAAAGAGGGCCATAGATATGTCACAGTACGCGTATGCTTTAGGGAAGGACTTGAAGGAAACTGTCATGACTTTGTTTTGGTTTGAGCAGGCTTTTTTAGGAAGTAGAAGGAGTGAACGGGGTGAACCCCAGGGAGACTCTGGAGCTTTGGCTGTAGGTGACCCTAAAACTTGATGGCAAAGCACAGACAGAAAGTCAGAGAGCCCACCAGATCCTGGGAAACACAGAGCCGTCCACATGGCTTGAGGTGGAACTCAAGAGTGGGTAGACCCTTCCTAGAGAAGAAAAACAGTTTACAAAGCATACATGTTATTTGGCTGGCTACTCCAGACCCAGCCTGGACCAGTGATGGGGAGCAAGACAGAAAAGAGAGGTTCTGGTTCTGGCTCTGCTTTTGGCTGTGATGGAGACAGTGGAGCAGGTCCTCCTTGCTCTGCATCTCTGCTTCCCACGGAGTGCACCACAGAAATGACTGGATACTTCAAAGAGAATGATACCAAAGTAGGTCATATGTAGGGCCCTGCAGCTCTTGCAACATAATTTAGGTAGTTTTATTGGCCTACTAACGACTGTTGCTCTCAAGTTTGATCTACGGGGCAGTAACGCTTCATGGAACACTTCCTGGTAGGCTGCAGTTTGTTGACTAAGCATCTGGCACAATTTCCTCTCCATTATTTCCAGGTGCTAAATCACATTAAATGATAGCTAATAATTATGGTTTTTCCTTTCCTAATCATGCTACTTTCCCAGGGAAGCTGTTGCCACAGGGACGTTGTGGGACTGTGAATGGGTGGGGAGGGCACAAGGAGATATTTCTGTTCACCCCGAGCCGTAAAAAAGTTGGAGACCCCTTAGGCTAGGCACGCAGGATCCAGCCTAGGAGATACTGTATCTTGTCAGAAATTTATTTATTTATTTTCTGGGCCAGTTTTCCATCAGAAAAGGCAGCTGCATCAAAATAGAGATGTTTTGCAGGACCCTCTCAATTTCAAGGCAAGAATGCACAGCTTTGGGTTTCTTGTTTTGTTGTGCGTATTTCAGATAGTTTCATTTGAGTTCTTGAAAAGAAGCCATTTTACTTCTTTTTATTTTGAACGTGAACTTACGTCAAAATAGAAAGTCTTTAAACTATCAAAGAAGCCCACTGCTGTACCTTCAATATTTTATAGAGTATTGGAGTGTTTTGATATTATTGAAGCTGAATGATTTTATCTTGTCAAACAAAAAATTCTGACATTAACAAGATAAAATATTTCAACAGCCTAAAATATCTTTTTTTTCCCAGACTCTTATCACATGGAAAACTTCAGACTCTCGTATTTTCCATCTGATTTTCAACTCTTAAAAATAAAACAAAACAGAACTTCCCATAATATGGTAATTTGATTTTTTGGCCCTCATCACTAGCCTTAGGCATGACATACTCTCCAAACTCCTTCATTCTTACAGGCTGCCTAAATCCAGATTAACTGAGAGTGAAGTATTAGCAGTGCTGTCCTAAGGACCCCTCTAAATTCATAAAGCAGCCTTACAGCTCTATAAAAAGAGGGCTGTAACAGATAGGCCCCAAATCCATGACTTATTCTCCCCTGTTATAAACACTGAGTTCTATCATGAAGATGCTCCAACAGGAAATTGCACGGATTCTTCTTAGAGAAGAAACAAAAGGTGGAAAATTGTTTTAGTGCTGTTGGTTTTGGTGGAGAAAGATGTTTCTGTTCACACAACATTTTCAGTCTGCTTCCCTAACTGCATTTCGGATATAGATTCCTTGACAGATGAATTTGAAGACATAGATATATCTTGAGAGAGGTAGATGGGAGCTCTGTGGAGCACGGCCAGCCTATGTTAGATGTTCAGTCTGTGTCCAGCACAGCGGCACTCTGGTGAGATTTGTGATTGAAGTATCATCTGTGCCCAGAATCTGAAATGAAGAATATTCTCTGTATTTAGCTCGCCTGAGCACAGAGTCTTCTCAATCAAAAGTTAATGTGCACATCACTTTCACCTGAACACATCAGAAACGACTTAGTGAGCTTCTGAAGGCAAGACCCTGGCAAATAATAGGTTTTGTAAAGTTCTGTTTATGGCTTAATTAATTATAACCCTGGTCCAAACACATCCCCATATCATTGATCCCTGCGGACCAGGAAAGAGTTGAAGAGGATACAAATGTCTTATCATAAAATACTTTATATTCCATTGAGCAAGACAATGGAGTCTTGTCACCTTGTTGGTTTTCAAGAGGCCAGATGGACACTGAAGCTTTTGAGCTTCTCAGCCAGCAGAAAAGCACCATCTCAGTTTCCAGTTCCATGTTTCCAATGTTTGTCCCAAGGCTTCAGGAACTATATAAAAAACCCCAATAATCAATATGTAAGAATAATCAAATGTAAGAATTAAAAACTCTCCCTAAAACCTCCTCACTTCAACCAAAGCCAACCACTAACCTTCAGAATATTCCTGTCCCACCAGTCATTAATACTTTTGTTCATTATTCATGTTAAGGTTACTGAGACTTCCCTGAAATCTTTAAATCAACCTGACATAAAGCCAGTGTTTTTTCAAAAAGAACAGAGAAGGAAAAGTGAAAAAGGTGTTTGTTTTGTGGACTATTTTTTTAAGGTATCCAAACATATCTCCATGTTTAACCTGACTTTTCATGTAGATACTTTATAAATGGATGATACTCTGCTCGAACAGCCACACTCACCGTTACAACTCTGGCACAAGCCTCATACACTAGTGCTGGCTACAAAATAATAGTTATTCAAAGTCTGCAGAGTAGGGTAGATGCAATTTAAAAATATATGTATCAGCATTACAGCTCTACTGGAAAAGAGGCTGTAATCACTGGTGTTGCAACTCAGCGAGGTCACTGTGTCAAGGACTCTGAACTATTAACTACAGGTATTTGCCTGTTTTATGGGGTTGACCACTAGTGTGGTTGACCAAAAGCTGGAAGTATGTTGGGCTTTTCTTTCGAGGGCTGGGTCTTCTGATATTTGAGAGGCTGTGGGGCTGACTGCTAGTTTGTTAATCCAGGGCTGCACCTTCTCTTGTGAGGCTTATGCCTGCTGATGTTTTAGACTTTTCTTCGGTTCCATCAACCCTGCCAGAAGAAGAAGGGTGTTCTTAATTGAGACTGGGCAACTGAGCCAGTTGCCGGGTAGTCTGGCTTAAAATAACAGAAGAGCTAAGCTTGGTACTTGGGATCAGACAGCTTGGGATGAACCCCAGTGCGGTATGGTGGATCTTCCTCACTCTGTGACCCACATGTGACATACATCAGAAAGTCCAGGGTAGCAGTGTACCAGGACTACCCCAGAAGATGACGGTGGCTCCTCTGGAGCTGGCCTGGGCAAGCAAGCCACGTCTCAGAGTAATACCACCCAGCGATACTGGGCTTCTAGCCCCCATGCAACGTAGCCCTACTGCTAACCAACCACATGCCATAGCCGGGGCAAAGACCCATATGCAAAACGTTGGAGAGCCACATGTGATTCAGGAGCTTCTGGGCAGCCACTCCTGCCCTAACAGCTTGAACTTAAGCTACTCACCTGAACTAATACACAAACTGCCTTGCCTTAAAAACGGTTTTAACCTGACTTAGCCAACTGAGGTTAACCAGCCTGGGTGAAGTACGCGTCTTCTTTGTGTAGGGCTTACAGGCTGGGAGCTCCTCATTTCTGTGCTTGATCTCTAAGCAGCTCTGTGAGGCTGGGCGAATCTGCAGATCATGGACATTTTGCTGCTTAAATTAAATGTATTTACTCAACAGGACTTTGAGCTTCAGAGACTGGCATGTTGCATTTGGCATTAAAACAAGGGCAAACACAGGCCCTGAAATTTGAAGAATCCCTACAGTTTCTCACCAAAATCTCTCCTCTCTAAATGAGACCGCTTCTCCGGGGTGAAGTGGAAACCCATTCTCAGCTCTGCTTTGCTCAGCTTTGCTCTCAGTTCCTGAGCTCTCTGCAGGCTTCCACCAATCCCCCAAATTAGCACCAAAGTTAATGGCGATGTCCATAGCGCCTGTGCTTATCCAGAATAGAAGACCAAACATACAGGTTAGAAGAAAAGCATACCAAAATCTTCACCATAGCCAAGAAACATAGCAGAAAAACTGCACATATTCAAGAAAGCCAAGAGGATGGCAAGGCCCAGGAGTGATTTATGGGCAGGACATAACATTTCTTACTCGCATTGGCATTGCTCCACTGCAGGATAGGACAGGGCGACCTGTCCTGTATGGGTGACCCAACTTCAGCAGCTCCAACTGTCTGACTGCCTTCCACACCAGGAGGTCCAGCAGTGCCCCCAACACCTGAGCCCTATTGCTGGTCACCGGTGACATACCCAGTGTGGGAGCCATGGCTGAATTTCTGAAGAGTAATGCTCAGCTGAAGAGCAACGGTGTGGTCTCCAGGAATAAGCCAGGAACCAAACCTGATTTCCTGTAGCCCACTGAGAGCTTTCCACCCTCCCCAGCTTATATCCATTGTCAGCACATGCAAAGGCTCCATATCCTATTGCCAGTTGCTTAATCCATTCCTTCCCGCCCCACCACCAATACAATAATACCCCACTGAGGAGACCCACCCACCAGGAAATCCCCCTTTAACACCCTGCAAAGGAGCAGCCAGATTTATCTCTGCCGCTGTTCTGGAAAACTAAACGAGGACTCATCTGCTCTAATCCCCTCTTAAGATTTCAAGATGAGGCCTGTGTTCATATATTAGCATATCTAACAGCTCCTACGTGTGCCCTGCAAGGCTATTGGTCCATGGAAGTAAATCACGTACCAACACACTCTTCAGGTACCCTACTATCTCCCTCTGAAGACATAAATGACTGAGCCTTTGCAACGACCTCATAAAAATGCCTGAAATGAAGACTTGGGTTAAATGGGCTTGGAGATCTCCATGAAAAACAAATCTCATGACTCATCCACAGCCTCCTGCTAGAGAGTTTGGGGACCACTCCTTACACGTGATGCACAGCATTTCCATTCGCCTCGTTTCTGGCATGGCAGCTGCGACTTCCTTGGTCTGGGTAGGAAACAGGCACTCCAGTTTGAGGAAAATTCTGAGATTTCTACAGCTCCTTTGGGCTTGCGCTGGAATGACAGTGAGGCCTTTCAAGACTTTCACAAGTCTTGAAAAGCCTTGAAAAGATCTCAAAAACCTGTAGGTAGATGTCAGCCATGGAGGAGCTGAAGGTTTGGGGTGAAGGTATCCACTTGGGATGTGGGTGACTGAACATTTTGGCCGTTGCTGTTCTTGAGGCTATGCTGTTTCATGCTGAAAGTCTTAAGTTAGTTAGGGAGTACTGACAGTGTTAGGGAGCACAAGTTTTCATGGCTTGTGGTGGACGGGAGGAGGCTGGGAAGGGGTAGGGAAGCCGAGGGCCACCACCAGCACTGACTGGTGTGGCACCCCGTTGTGAGTCACGCAAGACTTCTGTGTCCTCACTGTTATACCACCCACTGTGCACTGCGCACAACACACCCAGCCTCGTTGTGGGGAGTTGTCCTGGGCAGACTTTTGAACTGAACCACTATTACACAGTGTCATGGTTTAACCTCAGTCGGCAACTGAGCACCACGCAGCCGCTCGCTCACTCCGCACACCCCCCCCGGTGGGATGGGGGAGAGAATTGGAAGAGTAGAAGTGAGAAAAACTCATGGGTTGAGATAAAAACAGTTTAATAATTGAAATAGAATAATAACAACAACAACAACAATAATAATAATAATAATAATACACAAAGCAAGTGATGCACAGTGCAATTGCTCACCCCCCGCCGACCGATGCCCAGCCAGTCCCCGAGCAGCGGCCCCCCTGGCCAGCTTTCCCCAGTTTCTGTACTGAGCATGACGTCCCATGGTGTGAAATGTCCCTTTGGCCAGTTGGGGTCAGCTGTCCTGGCTGTGCCCCCTCCCAGCTTCTTGTGCACCTCCAGCCTTCTCAGTCAGTAGAGCATGGGAAGCTGAAAAGTCCTTGGCTAGTGTAAGCACTGCTCAGCAACAACTAAAACATCGGTGCGTTATCAACTTTGTTCTCATCCTAAATCCAAAACACAGCACTGTACCAGCTGCTAGGAAGGAAATTAACTCTATCCCTGCCGAAACTAGGACACACAGTTCCCTGAAATTGCTGGAGAACGGACTTTCTGACCAAGGCTGTGAATCAGGTCTGGATGATGCTAAACTGAAGACTGGGTGATTTGATCTCAGCCTTTTCCCAAGACCCAAACCAAGTTGGTCCTCTTAGGATAAACAAATTCAGATGTTTGCTGTGGTTTTTTGGGCCATGGTTTCCGTCTAACTACTTCATTTTGCCTGTCTGGAAGCAAGAAATACTAATATATCCACTAAGCTCCTGAATGACGTTGTCCACTAAGAGACTTGTTGGGCCATGTAATATGCAAGCCCAAGAGTTTTTGCTCCTCCCAGCTAACTTGGGAGAAGCATCTATTTGGTGGGATGCATTTTCAGGCCCATAACCATCAGAAACTTTGTTGTGCCAGCACAAATCCCAATTCCCCTTTCCATACTCAGTCCTGCAAGCCTTTTGCTGGCAAGTCTGGAACTGCACTGAAGACCTGAGCCATTTGCATGATTAAAGGTTGCAGGACCAAGCTGATTAGAGAGATTCAGCAAATTCTGCAATCAGAGCATTAGCACAGATCCACTAGGTGAGGAGCTGGCTCTGGCTACGCAGTTGGCTTCTCCTCAGAGTAACTTCCACTGGTTTCCACCGAGAGCTGGAAGTTCTCGGCTTCTCTCAGGATTGATCTCTGCACCTGCAGAGCGAATGCCTGTAAATATTGTTGTGGTTTTGGTGGCTTTTTCTTTATAATATGAAAACCTGCTGCTTTGATTAGAGGTGAGGGGAAAAAATCTGACTGTTTTCTGGCATTTAGTCCCTAATTGGAATATTCCCTTTGGATATTTAAAAAAAAAAAAATTAAATTGGCCCAGATATTTTTTTATGAATAATACTTTAATTAAATTTTTACATATTAAATGTACATCGATCGAAATAGTTAGACAAATATCATGAGTGTTAGTCATGTGTAAGCAAATGGATGAATCAGTCGAAGACTGAATATGTTACAACAGCCTCTCCCTCCGAGGGCACATGTGAGATGCTGAAAGGCAAGGGAAATTAACATGAGAGATAGAAGCGAGTGAGAAGAGGAAGCATAGAAAAAAAGGCCAAGAGAAAGGCGAGGTACCCAGTGGGATTAATAAGGTAAGGGCTCCCTCGCTTACGCAGATGTAAGTCATGGAGTCAAGGGACCTGAGCTCCATTCCCAGCTCTGCCACTCATCTGCTACACAGCTTCACAGCATTACTTCGTTTTCCTCTCTTCCTTGCACTTCCACCTCCTCCTTTGGTTTGCCCAGGTTAATCTGACAAGTTGTCCTCCACATCCACTTCAATCGCAGCCGGGGGACTGGGGCTAGACTTTAGGAAGAGCGGTCTAACGGTAAGGGTAGTGAAGCGTGAGGATAGATTGCCTGGGGAAGGGGTGGGAGCTCCGACCTGGGAGGTTTTCGAGAACAGGTTAGACAAACATCTGTCAGGGATAGTTTAGGCAGAGTGGATCCTGCCTTTGGGCAGAAGGGTGCGAGGCCCAAGTCTGATATCTATGATTTTGAGGTTTTCTGGAGCAGGGGCTGAGCCTGCCAGTGCATCTAGACATCAGTTTCATACAAAAGAACAAGAAGTGAGGTGTCTCATTAGAAAAAGTAAGCTTTTTGTAGGAAAAAAATACTCCTATACCAAGATGCACCCCTAATTATGCTAGCTGAAATTTTCTGCCACTTCCACTGAATTAGATAAAGGTTATCCTGATTTACAGCAGGCCAAGAGGAGAATCAGGCCCCATATTGTTCTGCTGATGGCCGAAATATATTTTTTACTTTATCCGATTTATTCAGTAACTGATTTTCAAAGGCATTTCCTAAGGGTTCTTGGTTGTTCTTTTTCTTTTTTCTCTGCACTTCACATATCATCTATCCCCACTCATTACATAGGGCAGCAGCAGTGTTGCCACCGAGGGAGCTTACATTTAACAGCAAGAGAGGAATCTTTAGCAGCTCCCATCCCAAGAGACTGCAGGATGCGTAGCTTTGATTTTGTTGCTGTAAGATAGGCAGGGATGAAAGCAATGTGCGCTCTCAGTAAACCCTTAAGGTACTGGGTTCCTCCAGCAGTTTGGCAAATGCCTTCCACTCCCACTAAAGTCACCGAAGACGGTGTAGGCAGAACAGGTCATCACCCTTCCTCCCCCGCCATGTTAATACGCTGGATAAGGAGCCATGAGTTGTTCCCACCAACTCTGGAGTGCACACCCCCATAGCCGTGGGGTGTGGATGCTCTTTAAGAACCTGTAGCAGAATAGCAGATGTAAAATCAGGAATAACATCATGTCCGGTCGTCAAATACGAAGGCAGGGCTGACATAAGAGCAAACAGGCATTTGGTGAATTAAAAGCAGCGAGAATGAGAAGTATAAGCTGGAATTGCAAGTTTTCTTGCAATCAGGTTGGCGAAGCTCTGGAAAAGCCTCACAATGTGAAAGAGAAGAAGCAAAAATACCGTAATGACATATAGCCTGAGGAAGGGAATGCTTCATCAAAGGAAATGTTATAATTTGGCTTAAAATGGGTGAACCCAGAGACAGAGACCGAAGCTGGATCAAAACCCACAGCACCTGCCTCTTCTTCCCACTCGCTCACAGCCCCCGTCTCTCTTCAGAGAGACTCCAATCCCTGCCTGGAGGTTATTCACATTCTGGGTGCCCATCATTTTCCTCGCCTGGGAGGGCAAAACCCATGTGCAGTCCAGACTGGAAGAGATCATCTCCGTAGGAGACAGCATCTCTGCACACTTCCAGCTCCGCTCACCACGAAGGCTGACGAGTGTATGGCACGGGGCTGGGCAAGAAAACTGCATCTCTGTGATTAGGTAGGTGGGCGTTATTCAAGTTTAAGAAACCTGGGCAAAATAAGGTAAGCCTAAGATTAATGAAATTGCCTTGTCTTACGAATACAAATGATGACTGGTTGAGAAAGTTGTCTGGAGGTGTTTGGTATCCTTTGCTTCTACAGCAGGTTTGGGGGGTTTTTTTGAGCTCAAGTAGCTATCTCATGCTGCAACAACTGTGCTACAGTTCTGATTATGGGAGGGATCATGTAGCAGCAGGAGAACCACGTCTTGACAACATCTATCCACAATTTTGAAATTGTTTTGGGGTCACTGGTTCAAAAATCTGCATGGCTCAGTGAGGAACAGAAATCATCATGTCAGAGAGCTTCTTGATGGGCATCAGAAAACCCAGACCATTCTCCTAACCCAGGTTGGATGTTCCAGTTGGAGACAGCTCACTCCTTTAGCTGGCTTCTTGTCCCTGCAGTAAGAGCATGTGGCACTTGCCCACACTGCAGGATGAGAACTGCATGTCACCCGCCTCACCAGTATGGACACATGTGGGTGCACAGTTGTCCATGACAAGTAGCCCATTCACATTGGTGGGGGCAAGGTAGACACTGTTTCTGTGCGTGTGAGAGCTTCACTGTTTTAAATCACGAGTAGACACAAGTTATGGCTATTTTATTGTTTATATTATTATTATTATTTAACCCCTGTCTATCATTTGACAGTGAAGCTGATGGAAAACTTCCATTTATCTCATTTCTGTGGTCTTATATTCACCAAGAACTCAAGCTTTTTGTCTTATTCTGGGTGTGACAGACTGCCTGGTGGTCTCCTAGCCAAGCATTCACCTTGCATGTTTTTGCTCATCTTCCCAAATCAAACTGATGACATTTTCAGTCCAGCAGGATGACAGGCTAACTCTTCGTGGTAGCTAAAATGAACCGTTATTAGGACATACATGAAGTAGAGGGTGAGGTCTGCTTTGAAAGCATTGTGGTGCAGATGCTTTTCTTCAATTTTTAAGTACTAGGACTCATTGTACTAGGACTCATGTCTGGGACAAACACCAGGCTGATCACCAGTTCACAGAATTGTCTTAGCCATACTGTCAATGCACAATTATGTATGGAGGGTTATCTTTATTTTTTTCACTTTTTCTGTTGTGATTATTTTGATTGAGTCTTCCTAGGACTGAAAGATTTAAGGGAATGCCTCTTAGAACATGACCGTTGGTCATAAGAGTTCCTGCAAAGGCTTGGCCATAAAAGTTCTATGCATGACAAAGTTTGGGGTCTGCACCCGCTTGGCCAGCGGGTGTGTTTATGGAGAGTATAGCTATTTCCTTCAGAAAAGGGTGGTGTAGGTCAGTTCTCGAGGTTACTGTTTTGGTTGGGTGAGCCGGTAGATTTGTTAGTTTGCCCTCCCTTAGAAGATGCACTCCTTGCTGTAGTGTCCTCACATGCACTCCCTCCGTGATGGACAAGTACGGAACTGAATACAACTTTAGACAAGTGTTCAATATATTTAGCTCCCTTTTCCGCTCGCAAATTATACAAGAGCTTCAACTATAATCAGAATATCTGTCATCCAAAGCTTATCTGCTGACTTATGATTGCTTGTAAATCATCCAGTCTGCATCCGGGGCTTTGCAATTTTCTTATTCCTCTCTGTCTAAATAGATCTGCAGCCCCCGTTGCTTTAGCAGCTAGCTGCATCCTCAAGTGCTTGGGATTAGAAAGCAGGAAGATAATGATTGCTCTCCATTTCACAGGTGGGCAACTGGGGCAGAGGCAGGGCAGATGAGCTGTTCAGAAGTCATGCTGTTTAGGACTGAGCCCCTTCTCCCTCAGGAACCACAGATCCAGCCTCCAAACCATGCTTCCTCTCACAAGCTATTTATAAAAAGTGGCTTTTGTACTTTGGGACCTGCATAAAACTTTTCTTCCTCCCCAGCTGGGTGAAACTGAAACCCACAGGGAAAAAAAAAAAAAAAAAACAAAACCAAAAAAGATTGCCAAAGCCTGCTGCAGGGGGGTGAGCAGTTCCCTGCAGTTCCCCCAGCACCCAGAACCCCCTCCCTTCTCCAAACTGAGCCTGTAACGCAAAAACTTCTGCAAGCCAAAAAATTGCCTAATTGCCTCAAATTGATTCCATGGTTTTATTAAGATATTTGCCCAGCTCTATTATGGTTAATTATTTGTATTACAGTAGACTCTGAGGCCCCAAGCAGAGATCAGGGCCCCATTGTGCTAAGCACTGTACAAGCGCATATAACAAAATCACTCCTTGCCCCAGATAGATAGCTTACAGTTAGGTGGAGAGCTTCAGTGGAAACATACCACAGCTCGTGTGAACGCCTTTCAGGAGAGACTAATGTGGATTTCAAAAGCCAAAAGGGTCCCTCGTGAGAGCCTGGGCTGCTTTCATTGTGCACGCTCCCCGCAGCCCCGCTCTTCTTGCTGAGCTCCGGTATAAAAAATCGAGGGAGAATATTGACATACAACCAACAGAGGAACCCCCCCACCTGGCCCAAGGCTTCATGATGGGAAGCGGGGGAAATAATAGAGAAGAGGAACGAAAAGTGGGGAAAACAAAACAGGTTCCCGTGCTGCTTTCCCCTTTACCTTTCGTTTGTGCTTGGAAACTCGGCTGCGGGAGGTTCATGAGGGAGCTTGTTTCCCCGGGGATTTCCAGCCTCATTTTGCAGATGCAAAGCGTTCCTCTGTTTAGGTAAACGTTAAGATGAGCACCCGGCTTTCAGCTAGCCTTGCAGAGTCCCCACACCCGCTACTAGTGCTTTTCTCTGCTTCCCAGCCCGGGTGAGGAAGAGGAGGAAAAATGCAAAGGAGGAACCCTAGGCTTCTCCTTCCTCCTCCTCCCACCCCACTCCACAGCCAAATCTCTGCGGCTGCATCTTGCCCATGCGTGGGAGATCTTGCTTATCAAGGGGTCGGCGCTGGGGGAGCTTTTCCACACCTGCAAGTGAGTGGGGAGAGTTTTGAGACCTTGAAGCCTTGCTGGAGGTAATGCTCGGGCCTGGGAGCGTGGCAGGTATTGGATGAACGGCCAGCTGCTGATTCAACTGAGGGTACTGCTTGTACCCCGGGTGCTGCTGAGCTCTGGGTGACCCTCTCGGGATGCTCCGGAGGTGCCTTGCAGAGAGACCATGCATCTCTGCATCGCCCACCTCTGTCTTGTGCTTTTCCCTGCGTCGCAACCCAGGGTTGAGAGGATGTGAAAGGCAGCAAACTGTAGCCCAAAACCAGGGGAAAATCCAGTTGTTTCCAAACACTAAATTCGGGACTCAAGTGGAACAGGAACCTCTGGAGATAATGCAGTGTCTGTGTGTGTGTGTGTGTGTGTGTGTGTCTGTGTGTGTGTGTAAAACGGCCTTGCAGAATCCCCCAGCTTTAGCAGGGCTTTGAAAAAGATCTGGGTGGTGATTCAAAATCCAGGTTATGACCTGTGACCTTTGGATGAGAAATTGTTGCCATTTAGGATGTGTTAGGAGGTCCATCCTTTTCATCAAATGCGTGTTTCTTCTTGCTGCGGGAGGCAATCACACCGGTATATCATTAACTCGCAGAAAAGGAGGCTGTAAAAGAAGTTGATGGGGGACCTTAGCCCACACCCTGCTGGGGTCTGCTCAGAGCACAATATCCCAGCGACCATGAGATTAAGCTAAAGAGAAAAGTGAAAATGCTTTTCACGATTCACACGCCCTTTAGATTGTTTTATTAAACCATTTGAATAGGGATTTCCCTTTCGGCCGACAACGGGGCCCGGCCAATGCATAGTTCTAGGTTGCTATGACTTAGTTGGTGCTGGCTAATCACAAGTGAGGGCAAATTTCATATAAAATATCTCAGGCCATTGTCAACCTAATGCAGCGTGACAGTGCCAGCACAAAGGGGGATTCATTCACCCCAGCAGGTAATAAGGACGATTTGCCATACCAACCAGGCAGTCTCGAGGGGGGCTGTCAAATACGATCAGAGCAGCGAAATGGAGCCTCACATTCCATTCTCAGGTGGGCGAAGGCGATCCTTTTGTTCGACCATGTTGCTTCTGATAACAGAATACAATTTTTTTTTTTTTTTTCCTTCCCCATATCCCATTGACCAGCGGGGCTGTTTTGCATAGCAGTCTTTGGGGCTTGCCTTTTTTTTCTTGCCTTTTATTTTCGAGGCCAGAAGGGACCCCGATGATCCTTTAACCTGGAACGCGCCCCGGAGAATTTCACCCCAGTCCTTCCCCGCTCCTTTTCCGCCGTCCCTTTTCATTAAGGACTTGGTCCTGCCACGGTGAGCGCGCTGTATCTCTGCTAATAACCCCCAATTGGCACACAGCTTCCTTTTGTCTAGAGCCTCCCAGGGACATCAGGCCCTTGGGGAGACAAGGGGTCGGGGCAATTTGGGGCGGTTCGAAGGGCCGAGAGGACAGTGCTGTTTCAGGACTTGAGACGGCGATGAAATATTCAAAAGGCGGCATTTATGGGACAGTGGGAGGGGGGGGGATCAGACGCCGAGTGTTTCACACATGACCAAGCCGACAGAAAGACAGATAAAACGTGCTTGCATTAAGCAGGGTAGGTAGGGAGACATACATGGTAATGATTAGATCGACAGAGAGATAGGGCGATAGAGAGAGAGATAGAGGGTTGTTTGCTTTGCAGGTATCAGACTTGGGTTACTGATACCAGACCGTCCTGCTGATTTGCCTATCTTGGGGGTCTGGTTACCTGCGATCACCTGGGGTTATTTTGACAGTAGCTAATTAGCGAGAGCATTCCAGCCCTCGACCCACCCTCAGCTCACACGAGGGCTCGGAGGGCGGCAGGGAGCACCGGCCCTGCTCCCAGCGCCACGCACGAGGCTCCTGGGCTGCTCCAGCGTCTGACAACCTGGCTGTACCTGTTTCAGGTAGAGCCTGAAAAGTTTGGAAGCACAAGCCCTGCACTGGAAGTTGCAGCTCTGTTGTGCTGGGTACAACAATAACCATAAGCAACCAGCAGAAAAAAAGTAAAAAGAAAAAGAAAAAGAAAAAAAAAACACCGTTCAGATGTTTTAGGGGGACTTGGCCTTCAGGATTTTACAAACTCTGTTAATCCAACCTCCTTCAATCCAACATTCCCTCTTATCTGTATCACCTTCATGTTCCCTGGCAGGAATTGCCCATTTAATAATTTCCCTCCGATGATCTGAATCACAGCTAATCTGATCAAATGTCTTTTTAGGGCCTTTCATCTTCCCAGGGATGTGTTGACACTAGCATGCTGGTTCAGAGGAAACAAGAACTCAATCAGAACTTCGTTCAAAACACAGATGGGACCCAAACCTAACCTTTCCTTTAAGATATGCAAAAGTGTGGTTAGCTTCTTGTTATTATGCTTTGCATTTGCATAAATCTTTGCATTTTGGGGCCTGATTTTTAAAAGGATAAAAAAGTTAAACAAACCCCGGAGCTGGATTTTGATGAGAAACAGTGCAGAATCAGCTGGGCATGGAGTTGGCGTGGCTCACTGTGAAGAAGGGCATAGGCTGTGGCGTCACGCAGAGCCCGGCATGGATCCGCAGGGCAGCTCCTGGCTGGCATCACTTGCTGCAGTGTGGGTGCTCCGAAGCTGCGTTTCTCCCACCGCTGCATCTGCTCTTGGAGCCACCCTCACCCCATTTCAGGGTTAGACCTGAAAGCCTCGATGACCCGCAACCCCAAGGACTGCTGTTTTTGCAAAGTGGCCTTCCCCAGACTTGGAGATAAACCCACTTGGGAAATGCTGTTAAAGACTAGGGGACCTGAGACAAGCCTACACGCCAGACAACGGCAGCAGGCGTTTGGGTTTCACTGGTGTACGGCTCCAAATCATTCAGGTCAGTCTGTAAATCTGCACTGAGACTGTAGTCTCACAAACAGATCTTTGAGGAATGGACTTAGTGATCCTTCTGCGTCCAGGGGATCCCAGGCAATCATTTAGGCTCTGCTCTTGTCCAAAGGATCCCATGCAATCATGCTCTTCTGGACAAGATTGATGGGGGTTTATATAGCTCTGGACATGTCTTCTCTGTGCAACGCAGAGCTGCTCTGGAAAGTCCTGGAGCTACTGCCAAGACCTATAATGGCTGTAAGCCCAAATGAGGTGCTGATAAGAAAGTAGCCATGACCACACAGCTCAGCACAGAGGCAGTACTGATGTTCCCATGGAAGGCCCTATGGAAAAAGAGTGATCCAAGCGTAAGCATCACTCCGAGGGTAACAAGGCATCATGCAGTGCTGGGTGAGGAGAAAAGTCCTCCCTTTTGCCCCTCTCCTCTGTAATGTTGTAGGCTGAAAGGATGCACAAAGCTCAGGCTATAGAGTGTAAGCTGAGCTTTCTGTCTCTGTCCTGTATGGACAGTATGTGGTCTGTGGTGTCAGTCAATAGTGATCACCATTTGAATGAATTTATGAGTGGTTTTTTATGTGCCATGAGATATGAATTTTGTCCATTTTTGCAAGCGGGGAAACTGAGGCAGAGTTTCGGGGTCACTCATGTCCAGAGAGGGACTTTGTGCAGCATTTGTAGCCCACTGGGTGAAGCAGTCACCAGGCTCTGATCTTTCTAAAGTCTCCAGAGTCTTCTCAGAGTAACAACAAGGACTTCCTGACTGATGCCGCTCTGATCGAGCAGAAAATCAGGGTCAGGGCACTTGGCTGCTTGGCGTTTAGACGGGAGTGACACCAAGTAAAGAAATGAAAGCTTTAAAGCAGCTCAGGATCTCTTCCTAAAGCTTTGACTTTGGAAAACATTTTCCAATATACCTAGTATGAATACAACACGTGCTGTCGAATTTGGGAATGTGCTCTGTGGAATGATTCACCCTCCCACCAGGAAGCTTGACCTGTCCCCTCCCTCCTTTTACAGTCCTTGTGTTGAGCACATCCAAGGCCACAACTTGCTCCTTTCCACCTTTCCTAATGGGCAGAAGGTGCATCTTTGAAAGCAAACAGCAAGCGTGGTACAAGGGACCCCTTTTAAGGGATAAGGGGGTAATTGAGGAGCCTTCGGTGCCAGGCCAGGAGATGCTGTTGCAGGAGACCAACTTGTTGAGGTTGGTGAGGATGGGTCAGGGGAAATACGAACGCTGGAAACAGAGGCCTCTCCGGAGAGGAGCTGAAGGAAGCTTGAGGCTGAGCCAGACAGGTTATGTAAAACCCTTTCAGTTGGTTTATCTGAGATGGGATCCTCTATTGCTACAATCGAGAGGAATGTGGTGAAACTGAAGCTCACCTGCCTCCAAGGCCGCGAGAGCCAATATTTTGTTTCCAACGTTCCCAGTATTTTCCCCACAAGCAATGTCAGACTCACAGCAGCCGTGACACCTCTGTGATCCTCCTCCTCCTCTACCATGGGAACAACGCTTGTTTCCCTCCAGCACTTGGGCACTGTCTCTGCAGCATGGATGGATCTGTCAGCTGGCGTGTGCCAAGGGGTTCCCTGTTCACCGTCTTCACCTGTGCCAATATTTAATAGTTCTGACTGGCAAACTATTTGCTTCTTTGTGATCATAAAAAAAAAAAAAAAGGCTTTTAACAATTTTTTCGCAACTTCCCTCCTCCTTTCCCTGGGGAGAAATATGTCCTGTGCTCTGAGATGTGACCCTTCATTTCTTAGAACCATAGAATCCTAGAATAGTTTGGGTTGGAAGGGACCTCTAAAGGTCATCTAGTCCAACCCCCCTGCCCTGGGCAGGGACATCTTCAACTACATCAGGTTGCTCAGAGCCCCGTCCAACCTGACCTGGA
This sequence comes from Aptenodytes patagonicus, assembly GCF_965638725.1. Taxonomy (NCBI): domain Eukaryota; kingdom Metazoa; phylum Chordata; class Aves; order Sphenisciformes; family Spheniscidae; genus Aptenodytes; species Aptenodytes patagonicus. The sequence goes on along the minus strand of NC_134950.1, from coordinate 169,462,465 downwards.
ATGTTTCCAGGGATGGGGCAGCCACCACCTCTCTGGGCAACCTGTGCCAATGTCTCACCACCCTCAGCGTAAACAATTTCTTCCTTATATCCAGTCTGGATCTCCCCTCTTTTAGTTTAAAACCATTCCCCCTTGTCCTGTCGCAACAGGCCCTGCTAAAAAGTCTGTCCCCATCTTTCTTATAAGCCTTCTTTAGTGCAAAGAGCATTGTAAGGTGGGGGACATCATCCCCGTGTCCTGAACCCTCGGTTCTTGGCTCTGAGGGATCTGCTCGTTGGCAAGTTTAACACAGAGACCAGGCGGGCTGAGGGACTGGAGTATCTTCTGCTGGTATCTGGGACAAGCAAGGCTGCGTTGCTGCAGGTGGTCCTTGCTTATCCCGCACACAGAGTTCAGGGCCAGCAGGCAATGCCATTCATGTTAGTATAAGCCAATAGTGATGTCTGCATATGTTTTTGCAGCTCCTGTGAGCTCTGATTCACCAGTCCCGTTGGATTTCACTCCCGCTATTCAGAAAGGCTGTCAGTGTGAGCCTAAAGAAACCCCCTTCTCCTGGGGGTCACCATCTACTTAACAACTGATGAGGCTCAAGGTAGCCCTGAGATGTACCCTTCAGAGCTGAGGCCTTCCTCCAGCCTTGGCTTCAGTGTAGTTGCAAATAAGGAGCAGGCACTGACTTTTACACTATCAGTGCTTCAGCTCCTGCATCCGTGGTGAGGAGCATTTGGTATTAATCTTTTCTGGCATCCTTCTTTTTCATCCAAAGTGGTGCAACACGGCCTTTCGTTCAAGCCCTTCTGGTTTAGCTTTCACCATGGAGGTGTTGATGCGTGACAAGGGAACAGCACAGCTCTCCTCCCACACCTAGGTAAGGTGGCTCTCTTGATGGATTCAAGGAGGAAACCACAGTGTGCTGATAGCAGCTGGGTAGTCCTCTTTATGCTACAGTTGAAAACAAAATTCACCTCACCTGAGTCAAAGACTGGGCTTCCAAAACTCTCAAAGCTCATTTCACAAAGTCCTCACCATCTTCCTCCATTGGGCAACGCCTTCCTCCCCTGCTATCCCCATGATGTCTAACCTGCAAGAAGGACCCCAACCACAGTAATCGGGGGAAATTGAGCTGTTAGGACGGGCCCTTGGTGTAAGAGGCAGGGCTGTGATGGCTCCAAATACCAGAAGCACTAGTCTGCCCCCAGTTTTATTTCCAGTTTCTTGGTTCTTGGGGTTTATTTAGATTTTTTTTTTTTTTTTTTAATCCAGAGTCAATGTAGTGTCAACTGTTGAGCAAATCCTAACATGACAGCTGTGGGTTTGTATCCCCTCGAGCCAAGGAGGGAATTGAAACTCTTTCTCACACTCCCTGGGTACATGCCCTACCAGACAAATGTTGGAAAGACTTTACACCTTCCGCCTCTCAGAGATGGGTGTCTGGGTGTCTGAAATAGCTGACACAACAGGTAGCTTTCTCTTGTCTTTTAGCTTTGAAAAACGAAGCTCGGAGAAAACAGCATGTCTCCTCCCCGCAGTCCTGCTAAGCAGATATGATATTTTCTCCATTTTACCCCGCTTGCTAAGTGACTCTCCCAAAAGCACTCAAGAAGTCTGTGGTGTCAGAAATTCAAGGCTTGCAGCCACACCGTTGCAGTGTCTTTCCTAGTGTGGAATGGGGAGTAGGATCCTCTATTCAAGAGTAGACATGCTAATGATGGCTGGGAGGAGGGGCTAAGATGTGGGAACTCTTTCCTTCACTGTCATACATCTCCAGGAGCAATTTCTTTTCCACACTGTTTATACGTTATTCAGCCCAAAAAAGCATTAAGTCAGTGTTTCACTCCAAGGGCTATGTTTCAAAAAGGATGGTAACAAGATCCTGGGCAGTAAAGGGTTGTTGGCATGGGGGGTTTGTGTCCACAGAGCAGAGGCAGTAGCTGTTCTTGAGACATCAAGGTTCCCTTTGCAAAGAAGCTTCCACACCTTCAGGAGGACCATCTAGAAAAGTGGCATGCTGAGTGGAAAACCCTTAGAGCAGGGTCCATCTCTACTGCTCAGCTATCTGTTCTCCAGCTGTACGTCTTCCTTCCTCGCAAGAAGTACAGCCCAGAACCACCTCAAGCAAGACATCCTTCCTTCCTTCCTTCCTTCCTTCCTTCCTTCCTTCCTTCCTTCCTTCCGACTGCACAGATCTCTGCTTTCTTTTAAAGAACAGTCAGTGGAAACAGTGGTGCCCCCTTTCTAAAATACCACCTAGTTCTTCGAGCTCTGGTCGAGGACACAGGACTTGCAACTTCAGCTCCCAACTGAAGGTGGGTTGCATTGCTGCATCCCAGGAACTTGCTGTTACCACCAGGCCACTGCGCAGGGAGGAAGGAAAGACTTAGGGTGTTAAGAGTGGGGACGACAAGGCTCAGTGCTATGGTACAAAGGTGGTAAAGAGACTGTAGCTTTTTAAGACCAAAATAAACCATTATGTTCATCCTTCTACATCACCATAGTCCTTCCTCTTACATATCTGGGATATCTACCTGACTTGGGGTTAATCATTTAGTCACTCAGAGAAAAATTCAGGGAAAATAAGTCACCGTCTGGGCAGAAGAACACGAGAGCAGGTTTCATATATTAGACAGTTGAGATATTTATGCAGTTATTCATTTGCCTTCCTCATCCCACAACTTGATGACCTCTGTTCAGCTCCAACACCTTCTGCCCACGATCCTAAAGACATCACTGAATTTAGCATTGCAGGCTCCTGAGGAGATAAGCAGGATTGTCCTCAGGTGTACGGATAAGGAAGCAGAAGCACAGACTGACTAAAGGATTTGCCCAAAGTCACATAAAAAAGCCCTGTGAAAGCAGGAAATCAAATCTTAGGTCACCTCATCCTCAGGCCTCTGAATTCTCATGTTGATACTGCTGGGCTGTGTGTTTTTGCATCCCAAGATGTTTCTGCTGCAGAGAGAGGGTGGTCAGAGGTGTTCTGCACAGGACATTCAGGCTCTCAGCTTCACAGACCGGGCTCCTTAGGAAACAATTTCCAGAAGCGACCAGTGACTTGGAGACCTCTGCATTAGGGGACAGCTACAAAGCATCCCTAAAGGCCCTCTGTAAGTCTCAGCACCTTTTTCACTGATAACCAACCCCCCCAAAAGGGTCCAGAACAGGGTACCTTGAAGCACCAGCCATCCAAGTCTCTAAGCCCTGCAGGGAAACTAAGGAGCAGGCAGGAATTAAACAAGCTGAAGCCAGAGCTTTGGTGACCTTGTGCTGCACTGAAAACAAAGTGGTTAAAATGCTCTTAAGTCAACATCCCCATGAGGTATTAGTCCCTATTAACCTCCTCTTGCCAGATGACTTTCCAGAAGCTCTCTTCAAGTCAGAACGAGCTGCTTGTCTCCTGCTACCAGAACCACCCAGAGAGGAATGAGGCGACCTGACAAATATACTGCACTTTCCTGTTATCTTTGCTAAGTCTCTTGCATTTTTATATGGCACCTTAATAACCCCTCATTTCCATTACAAGTGCATGCTTTCCTTCTGCTTATCTGTATCTCCATACACTCCTTCTCCATTCCTGCAGCCACACCACCTCCGGCTACAACCTGGGGAGCTCTTCAGAGCTTAGCAGGGTCAGGTCTGCTTAGTAATCGGAGGACAGTCCTGTAACTTAGGAGGTGGCAGGACGTGATTCACGCGATGGCACTCTTCCATCTGCGTCAATATTGAACTCGGTGCCTTAAGTTAGGGGTAGGAGATGTAAACCCAGTGCCCTAATTTCGTGGAGTCAAGAGATCAGCTGCAACTTTCTCAAGAGACAAAATCCTAACCTCAGTGCCCGGGGCCAGATCTCAGCTTCTTTGCTCTGCCTGCCTACATTCCCCAGGTAGTTACGATCAAATACAATGCTATTTGCTTCCTGTTGTGTGCTGTTAAGTGGTGGCTGCACTCCACCCCAGGGGTGGCTGCATTTCAAAAGCAGGGGAGTGATTACGGCGTATACAGGCTGTAAAAGGCACCGGGCTCCTTCTGGGAAGAGGAGAGCCGAGTATAATCGGTCCTTCTTAAGGCAAATCCTATCAATACCCTCCTTGAGCTGTAGACTTTCAGTAAGGGCCAGCAACAGCGGAGAGTTTAGGTAACAGACCTGGGATTTAGGATTGGGTATCTACAACCAAAGGTGTCCTCCTGTAACTCCTTGTTCAGCTGCCACCAAGTCCTGGCAAATGCAGAAATTCTGCAGACCCTCTGGCTGCGTTGCCTGAAGCTCCCTGGGTTTTGGTGAGCTCTGCACCTGTATGCACAAACACCTCTGTTCTGAGCTAATGGCTCCTGCTGAAGCCCAGGTGGGATCCACAACCTGTGGACTCCTAAGCCAAGGCCACCCCTCTCATACCCACGCAGGAGAAGGTTTTCTGCACAAACACCACGGCTGTAGATGCGTTCTTTTCAGTCCTAGCATGGCAAGGCACAGGGGCTCTCCATGGCATGTGCAAACATCAGTTCACCACCTACAGCACCTTCCAAAATAGCCAAAGGCCTGGATCAGGACTCTCCTCCTGAGCAGAGGAAGGGGTGACTCCCAAGAGATGAGAGCTAACCTACCCAAGCAACTTGCTTTAGCCACTGCAGCTGTCAGATAGAAGGGGGAAGAAGAAGAAGAATTATCACCTTCCTCTCCTGTCCATGGCAGAGCAGCATATCAAAAGTTTTCAAGATTAGTTAGGCCACAATGGGAGGAGGTGGAAGGTGTGTCAGCTATTCTCTGGTCAGGCACTATACCCTCTACCTCCCTACCAGAGGGTAATGGCATTCATCCCACCAGCTTATCTGACTGGCTTCTACGAGAAGCCTTGGCCTTTCACAGACCCCAGGGCTGGTCATCAATGTCCTTGGAGACATCATACAAAGCTCCCCACCCCCAAGATTTGGTTTCTGGATCCCACCTGGGCTTAGGCAAGTGCAAGATGCCAAGTCCCCAGTCCTGTTAGAGCTAGGCTCATCTGTTCATGCTCAAAAGCTGAGCTTTCACACAACTCAGGAACTGCGTGGTCACCATTTGCAGGAAGCTGGGATCCTTCAGGCTGGACAGATGCTGAACAAGGGTTTTTCAAAATCACATTGTGGAACTGAGGGTTCCTGCATTTTCCTTTTTTGGTTCTAGCCCTCAGTGACTTACTAACCTCACGATACGTATTGACAACATGTTCCAGGACATTGCTCATACCTTCGGCTTGTAAGTTCATGCACATTATTTGATTTGCATATTGTTGTATTTGGTAGTCTTCCCAAAGCGAAGCAGCGCTGCACAAGTTCTTGCTTAAGCCTTCAATCCAGCCGGGACTGCTCTGCAAGCATGCAGTTTTCATTTCTCCCCGAGAACATGCTGGCTTTTTGGCTTGGCATATTAAACTCTCTTCACGTTAGTAAAGCCTGGAAGCGTTTAGAAGGTAAAGAGTAAGCCAAAATGCCCAGGGAAAGCTCAGATCAGCACAATATGGTGCTGAGAAGGTTTGAGTGGTTTTGAGTAGGCACCTCGTCAGCTGATGCAAAGCTCAGTAGAAGCTGGTGAAGCTGCGTCAACTGAAAACCTGACCTTCTGCCTTTATGGATCCATTCATATTTCAACACTGTCCTAGCCTAATCACCCGAAAGGTGTCAGAGACAACATGCTTTCTTGGCTAACTGGTCTATAGGCACGAGGTGAGCTCATGTAGGGAATGGTATAGGAGGTTAAGGGAGGCCAGTTATCAGAATTGTTGTGTCTTAGAATTGCCTCAAGGGTTTGAGAATAGCCGTGTCCATGTTAAAAATGCCATTTTGCTGAAGCCAAAAAGCATTGCAGTGGTGTTTTCTGAGGTCTGGTGTTGAACTCCAGGGTCATTTCTAGTGAGTGAAGAAACATAACAAGACCAAAACTTGGGGGGGGGGGGGGAATAAAAAATGATATTTTGGTATACCCCCATTTGCAAAGCAGTTTGAAATGTTTGGTTTTCATTTTGGCACAGTGTAGAAAAAGCACTGGCATCCAGGAAAGCCAGGCTGAGCTGGATGAGGGCTGAGCTGAAGGGCTGAGCTGCCCTTTCTCACCCAGCTCCAACTAGGATGACAGGCTACGAAGGAAGGTCTCCACAGAGACTAAGGCTCCTCAGTCCCTAACCATGACATCTTTTGGCTGATCCCACCCCCCATCCTGAGGCAATGGGCAGAAAAAGAAAGCTCATTTCCAGTCCCCTTGGCAAGGGCCTTAATTAGGCAAGTGAGCAGAACTTTGGCTAGAGGAAAGATGCCATATATTGAACACTGTCTCGAAGTGAGCTAGACAGCCTAGGAAAAAGAAGGTGGCCTCAGGATGGAAGGTGCAGACAATGTTTATTTTACATAGTGAGGATTGGGGAGTATCTGGCCATCCTGACATTTTCCTACCTTCCAGCCATCAGCAGCACTCCCAATCGAGGAGGAGGAGGTGCTTTACCTGGTGCTGGTCCCACCACTAAGGGTGGAGGCTGCCATTAAGTCTAGACCTGCATTTTCCACGTTATGGGAACATAGCCCAAATTCTGTGCATCTGAAGCCAAGACTGCAGCTCAGGGTATGGCTATGTGGTACACTGCCTGCAAAGTACCATATAGTATATTCTATATGCCCCCTGAAACTCAAGCTTGCACTGCTTTTTGTTTTGCCATCCTAAGACCTTAGGATGACCTTAGTCGAAACTTCTTGTCTGACCTCAGTGGCCTTGAATCAAGCCTGGTCCTGTCTACACAGGAGCTTATTTCCTAGTATAAGAAAATGTCTTTGGAGTAGGTCCAAGCCGGACCACAGGGAAGAGGAGAGTTTCCTGGCCTCGTGCCATGCTCTCGAGAGAACGTGTTCACAGGGCTGATCAAAGCCATGCTTGGTCCCTTCACTGGCCACTATTCATTGATTTCTCTCTTTCACAGCTACCAGGGAATCAGCCTTTGTCCATGCCATTGCCTCTGCCGGAGTGGCTTTCGCTGTGACCAGATCCTGCGCCGAGGGCTCGGCCACCATTTGCGGCTGTGACACCCGCCACAAGGGCTCTCCTGGGGAAGGCTGGAAATGGGGGGGCTGCAGCGAGGACGTGGAGTTTGGGAGCATGGTGTCTCGGGAGTTTGCGGATGCCCGAGAGAACAGACCAGATGCTCGGTCTGCCATGAACAGGCACAACAACGAAGCTGGAAGGACCGTAAGGATATTTAGTTTCACTTTTCTCAATCTCCCTTTAATCTTGTCTTACCTGCCATAATGAACAGTGGGAGGGAACTGAGGGGAATAACCAAACATAAATCTGGGCAGTTTAACATCATGAAACGATGATAACTGCCCTATGATAGTTCTTGTCAGGCAGGTGATCAATGTACCTGATCTATGAAAGCTGTAAGTAAATTCACCCACCCAGATTTAAATGTCTACCTTGGAGTCAGTTGTCCAGACCTCTTTTATAGAGAATGGATCAAGACAGACAGGTCTAGGATGGGATTTCATCCCAGCTTGAAGAAGACAGTTGAAAGAGCTCAGTTAATGATGCCCTAACTGTGCCTGTTCCCCTCCATTGGCTGTAGGAAGAAGGTGAGCTGTACAGCCAGAGATGTCTGTACTGCAGACATCTGAAGTTGAGAGAGAGGGACCAGGGTTTATGGGGAGGATTCAGCTGCTTAAGCAAATGCATTTTAGTATAAACTGAGATATCCTGAAGTATCCAGCCTGTCCTTGGGCTGCTACTGGGAAAGACTCTGTGTCTCCTGCAGGTCCTCTGCCATCTTGGGACTGATGGCTTAGACACCCCTGGAGCTCACAAATGGCATTAGATGCATGTGTTTAGGCAACTGAATCCTAGTTCGAGTGTAACTGTCCATTCCCCTGGGATCACCACTCTGCTCTGTAGGCTTGAGGGTGGGGAAGAGCATGAGAGCATTTCCCACCACCCCTCTTCTCAACGCTGTTCTATTTCCCAGGGAATATTTAAAGAAAATAAGAGGGAATGTGACTCTGGTACCTCCTGATTAAACTTGGACCATGCCCCAAAGCCAGCTAATGTGTTTTCCCTTCAAACAGTCATGGAGCAAAATGTATAAGGGAACAGAAAGCACAAAATCTTGCCCTCCTCGCAGTGACTGCCTCGTACACAGGGAATTTTTTCCTTAAGGTGGAACAATCCCTGTAAGAGGACGTTCTCTTTTTCATCTCAAGAATAGCCCATAAATGCCAGAAGAATGTAATCTATGGGAAACAATTTGTGAAACTGAACCACAGAGCTCTTGCTAATGGCGACTGTGGCGCAGCTTCTCTGAGATAACAGCATTTTTTTCTCATGTAGTAAACTTGAGATAGCTTATCCCTCAGTGGAAGAAAGATATCTCACTGTGATCAGAAGAGATTCATGTGGTCTTGTTCCCTCAGCAGAAGGCCTTACACATGTCTAGGAGGACATATGACTGTGCAGTGAGCTATAGCAAAACCACCACAGTTGCGCTGTGCTAGGAAACAGCTGTCCTCAGGCAGGCTAGGACTTCGGTGTGAGCTCCTCAGGTGGACAACATCAAACCCTGGTGGAGTTATCCCACCTCACACCGCAGGAGAGCTGGTCTGAAATAGGGAATACAACCTTTCAAAATGAAATACCACCAGAAACAAAAATTATCTGCAATGTAGATGACTGGAAGCAATAACATGGTTTCCTCCAGCACTGGCCCAAATTACCCCAGGTACCCCAAGGTATCGTGCATTGCTGGTGGCAGTTGCTGGGATAGATAATGAGACAAATAGGACTGTGGAGAAGCTGGGTAGAGTGGAAAGGAGGGTTTTGCCTTAAAGTGAGAATCCTTGGAAAAACTGAGCTTTGAGCAAACACCCCTGTGATCACAGGCCTGCAGAGGTCTTTTTACTGCAAGTCTTGTTACTTGACACTGAGTTATTTTTGGAAATTTTACAGATGTCAAAGATTAGAGAGCAGATGTCACACCATTATCTGAAATCCTACTGTTTTACAAAGCACTAGTGTTTTCCGTTCTCACCGTGCCAGCACTCATGGGGTAGCTCTTCCAGGTCTCCATACTCAAGTGTCTCCAGCTAAACCTGAGCCATAGGCAACGTTTCATATTAGTTCCCATATGAACTCAAACCCTACCACTACGCCAGAAGCTTTGATTAAGTTCAGCATGATTATATGAACCAAACATTTTGTGGTTCTCTCTCATCGCTAATTACAACCTCCTTTGCGGCGGGTGATGCTCCGTAAATAACACAGGAAAGCACCTGGTGAACACCAAGGTGCTGATTCATGGCAAATCTTTTGGACTCAGGCTGGCACTAGTCTGTTCACGTACCCAGAAATTTGCTGATCAGTCTGAAAATGCAGATTATCAAGTAAGTTGCATAAGGCTGTCTCCCACCTCAGAATACTGGAGGGCAACACCTCTAGAAACCTTTAGACTAATTTCATAAGAGGTAAAAGCGAATAGCAAATTTCTGGGATCAATAATCACCTTTCCATTTATTCCGGGACAGTGTTTTATGTTGAAGTCTAAGCCTTTCAAAATCAAAAGTTGGACTCCTGATTTTTTCTTTGAAATGATTTTAGAAAAATCGTAAGTCTGGCTTAAAAATAAAAATACATTATTTTTCAGGTTTCTGAACATAGCCACAAGCAAGGCTAGAATCTTCTTTGCTTAATGAAAACATACATACAAGATGGAATTCTGGACTAGATCGTTAGGACGTTTCACATTTCTTTAATTTGCAGTGGAATAGCTGTATATTTCATTTACGAAAACACTGATCTAGAAGATTTCTGTGTTCTTTGCTTCTCTGCCTCGATGTGTCTGAATTGTGTTCCTGGGTGACAGGACTGCAATACTCAGCCGTGAACATTGATAAGATAGAAGTTGGTATGCACAGAAATCACTTCAGCCCTTGGTGAAAGCACTTGGTAGATGCTTAAAGTTGGGGTGGGAATCAGAGATAGTCACTGAAAACAATAAAGTTGCAGAGGTTTTATCTGCCTCAGATCCAGCATCTGTGCAGGGCATTGACTGGAGGATAAGGTGATTTTTGTTCAAAAGTGTGTAAATGTATCTATGAAAACACTGCAACTCCTTAGGAAATCCTGGCTAAATATCAGAATGCAGTATGTATTTTGATTACAGGCTAATGTCTTCCTTCTTCTTTGCCTTTCCTCTCCTCTTTTTCAGTCTATTATTGAACTCATGCATCTTAAGTGCAAATGTCACGGCCTCTCAGGCAGCTGCGAAGTGAAGACCTGCTGGTGGTCTCAGCCAGACTTCAGGGTCATCGGTGACTACCTCAAGGACAAGTACGATAGCGCTTCTGAAATGGTGGTGGAAAAACATCGAGAATCCCGTGGCTGGGTCGAGACCCTCAGGCCCAAATACAACTTCTTCAAGGCTCCGACCGAGAAGGACCTGGTTTACTACGAGAACTCACCAAACTTTTGCGAGCCCAACCCTGAGACAGGTTCCTTTGGGACCCGTGACAGGATCTGTAATGTTACTTCCCACGGGATTGATGGTTGCGACCTTTTGTGCTGCGGCCGCGGGCACAACACAAGGACTGAGAAACGGAAAGAGAAGTGTCACTGTATCTTCCACTGGTGCTGCTATGTCCGCTGCCAGGAGTGCATACGAGTCTACGATGTCCACACGTGCAAATAAAGCAGGCAAAACCCTTCGCTGGGCTCCGAGTGGAGAAATGGATTCGAGCCTACTTCCTCTGAGGTTGCAGACATGAGAGAAGTCTACTTTTTTGATATTAAAAGAATAAAAACTTTAAAAAAGGCTAAAACTGGTTGGATAGAATAGGTCTAATGACTTCTGGGCTATCCTGAGGTACATCTGGCAGTCACACAAGTTACGCCCCAATGATGCCTCCTGTAGGAGACAGTGGTTTTTCAACCAGCCAACAACACAGAGCTGGAAAGAAGAGCATCAGCAAAAGCATGGATTTGCTCTGCTCTCACCCACCTGAAGTGACTCGTGTGATTAAGTGTCCTTTGAAAGACTTGCATCTTCCTAAGTATCTCCTTTTCCCTCAGCCAGGCAGAGGCTGTGGTGGACAGCAGCACACTAAGCTTTCTGAGATCTATCTACATACCCAAATGGCCAGACTCTGTGTATAATATGAGCAACAACAACAGCAGCAAAAGAAATAAAAGCAGATAAATTAATGATTTTAAAAAAATAAATAAATAATGCAAATACTCCTTTGCTTTTGCCCTGGAACAAGAGAAGTCTACAAACATATAATAGAGCTGTAGAGTGGGCAGGCTCTTCGCGTGAACTTTTTAGCATAGCAGCTTCTGCCAGTTTTGACGTAGGATTCAGTGACACCTGTAGAGAGGGAGGGAGGGTGAAGGAGAGGGAGAGAAAGAGAGAGAACTGCTGATGATTTCCTGCAAATGCCCTGTTGGCACACAGGTGATGTGCACGGTATGGAAAAGTTCAGTGCCTGATATGTGAAGTGAAGAGGACTCGGTGCGTGCATTGAGAAGGAGACAATCTCACGAAGGGAGATGTTGCTCCAGCTGTGGCCCAGTATGTGGCTCAGGCAACGAGCCTTCCTCGGAAACATGCAGTGCAGAGCGAGTCTCCTGGGGCTGGACACTTGCTGCTGGGCATAGAACATCCAGCTCCTCATCATCCCAGCTTGTTCCCGTAGAGGAGGAAAGGGAAAGTGTTTACCCCTCCCACCTCGTTAAAGAACGCCGTCACCAACAGTGGAAAGTGCACTTAGTCCATCCGCTCTCTGCACTTCATGCAGGCTTCCCCCTGGGCACTTAGCAAAACCCTTAGACCACAAGTCTGTCAAGAACATGACTCTGAAGGACTGCTTGTCACCCAATAATTTACGTGACGGTGAACCAACCCACCACCACCACCACCACCCCCAAGCTGGAACAGTTTCAGACTCGAGCCAAATTTTGTTCCACACCTAATTTCTACAGCCATTCCCGTCTCTAAAAGTGGCACAGATTAAAATGCACAAAACGCAGACTCTGAACCAGCCCAGAGTTTTGGGCAATTTTGGACACAGAGCCAAATCCCAACTTTGCAGCGCTGCCCCATCTCTGCCGTTCACCTCTGACTCCCCGTCTTTGCATGCTGCTCTACTGCTGATTTCAGATCGGGATTGCCAGCTTACGGAAACAACTCTCACCTCCACCGTGGGCATCAGGGCTTCCTTCAGCCACGTGGGTATCAGGCGTGAATCTCAGCCCGTCGCCTTGGTATTTACAGCACTGTAACTCTGCTTGAGTTATTCCTGGTTGATACTGGCGTAAATGAGTGGTAATCAAGTATGGAGTTGTAGCCTGTTTGGCCTCAGATGCACTTGTCCTGTGTCCTCTTCGCCTTGCCCATACTTTTGGGTTCCTATCTTAGGAAAAGAACAATGGATTGGCATTTTTTCTTTCTCTTCAGTCCAGGAAGGGAAATGGGGCATGATCTAACTCCCAGTGACCCACAAGAGTCTTTGCATGGCTGTTGGCTAGTTCACACCTGGACATCTACGTAGAGAAATCAGAGTGCTCTTCTCCCTCTGCATGTCATCTTATTCCCGGGAACCAAAGGAGGGAGTATGCAGAAGAGGCAGGGAACAGAGCTTAATCCCATCAGAGAGAAAAGAGGAGGAAATGATGCCTCCGAGGGTTGACTCTGAGTCACGGCGTCTCCTGGGACTATTCGTAGGCTGGTGCAGTTTATGCATCACCCGTTTGTCTCAGGGCTGTGCCCAAGGGCACAAGCAAGCTTTGCCTATTGATGGAGGCGCTTCTATCAATGCTCTGCAAAAAAAGCTGCAATGAAATGAGAGCAGAGACACAGAAGGGAGGGAAGGAGAGAGGAAGAGATCAAGAGAGACAGAGAAAAAAATGGGGAGAAAACCAATCAATCATATCTCTACATGCAAACATTGCACCTAACGGATGGCCACACACCAACTGGTAGAAAGCAATAGGTCACTAAAAACTGAGAGAAAGATGGACCAATTAATGGATGTGTGACTGATCTTTGTAATACAGTCTGGGAGAAAAGGAAAATCTGATCATTATGGCAAATAGAGAAGGAAGCCGCTGCATGGGGAAACTGCCACAATAACCAATATTCAAACACAAGCTGCCAAAAAAGCAAACGCTGAAGAAAACCACATATGCGGTGGAAGGCATTGATGAATTGGAAAAGATGGGACAAGGAAAGATACGTCTGATTTACTCAATATGATGCAGTGCTAGCAGTCACAACGAAAGATGTTAGACACGTCCCACCAGGTACTTCTGTCAGTGAATGGTGCCCCAACAGAGAAGATGCAAATCATTGCAAGTCACGGTCCCTGTCAATCCATTGACTTCAGCAGGGTCACACCCACAACTAATTTTACCCTAATATTTTTAAGCAAGGTGGTTTCAAACTCCTTCTTTTATACCATACCAGTGAAGAAATGGGTCGAAGGATTTGGCTTCCGTGCACGGGAGCTGGACTCTGACCCCAGCCCATCCACAGCATGCTAACATCCACTGTTTCTGCTTTTGCACCCGAACCAAGCCCAACATCGCTAGCAGGTGAAGCTCTTTGGGAAGCATGGGGGGGGGAAAAAAAAACAAACTAAGCATTTGCTGAGCAATTGCCTCTTAAGGTGAACAAACAGATTTTGACTGCAGCAGTGGAATTTATTTCATCTGGCCATGTCATCTGGTCTGAGCTATCTAGTTTTCTAATTGGATCAATGGCAAGAAACAAACAAATCCAGAAGGTGATTCATTATAGCCTAGGGTGGTATCTAAGCTATGTTTGGTAAATTGCCCTCTGGGCGTACCTCTGTTTTTTCCTCTGACTTTAGCTGATGAGCTCATACTAGATGATGAGCTCTTAGATGGGTACAGTCTGATGATGTGAAGTCCACCATGAGTCAAGGAGGTGAAGCTACAATCTGATCATCAGCTGAGATGGGCTGGAAGTTGTACTCCTTCATTCAAAGCTGGGGTCAGGCTTGAAACCGCTCAGTGGTTGGGGACTTCCACCCCATTCAAGGGATTTTTAACAAAGCCTATGCATATTTGTTCGGTTTTATTATGTAATTAGTCATCCACCGTGTTGATATAATGTAAGGGGTTGAGCAGCTGCTACTAAAGTCAATGAAAAATGCCTGCGTGAATTCTGTTAATCACCCCAAGTGCATCTGAGGGTCCTAGTCCTGGGTCTGACTCTGCCCACCCGTGAGACGGGAAGAGAGAGAGCCTGCTAGGGCTCTGGGAGCATGCTGAGTGCACATGCTAGGCCTGCATCTGGCCCCATGGCTTTTGAGAAGGGACTCGGGCCATCGCTCCCCAATACACATGAATTCAGGAAGTGTCTTTGGAAAACTAAGATCCCACTCCACTGCCTACACTAGATGTCTCAAGTCAGGGTTGCCACTGTACTGGTATGAAAGATTGAGTCAATGATGAGTGAGGTGCCATCCCTCCCTGTACATCATCATGCCTACATTGGGCCTCATTTAGGAGATGGTCTAAATACAACCCAGAGCATTCTTCTGCCTCAGGTTCTCCCATTCTGTGAAAATAGTAGGGTTTTCCTTACGGAGGGGAATAATATGAGGCACTTAGGGACATGGTTTAGTGGGTGGTGGTGTTGGGTCGACGGTTGGACTCGATGATCTTAGAGATCTTTTCCAACCTCAATGATTCTATGATTCTATGATTCTAATATAAGCATCTGGTGACATTTTAGGTGCCCTACAATATCCTATTGGGATCCAGCTGTTGCTTCAATGACATAGGACTGCCACAAGTCTTAAACCTGGGCAGGTATGTCAGAGACTGTACGGCGTCCAAAATGACACGAGATGCCTATGTGTAGACAGTTGAATTGTGCCCTTGCCTGGAAATGGTTTTCTGTCAAAACTTCCCCTCCACCTCGGTTGAGCTGGGTAATACACCAGTCTATAGTCAAAAGGAAAAGATCGTTCATTTCCCACAAATGGGAGCTGGCCAACTCAACCTCCATGATCCATGGTGCCCTTCCCTTCAGTCTTCACCTCTGATGAGGTTTGTCCTCAGGCAGATGGTTTGTATCAGGGATGTGTCTAGCAGTACCAGGGAAAAGGGAGAAGATATCCAACCAAGTAACACAGATGTAAAAAATAAAAATAAAAAAAGAACATAATTCCATCCTCTTACATGCTGCTATCCAACCTTTCCTTTAGCTGAACAGATGGGTTTGACAGGCCCCATCAGTTCCACATCCAACCTCGTTAAAGACAGTGGAGTTACCTGTGAGGGGTGAATTTGGCCTCATCTCTTTTCTTTCTATGAAAGAAATGGAACGTTTAGGAGTTTTTTTCTTGTTTTGGTTTAGTTTTAGAATTTGGGGGCTTCTCTTTCTCAGAGAAAAGAAAAACATGGGGAGGGAAATGCATGACATTTTCTATTACTTGACCCCTGATGTATCTCTTCTGGCCAAGTGTCACGCTCAGCACTGACCGTCTTCTCCAAAGCATTTTGAAGTCTCCAGAATTGTTTCCACTCCTTACGAGGGGCTTCATGTGCAGAACTAAAGTAGTCAGGATTTAATCTTGGGAGGGGACTGCAGGGACAACCACACCACAAAAGACAATATGGTACAGAAATCTCTGAGTCAGCACCAACCACATCAGCCCTGCAGACCAAAGTGCTGTAGTCTTAGCTGAACATTGCAGGATTTCTGTATTAGCAAACCTCAGATAATAATTTCCTCTGCCACTCAACCTAAAATATTTTTCGTGTTTTCAGTGCATTCAGATATATTGCCACAGAGATGTCCATGGATTATAATACATTCGTCATATGTGTTCATAAGCTTGTCATGCCCACATCCTTAAATTCAAATACAGGATAAACGTCATGAACTTGGGTCACTTTTTTAGCTTCAAGGAGAGGTTTCAGTGCTGAAAATCTGGGGTTTGATGTTCCTGGGGATATTCAGGGTTACAGCATGAGCACTCTGCAGGAGCTAGGAGTTGTGAATCCAGTCCTGGGTTCTGCACTATGGAAATTACTCCAGGCTTCCCTTAATGCTTTAACGATATGCTTTGGGAAGATAAAACAGGGCCATGAAAAGGCATCAAATCAAGCTGCCCTGCAGACGTCAGCCATTGCACCTGGTTAAATAGGCTGCCCATAGGAAAATGACTCCCGGCTGCTTTCAGGGACCTGCTCCAGAGCTGAGGCTGCCGAGAAGGCAATGCTCTGCCATCAGTGGCGTAGCAAGTGAGTGGGATGTTCACTCAGATCTGTCAGCCGTGTGCTCAGGCAGCTGTTTGGATGAGAAGCTGTAGAGAGAGCATTAGATGATGGGAGAGAAGGTGGGCTGGGTGGGAAGAGGTCCTATCCCTTCTTTATAGATATATGTCTCCTATTTTCTACCTCCCTCCAAGCTAAATCTTGGCTGTTATAACAGGGACTTCTTAGTATAGGAGAATCTCTTTTCTAGCTTTCCCCTCTCTCACTGGGCAGCAGCAGTGGGACCTGGCTTGCTTTTTGCTGAATTTTCTTCATGGCTTAGCCCCCCATGCTCATGTTTCCTGCCCTCTCTTGCGTGCTCCAACAAAAGCAGTTCATCACTACTCAGCAAGGGGACAGGACCCTCCTGCCTCGGGCCTCTGTTAACCGCTGCGGGGTGCAGATGCTTCCGTTTGGTGGGAAATGGAGGCTCCTGTGGCCTCCATTTCAAGAAAGAGGTGTTTAGTCCTCATTCCTGACACTGCCAGTGTCTTCATGGACTTCGGCAAGTCATTCTGCTCCCACTTTGCTGCAGTTTCCAGAGGTAGCTTTGGTGCATCTTGACCTTGGAGGGGGAAATTTTCTCAAGCACAAACAAGAGGCCAGTAGTTAACTCCCAGGCAGTGGCACCTGGGGTGGGATTCGGAATACAAAGTGAGATGCTTAAATGCAGGTATCTACATGTGAGCTAGGTGCTTAAACTCCCATACAAGCCCAGCGATGGGCTCCATTTGCCTAAACATAACATCTAGGGCTGAACTGAATTATTGAAGATAGGTGTCTAGAGCCATTTGGGATGCTCCAGGGTACCCCACTGGCTTCTAGCAACTGCTCTGGAATAGTGTGAGTTTCCCTGAAGTCCCATGGTGTATCTGCCAGCTCCGTGCAGATGCTTCAGAAACACCATCTCAGATGGCATCTCAGATGGCATGTCAGATGACAATAGATGCCTGTGCGTGAGCAACTCAGTTGAGCTCCTAGTCAATAGGCAGTGGAGGCTAGAGAACAATTCAGCTGGCCAAATGCAAGTGTCCACTGTAGGACAAGCTGAACCCACTCTCTGGGCCCCACTGACTGTGCTGACTAGGTCTCCTTCAGATATGGGTGTTTAGATGTCTAACTCACATGTAGACATGTGCTTGTGGACATCTACAAGTGTGTGTCTTAATCTATGAGCTGGACCCTACTCCAGATGCCTAAATCTCATGTCGTTAAGATCGAAAACTGTGTATGAGCTCGGTTCTGCTCTCACTTAAATTGATATAAATCAGGAGGCATCATTTCCATGATGCCAGACTTACAAGTGTATCAAAGGAAGCAGAGGGTGGACCTATTCTGTAAGTATAATTGTTTGAATCCACTTTACTGACTGGTATGTAATGGGTTTGACCCCAAGGGAGCATCTCTGCTCTTCCTGTTGGTAAGCGCATAACGAAAATGGACAAGTCCGACCAAGTCATCTACAGGCAAAATCCTGCTGTTATGTGAATACCATCCAGATAGAGAAAGCTCCTGAAGCACAACAGTCACAAGGGCCACATGACTTGGTCTCCTCCTCTGTCTCTGTAGGCCTTACTTTTCTTACATATGTTCTGTGGACCAAGGGAGGTCTTGGACAGCCCTGCATGGAAGTGGAGAGTGGGGAAGGTGTGAGGAGATGCTTTCCTCATTTTCCTTTCTTTTCCAAGTTTCTTCTTATTATTTATTAGTATTTATTTATTTCTCACCACTCATTCCACTAAACCAAAAATCCTGAAGGCACGTCTGCTACACCACCTTGTCAGGGCTCCTTCCCAACATGCACTTGCTACCCGCTGCTACCATTTGGAAAGCACAAGAGGCCTGAGTCTTTCCAAGGCAGGCTCCCGAAACCTCCAAAATCCTCCTGTATGTGATGAAATCCTCCCCACTGGGAACCCTGGTTCCCACTGGTGTGCGTTCCTCCAGACCTGGCTGCCCCACTGCATCCCTGTCCCTGACTGACTGCAGCTCAGCCTTACGACTCTTACTCTCAGTGGAGACCCACTCGATCTATCTTTTATGGCATCGCTTTCTGTCACTCCCAGGCCAAAACCTGCCCGAACAAGACCTGTTGTAGCTTTGGACTATCTGACGAGCCCACCAGCAGTGTGGAAGACATAAAACACAGCCCTGTAGCACCCCAGGGGATTCCCCCATGGTACAAAACATGCTTGTCCGGCAGTCAAGGACAAGTATCTTCTTGTGGGTGGGTTTTTTCACTACTGCTTTCCCTTCCCACAGACTGTCTGCCTGATTACATCGCCTTCTTCAAAGCTACATCACTGTCTGTAACCCTTCCCCAGCCTGCCCCTGCCCTCACCCCACCTGAGCACCCCTTTGTACAGATTGCATGTATGATACAACCTGAAATTCCAAAGCTATTGTACAAAGTAGGATTGTCACCTTTTTTCCTCAGTATTTTGTTAAGTCTGATGATTTTTTTATGATTATTTATTTTATGAATAAATGTATATATTAGTAAGAGTATATATTTGCGGAAATAACTCATCGGGACAGTGTTGTTGCTCTGCTGTTGTGCTTGTGACCTCATTGGCTTTTACCCTATTTTCTACTGACAGCACACTAGCGATGTCTTGTAACTGTTTTTTGTTACCAGTTAAGTTTGATAGATGTGTTAACTTTATAATGAAAATTAAAAAAAAAAAAAAAAAAGCATTAATTTTAACCTGTGTTTGGATATTTTTCCCACCGTTCCACAGTTTTGATGGGATGGTATTTCATATCACGGGCCGAAACACAGCTGGGGAGAAGTAGGCAACAAATACGTCTTCCTCTTGTAGGACAGAAGCTGTGTGCTTTGGAAGAAGAGATGCCACCTGAGCTGGCACCATTTAACCCATGCCCAGCTGCTGTGGTAGGCGACAACCCAATTGTGAGTAAAACATGTACACTTAAACTGCCATAAGCTCATTTCTCAGCTGAGCATCACTAGGACAGGGACCCAGTTTCCCTCCAAGAGCCCAGCTGCAATGTGGAGAAAGGTGGCCGAAAGACATGCATCTTGCTTCAAACGTGGGGATGACAGAGACCAACCACACGGCTACTCATGGCTGAGAGCTGGTACGTGGTGACCCACTGTCACCTTGGCCTGTGACTGCTATAAATACTCTTTCTCCAGAGCAAGAAAAGCCCAACAGGGGTAAGACATCACTTCGCACAATGCCCCTGGAAGGCTCTAAGAAATTTTGTGTTGGTTCTGCCGTTTCCTGCCATTTTCTTCCTCTATTAGTACATTAGGTCGGGAGCCTGCTGGGCTTAGCCATGCAGCCACCAAGGCTGTAATTATTGCTGGAAAAGTGCATAGATTGCAGGGACTGAGCATCAGGATACAATTAGGGGGAGACACTGCTGACAGGTAAGATGGGGGAACCTATGTTGTTCCTTTCATTGGAACCTACCATGGCTGGCCTTCCATCGCACCTACCATGGCTAGCATGGACTGTGTACAGAGAAATCTGCTCCCAAAAGAAACACTGCAACAACCTTTCCCATTCCTCCATCCTTAGTGAGGAAAGGCATACCCATGAAATGGGCTCACTTGATATAGGGAGCAGCACAGCTTCTCTTCGAGGCTTTCAGTTTGGCTGTGTTGGCTGCAGAGGTGACGGGCTCACTGCAGAGGTGATGGGTTCACTGCAGAGGTGATGGGTTGGTTGCAGACGTGATGGGTTCGCTGCAGAGGAGAAGGCTGCAGGCGGACAGGGCAGCATTTGCAGGGGCTCTGTGGCTGTTCACCTCCCACCCCACTCACACAAACAGAAACAGATCAGATCCCACAGGTCTTCTCGTGGCGTTCGCCATTCACTTAGGAGAGATTCAAGTCACCCAGCTTTATCCCTCATAGACCAGGTATCTCCTCTAAGCCCATCCTTGATGATTTCTTTATAGCCAATGGAGGGATTTGAGCACATCCAGAGATTTATCCCACTTATTTAAAACATAGACCTTAGCTGGTATAAATCACCTTCCAGAGACATCTGTTTTTCAAGAGATTCTAAATGGAGCACATCTATAAACAAAAAAAGCACCTTTCCTGTGAGAAGGGACTGGGAGGCAAGTAGCATACTGTGATGTCCCAGACAAAATATCCCCTCCCGCAAACACACACCCACGCCTTGCTTTGAGTGACACAGGTCAAACACCACGGAGAGCTTTCAGCATACCGGACTCAGCATATTTTCCAGAAATAAATGATGAACATTCTTATTAAAGAGCACTTGAGATAAGCTTATTTGTCAAGCTGTGTTGCCTGCTTCACCAGGTTTGAGCAAGAGCCTTTTTTTTTTTTTGGCTTAAATAGGAAAAACTAAGAAATGAGCGGACATCTCAGTCGCTCTTACCTTATACATGCTATTAACCCCTACAGACCCTTTTATGAACTAAAGAAGAAAATCTGGTGTTGATAACTTATTGCTGCCCCATGACCTGGACTTTTCACTATTAGGGAAACTTTAGAAGTCCTCTCTTCTGCAGAACAGTCCTTTTCCTCTCTACAAGTAGGGAGCACAGCCTATGGTCACATTTAGCCATGGCAATGGGCTTCGCTCATGACAACCTACGTCATCGAAGTCACCTAAAACTGTTCCACTACCAAGTAGCAGCTATTTGATACGCAGAGCCAAGGGTCTAACCTCATTCCCAAGCATAATTTAAGGACTGATGTGCACATAGGTCTTGAGGCAGAGAGGTGATTAGGCATCTAGCTTCCTTGTAATCATCAGAGTTGAGAGCTTAACATTTCCTCGAGAAACAGTGCACTGAACTTGGATGAAGGTTTGGTTCCCAGCAAAGAATCGGTACTGAGTAGACTGCTCCTAAGCAAAATGGTGGCCAAGTTCACATGCCACATTGCTGGTAGCACTACACCACTTCTCCTGACTGCTTTCCATGCACAGGCATCCCAGTCACATACAAACAGTAACTCAAACCAGTCTGAGATGTGCCAGATCCATAGCTTGTGCAAATTGGTCTCTACATGCAGAGTGAGCCCAAGGCTTCTGAGAGCCCCCAGAGTCCTTGTGCACCAGTCTGGTGGAAATAAACCACCCATAGTCAGACAAATCTGCATGTAAACAAGGCATCCAAAGCCTCCACAAACTTGCAGACTTGCCACACAGGCTTCACTGATTACAAGGAGTGGGATTCAACCCACAGATTCAAACACACAAATGTAGGTGCCCACAGAACCACAAAAAGGCATATCAATGCCCTCTAGGCATTTCGATCTGGAGTATCCTGCCTGTCCTCCAGGTGCTGTTCCAGAACCGCCACGGGTCTCCTGCAGGTCTGTGTCATGTCTGGCAGCTCCAGGAAGATGTCTCAGATACCCCAAGATATGTCGAAAGGCACTAGACACTTTAGTCAAGTGAATTGAGCCCAATTTGCCTGAATTTGAGGTCTGACTTTCAAGTTCCTGTTATTGTTAGTAAAGTCTAGAGAGGGATTCGTTTCACCATAAGGTCTGAATGCTGCCTTAGATCTCTTAGGGCACCTGCAATATCATATGGGCTTGGCACATATAATGCTACAGACCCTTTAGGAGATCCATGTCATCCTGGATTGGCAGGGGGATACCCAGAGGAATTACACTAAGATACCCTAGACGGTACCGGACACCTGTGTTTAGGCAAGCACGTTGAAAATTCGATCTCTACTGGTTGTAGTGGGAGCTTAGACTCTCCGAGCACATGTGGGCAGCACACTACACATTGCTGCCTAAATTTAGATGTCTTAATCTGCAAGTTGAATCCCGCTTGAGCAATCAGTCCAATACAGCATCCTTTGAAGCCTTGAAAACCAGCTGAAAGCAATTCCTGACCAGCAGCTAACCAGGCCATAAAGAAAAAAGCTGCGAGCCAATATAATTTGAAAGCTTTGCCATCCCATTGCTACCCAGCCTGGCTTTGGAATTTGCTTACTGATCTCTTTTATTTGCAGGTGTGGATTTTTTTTTCCCCATCGTACAGTCATTTGGAGGCACATAGCCAGATTTGCATTCCACAGGGCTACAATCCGGTCTGGGATTTGCCTGCGAGTGTCAACAGGTGAAGTGTTAACTAATGAACTTGGTGGTAGTGTTAAGGTGAGGTCAGCTCAGTTTCTCTGCATGTTGGTTTCGTGCAAGGACAGCAAGGTTAAATAGCCTTTAACGGTGATCTAGTATAGATCTGTGCTCTGGACCTGACCCTTTGGAACCTTGTTCCATTCTCCCTGGTTCATGCACATCCCAACACTCTGTATTTCACCTGCTCTTTTGTCGAAGAGGAGGTACAGCAAGGCTGTGTTGAGTATGTCTCACCAAGCACCTAAGCTCTGAGAAATGAAGTGGCTGTATGATATTTTTTCCTGGGATATGTGAGGTTATGGTCATCCTCAATTCTGCAGCATCAGTGTGTGTGGGAAACTGTAGTGGTAGTGGTGGGGTGCCAACTTGTTATAGTGAGAATTTCTTTCATGCAGGCATCCAGGGAGAGTCTTGAACCTGTTTTTTCTGTCCTAATCAATGCTGTTGGGTTATGCAGGCAGTGTCTTTCATCCTGGGAATATCAAGGCCTTTATGCAAAATGGGATAGCTTCAGTGAGAAAAGTATCCCAGAACAGCCACACACCAAGGACACCTGGCAGCATATGGAAATCCAAGTGCAAGCCTCCCCTCCCTATCAGACAGAGACTTGAACCTACAGCCAATATCCTGGCTGAGTCACCAGCCTTTTCTGAGTGACTGATAGCTCCAGTCTAGTCTTGAGCAACGTCACTGGAATTCTGGTTTCAACAAACGGCTGCTTTCCAGAGAAAAAATTCTTTCTCTGAAATTGCTGCTCCCTCCCTGTTCCTCGTGCTGCTCCCTCACAAGCAGTACACCTGAATTCCAAGTGCTCTCAAAAATAAAGAAGTAACTCGGGTCCCACCCACTCTTTAGACCCAAGTTCACAGTAGAGACTACACAGTAGCCTTTGGCTAGTCAACGTGAATGAAGTTGGGTGAGTTTTTTGACAAAGACTTGTCCCTTTGCATGTAGACCGTGATGAGACACAGCCCCTTCAAACACCTAACAGATGTTTTCTTCTTCCACATTGCCGACCCAGGCCGGAATAGCAGACCGGACTTTGCAGGAGACTTCTCTCAGGCATGCTTTCCGCAGTGTCATTTGGGACAGTAGGGTGTCTCAGTGAAGTGGAGAGGGCAGGACAGGTAAATAGCCCTGAAGTGGGTAAGGGAAGGACTTTGGCTGATATTAACAGCTAAATCAATAAGCACACTTGTTACTGGTTCAGCCATGGAGTGGGAACACCATCCCCCAAGCATCGCAGTCAGGGAGAAGGAGTTTGGCACATGGAGGGCTGGCAAGGAGCTAACCTTTAGACTTGTTAATGAATGATAATTGAGTGGTCCTCAAGAGCTCTGAATAAGTTCCCTGGCTGCTCAGCTGCAGTTACAGGCTCGCAGGGACTGCTCGACCCACCTCGCCTTAGCAGCAGATGTTGTTCCTGCGGGGAAGAGGAAGGTTACACATTAAAAGGCAGCAGACACTCCAAGTTCATATGGAATAAAACACAACCGAAAGGCTGGCTGCGCAACTTTGTTGAATTATTTTTTCCTCCCCTTTAATTAGGATGTTTCAATATCTGAGGAAAACAATGACATCCAGGTGTCATTGTTATTATGATAATCTCAATCATAATCATACTCCTTGTCTTGTGACAATGTCTCTGGTGCTCATCACGGCTGAAGACCATCCTTGGTGCTCAAATACAGAACAAGGTGGTGGACCCTGTTCTAAAGAACTTCCAGTCCAAGTGATCTGTTTCTACCTCACCCTGATTACATCCATCAGTGATGCTGATAAATAAAAATAGCTCCTAGCCATTGCTGTAGGCTGCCCGAGCCAGTTTGCCTGTAGACACAACAGCCGTACCCAAGGAGGCCACAAAGCTGTACATAATCAAGCAGATGTCTTGCAAGTCATGTGAATGCAAAAATAACATCAAGTTAGTAACAGTAACAATGTCTGGCTTAACTAGAGAAAAGTGAGGTCCACCTTTCAGCATCATTTATCAAACACGTCATGTCAAGGAAATTACTTTTTTCACTTGTGCGAGCTGGCATGATCTGGAAAAGAAATCCTTGAGGCAGCCAGGCCTGGGGAGACAATAGGGCTGAGAGGTGAATATAGAACAAGTATCCACCATTTCTCATAATATTAAAACTAGGAGAAATCCATTGTGATTAGCACATTGAAAACAACAGAAAAGTGTTTCTTCTCATGGGACATAATTTGACAGTAGAAATCTCTGCCGTGGGGAGCTGTGGGTATTTAAATCTACCTGAGTTAAAAAGCAACTAGACAAAATTCACCGAAGAAAAATGCATGAGGAGTTTTTACACTCAAAGATACATCTCCTCAATCAGAAATCCCAGCCGGGGGTTGCTGGGAGTTGGGCATACGCCAGGGGAAGTATCACCCTGTGTTTGTCCTGTTCTTCTGCTCTTCCCCAGGCACCTACTCTTGGCCTCTGTTAGAGACAGGAGACGGGGCCAACACAACCTGCTGTCTGATCCAGCACAGCTGATCATATATTCATTGACATGTAAATGTCCATGAAACAAACTTGGGAGAGACTAATATTCTTTCTACACTTCAGGGGGGAATGACTTTCAGGAAAAGGGTGATTTATTCTTTCAGTGTGGCTGGCAAACCTGAAGACAGTGGACATTTCACTTAACTTGAAAAAAATTAAAAGTCTGACAAATCTTTACAGCCAATGGAGAGAACGGGACATGTCCAGCAAGTGATTTGCATGACCAACCTTGGGTGTCTGTTTTAAGAGATGAATCTCCCCCTAGGGGTGACTCTCCTCTCCCTTGACTACAAAGCAAGCCTGGGCTGACTAACTTGGACCTGGGCATCTAACTTTCAGAGGCATAAATTAGGGCTGATGAAACCCTCCCAAAACTTCAAGCCTCACCTCAAGTTTGCAGGAATCGCAACTGTGAGGTAGAACATAGAAAAAGTACCAAAAAAGGTATTAAACGCTAAAGAAAATGCACAAATATTGCAAAATTGTTTTGTATGAGCTAACTGAATTTTGGCACCAAAATTTCCTTTGAACCCCCCCAACATTTACATGCCAGCTCCTGGCCCAACAATTGTTCTCCCTGAGAATTTTAGAAGTCTACAGAGTTTTCCATAAGAAGGAAATGCTCTTGATAGTCACAGGAGCTGAAGAGTGAAGGCCAGTTCTAACTAGGGAGAAACCTGTAGCTGAAGACACCAAAGCAAATTTGATTTCTGACCAAAAAATGGCCCTAATGTCTGTCCAGACCATGAAACAATATATCCTTCACAGGAGCAATCTGAACAGACTCTACTTAGCTGCTGAAGAAGCACAAAAGGGTTGAGCTGAGTCAGCCAGGTTTTGACTCTGTGGTTGGAAGGAATCGAAGTAGTTCAAACCTAGCAGTCATCTTGCTAAGCCTTCCTTAGCAAGGAGTCTTTCAGAGTATGCCAGCGGTGGTGAGTGGACTCCTCTTTCAGATCCAAAGTCATAGGAGCTGTTGTCTTTTCACTTCCACACGTGAAGGCCTTCCTGTCAGATTTAGGAGCCGGTTGTAAATCTGAATTGGGGGTGACTTTGAAGAGTAATTTTAAGGGGCTGTAACTCTGCAAGTGCTACAAACTCAACTCATACGGCAGTTTTTAAAGAAAAACATGAATGTACTGTGGAAAAAGAGAGAAAATGCTTTGGGACATTTCATTCCTAACCTGCTGTAGACTGACTGCTAAGCAGAATAAAATGATCTATCCCATTGGGAACCGAAGTCAGTCACAATTTGTGAGGACAGAGGAAGTTGCACTTACTTATTCCAGGTCCATGATCTCTTAGTGTCAGAAATGTGCAATTTTCCCTTTTTGTTCGGAATACTCTAAAATGTCAGACTGACACGATGTTCTTTAACTGTGAACTTCTCAAAATAAATAGGAGGCAAAAGTTGCTTCAGACTCCAGGTCATTGGAGTATAGGGTATCTGAAGGGTGAAAAGCTTAAGAATCAGCAGTTTGGAGAAACAATGCATGTTGGAAATAAGTCCTCTATAGGCTTGCTCTCCATGCTCTAAATTCATGGTTGGATGTTCTTCTTTGACTACTCCACTCCATCTTAGACACTCTTCATTTTGAAACCCCTTCATTAAAGGCCATCTCTTCCATAAAGCTCCTCTGACCTCCCAAGTGACCTTCTTAGTACTAATCTTTCAACAGTGCTGTCACGTATAGCCATGGGCAGAGAAAAACCTTTGATTTACAAAGCTCCAGAGAAGATTTATTCCAGTGTCCTCAACCCAAGGAGATGCATCAAAATCCAACCCTGAAGCAGCGTATCTCTTGAGATGGTGTAAAGCCAACTCCAGGCAGAAGATTTTTAATAAAGACAGGAGTTACAAACTGTAAATGAACGTTTTTCCATATGACTTGAGTTCCAGTTTTGTCTTCCTTGTTCACCAGGGGAGCATGGAGAGACATCTGGTGGCTGAATAATTTTCTGCAAGCAAATGCATCCTCTCGGGATGTGTCTTTGCTAGGGGGGTGTCTCAAGAAGAATGTGTATCTTCAGAGACACCATGCCGTTCAGTTCACGTGAAGCACCGTCATGCACCGCCACATCTCCCACTTCAATAACAAATCTGCCATCTGTTCATTGGGGCAAAAAAGGTGCCAAAAATGTGTCTGACAAGACAACAGATCTCTTCTTGATGCCTCGAATACTGGATTTCACTGGAAACTGCTGACAGAACTGAAATGAGCTGGACATAGTTGTCACCTCTAACGCCACTGAGATAATGGTAGAATGACTGTAGGTTTGAACAGGGGCAAGTCTAGGTCTGTGACATTTGTATAAGCAGCCTCTTGTAACCAGCACATGCAATTCCTTGTGCTCTAAAAATCTCATTGCCTACCATTTGAGATCAACAGTCGATACCCTGGGGAATGCACATGAGCAGTTGCATGAGCATTGTCCTGGTAGAGGACAATGGCCAGCAGGTGCATATTGTCCCCTACACTGCAATGCCACAGTCACAGTGTTCAGTTATTATGTTTAAATAGAGCCTGAATGACACAATTATATCGTCTCTATTGTGCTAGGGACTATACAAATACAAAAGGGCTCAAATCTCAGAGGTATGTTGCACATCCTTAGTGCAGCAAACGTGTTCAATGTAGTTGGTGCCAAGGAGTCTTCCTGCCAGAATGATCTCAAGAAAATTCCTTTTTTATTTCTATTATGGCAC